>NW_006159657.1:7378517-7411816 GCF_000334495.1 Tupaia belangeri chinensis | reverse complement strand
AAAAAAAAAAAAAAAAAAAAAAAAAAAAACCATGACTCTCAGTAGCTCCCGAGTTTTCTACAAGATGTTTGTCCTCAAGAGAGATACCGAGTTCACTCCTTCAATGCCAAGTCCAAAAGTCCCAGTGAAGAGATTCAGTGACCTCACTTAAATCAGGTGCCCACTGTTGGGCCAACCTGCTGTTTCCAGAGCAGAGTAGAGCATCCTATGACTGATTCTGGGATGGATGTCTACTCATGGTCCAAGTCACAGTCATCACAAATGCAGGGTCAGGTGATAATGTGGTTCCTCAAAAGAAAACTAAACAGATGTTGTAGGTAGAAGTACAATTTCCAGAAAAAGAGGCAGGCTGGACAGAAAAACAATGGGTGAACATGAGACCTTTCTCTGCAGAGGGTTATAAGAGGACTCCTTTGTTGTGAGAGTCCTTCATTTATTTACTCATCTGATTATTCATTTGTCCCAACACCGAGCACCTATGGAAGCACCGTCTGCCATCATCTGTGTCTAGTGGAAAGCAAAGCCCCTTTATCACTGACAGTCTTCTAAAACAGAAGCATTCACTCTCGCTCTTCAATCATGCCTTCACTGGAGAGGCACTCAGCCCGTCTGATGGAGTGCAAGAGCCTTACTTCATGGCTTTGATTGCTCCTGGTGACAGAGCGACTCTCTGAAACACGCAACAACGGACAGAGAAGTCCCAGGCAGAGTTTCCCAATCTCTTGACATTCTACTGTCTGTCTCTGTCTCTCTCTCTCTCACATATAAGCCATTGAAAAGCCACTTCCTTTTCCTCTGGGAAGTAAAATGTCTTGCTCACAAAGTTCATACTTTTGAACTGATTGGCTTCCTAAGAAGACATATTATAAGAAGCCTAAACTCAAATCTGGTACAGACACAGTGGTCTTCCTTGAACAAGAGTTATCCGCCCCCCCCACCCCACCCCACCCACATCCCGTCCTTGAGCTTTGCTATTTGAATCATGGAGAGTCTGAATAAATCCTTGCAGCCAGTTTTGGGAGGGAAACACCATGTCGTACATTTTTAAAATTGAGGCATCATCAAGGATTCATTCTTTGATACTCAAGGTGATGTTAAATGATCAAATTATTGGTATTTTTTTTCCTTTTCTGTCATAGGTGTGTGTTGTAATCATCTGCTAGACCGTAACTTCCAGAAAGTATACACCAACATTTTTTCATTATATTCTAAATGCCCAGCAGAGAATCTGTATATAATAGTCACTCAGTAACTGTTTATTAAACAAGCGGACAGATTTATGAAAGACACATTATGTTGGCCAATCTCACTTTTCCACAGAAGTGCCTGTTCTCAGAGAAATGGTGACCGCATTGACTTCTGCACTGTGAATACAAAGATAGCGAGATCAGGCTGCTAAGTCACCGTGGCCACCAGAATTCACACCTCCTTAGATGTTCCCCTCCCGCTGGATCACAGACCACCCTGGTCTATCAAATAGAGCAGAGGTTCAAGGATGGTACACTCAACTCAGAATGAATGAGACCCATTCAGCCTGCTCCCCTAAATTAAAAAAGAAAACCGTAATTATTAGTTATTGAGCTCTTATGGTAGTATAGGCATCATTTTTAAAAGATTACTTATTGGGACCAGCAGGTGGTGTGATAGTTAAGGTGCTGGATTCTCACATGGCCAACAGCAGTTTGAGCCCTGGACCCAGTGGCTTGAAAATCATGTCGGGGATGTGTGCCTAAAATCCTAAGAGGAGAAGGGATTGTAGTCATCCCTGCAGGAGGTGATTTCTCACTTTCCCTCTCTGCCTCTGTCCAGTACATGCACACACTTTATGGCAAACCTTCCCTCAAAAATAGGTTATGTTTGCCATGAGCGAGAGGCAGGGAGAGACAGCACCTCCAATGTGGTCTTCATGCTATGATCCATACTTAACCTCAGCCAACCGTAGTACGCATGTGCCTGGTGGACTCAGGGAGTCTCTGAACACAAACTCAGAACCTTTCCATGCAGGCCAGCCTTGCACAGGGCTACATTTTTTGCCACTGTGCTATCATCTAGCCTTACCATCAAAGGGCTTTGAAAATGTTACCTAAATCAGTGATTTTCAATCGGGGCTGATGTTGGCCTCCAGGGGCTATTTGGCAATGTCTGGACACAATTTTGATTGTCACCCTGCAGGTATTTTCTGCTGATATCTACCAGGTAGAGCACAAGGACTTGGGCAAACACCCCATATGTATATAGGACAGCCCCATGACAAAGACTAGTCCATCCTCCAATGTCAACAATGCTGAGGCTGGGAAAGGCTAAGCCAATCTCTTCAACTCCATTGCTATCAACTTCATGATTTTACAGAAGAAACTGAGGAATATACTGAATATAATTTGCCCAATTAGCAAAGCTCATCCTGTTTTAGTTTTTGCTTTTTTGACCAGAGGTTACATGCACTAGCCAGAGACAGAGACAGACAGAGAGAGAGAGAGAGAGAGAGAGAGGACCCTCCCATGGGGCATGGCCATACTGTAATTCTTTCTTCTGCATTTTTCTAATGTGTCAGGATTTGGTGCATACATGAATATGAACCTGACATGTTTGTCAGCGCTGGGGCCGAGATTCTAGCCCTGTGGGATCTGCCTCCCTAAGCATAGGGCTTAACCACTCTGCTATGAAGTTGGCCTAAGAGCTAGGATTTGAACTCTATTTTTCGGAGTCTCAACTCTATGCTCCCATTCTCTGTTTACAACCATGGGTGGGTCTTGTCTATAAGATTGAGCTAAACAGGGAACTCCACAGTAACAATCCTGAATCCACTTAATATGCTGGGACTTAAACTTTCCAGCTACTTCACATCTGATTTTACCTAGCTTCATGTGAGAAACTAAAGATGTTACTTTGGCCAGGGCTGGGAGTATCTTTAAATTGAATCCAGTTCCCTCTATTGAAACATAATAACTTTTAAAGTAATCTAGTCTCTTCATTACCAGTGCTACATCCAGTTGTCGAAATCTCTTTTGAGTTGGTAGTTAAAAGGCCCAGCCACACATCCGTAAAGTTATTGTTGCTGGCTAAAATGCTTAGCAACAACACAAACATCACTCAGAATCAAATTATCAGATGTCCTGACAAGATGCTCCTCGATTTAATAGCACAGTAAATGATGGCTGGGAGATGTTCTTTGAAGCTGTGGAGGCAAATGTGAAAGCTAATTCAATTCTCAAATGAATAAAAGTGAGAAACTGTTCTTATAAACCTGATATTACCAGAGATAGGGACAGAACATCCTACTGCCTTGTGTGGGGGAGGAAAGAAGAGCAGGGGTTCATTTTATTTCTGATAATAAAGAGCTGGGCTCTGTGACCACACACATTTGACCTTGAGTCCTGGGCTGGGAACTTGAGTAGCAGGAAGCCTCATTTCTAACTCAGCCAACAGGCATGCTACTTTATCCTCAGCTCCCCTTGGAGCTGCCTGAGGGAGTGAGGGGCCTCTTGAAGAAACATTCAGGACCTTGGGGGAATCAGGTCTCTGTTTATTAGACTTTGAGAGACCCTATAATAGAATTTCCTAAGAGGAGAAGGGATCTCAGACCACCTGGGCCAATGGCTTTTCAATTGCTGAGGAAGGCCCTGGGTTTTTACAAAAGTATCTCAGCCCTAAGAAGGAAGGTTGAAAGGGATTTGAGGCCTGATGTGTTTTAATTTGTTATATATTGGGTCACTGGGAAAGTCATGATGCATTTTTGCTTAAAGAAACAGAAAAATACATCATGAGTTTTCCGATGATCCAATACATCGGGCATGGGGTAAGGTATCATTTATACAGAAAAAAGCTTTTGTTGTTGAACGTTATGAACCCCACTAATCTCTTCCTTTAGGCAAGCGAAGCCAGGCTCTGGAGGAAGAGAGGGGACTTACCAAGGCCACACAGCCAGTCAAGATCTACAGTCTGATACCATTGGGCCTCCAGTAATTCAGTTCTGGCACTAACGAACTTTACACGTGAAGGGGCTCAGTACCGTGAGACTGCCCTTACTTCATGTGCTGGTGGCACGTCTCAGGGGCCACCTACATTTCTGGCCAATTTGGCTATAACTTTGGGGATTCCAAACTCCCCTCCTGGTTCAGTAATTTGCTAGAATGACTCAAAAAACCCGAGAAAGCTATATTTATGACTGGATACCAATGAATAGCTGGAGGAAGAGACACGCAGAGCTACAAGGTTTGGAAGGTTCCTAAGCACAGGCGCTTCTGGACCTGGGAACTCAGGGCACACCACCCTCCCTGTACATAAATACGCTCACCAACCACAAAGCCCTGAGCCCTGTTGTTCAGTTTTTGGCTAGGGTCTATTCCATAGGCATGATTGCCTAAATCATTGCCAACATGACTGAACTCTCTCCTCAGAGATCCTGGCATAGGGGCTGAATGTTCCAATTCTCTAATCATATGCTTGGTCTTTGGGGGCATGACCAACCAGCCTCGAAAATAGCTGTCCACCCTGAATCATCGTGTTAGTGTAAACTCAGGTGTGGCCAAAGAGGGCTCATTATATATAAATAACTAAAGGCACACCTATCACTCTGTACATTTCAAAGGATTTTACAGCTTTGTGCCAGGAACCAGGGGCAAAAAAATAGATTTCTTTTAAAATCAATGTAAGGGCATAGGCTGCCTTTGTGTTACCTGACAGACCCGTTGAGAGCTGGCTCACTGTCTGCAGAATGGTGGAATTGAAAAAAGAACCTATGGGTCAGGGCAGGAGGCACCTAGAAATTAGCTAATTTATAGAAGAGTAAAATGAGGCTCAGAGATGCTGAGGACCTCAGCATTTTGGTGGTAAAAATGGGCTGAAAGCTGAGTCTTTGATCCTAAGCCATGGAGACTATCCAGAAGGTTCTGTGTCTGTTTCCTGTGGCTGCTATAATAAATTATCACAAACTTAGTGCTGTAAATGCATTATCTTGCAGATCTGAAGGTTAGAAGTCTAAAAAGAGCCTTCGGGGCTACATTCCTCCAGTCCTGGAAACTCAAGGAAAGAGCTGTTTCCTTGCCCTTTCAGTCTCCAAAAGCTGTCTACATCTGTTTGTGCATATCCCTCTTCCTTCATCTTTGAAGCCAGCAACATGGTGATGTCAAATCTCTCTTTTCCTCTGCTTTCGTTGTTACAGCGCTTTCTGCTTAACTAGGACTTCTGCATCCTTATTGGGAGGACCCTGAGATTACATCAGGCCCACCAGGATAACCCTTGACAATGGCCCCATCTCTAGGCTTGTACTTTGATCACATCCGCGCAGTCACATTTGCCTTGTACATAACACATTCACAGCGTCCAGGGATTAGGACAAGGGTGTCTTTGGGAGGGCCAGATTCAGCCTTCCACAGTTCTATGCTTCCATGATTTCTGACAAGTACTTGCTAGGTCTCAGCTCCTGCTTTTGCTCCGTAACAATCATGGGGGCTCTGTCCCCTCTCTTTAGGCTATCTTCTCTGGCTGGTCCCTTCCTAGTTTTGTTGACAAGGCCTGGCGTGTTGTCTTTGACCTCTGAGGGCTGTATTTCCCCAAGAGAACAGTCCATTTACAGATGTACACCTGTGTGCATTTCCTTTTTGTCCTACCTCCCCTCTTTCTGTTCAGTCTACGTGGCATTTCTGCCCTCTTACGTTCGAGGGTGGGGAGGTTCTAGGATGCTTGGAAATATCGTTCAGGGATCACACGTCCTCCAGCTCAGGCCATATCAGAGGACCCTGCAAACAAAGGTCCTTACACTTCTCAAGTAAATAAATTGGTGCTCTAGTTCCTACTTGGACCATGTGTGATGACTCAGAAGATGCAGCTAGCTGCCCCCACAGCATTTACAAACCCATATTTCCTCCCTCATCACCCACTGATTTGCTGTGTGAATTACAAACTTATTCCCCTTTCTTTTGTTTCTAAGTAAGAGATACAGTGACTCCAATGAGCAATACCTGTGTTCCCCCATTCCTACACAGGTGTGTTTTTAACACCCAGGCCCCCCACCCCACACCCTAGGGGACATTGGGCAATGTTTGAAGACATGCTGATGGATCATAACAACTTGGGAACAGGGCTTCTATTGGCATCTAGTGGGTGGATCCCAGGGATGCTGGTAACTGTTCTGTGAGGCATAGGACAGCCCCAAAGCAGAGAAGGGTCTGGCCCAAAACATCAATAATGCTGCAGTTAAGAAACTCTGGCAAAGTCCCAAAGAGGAGGAAAAAATATCAAAATAAGCTGAGTCGCTTTCTTTACCAATTTACTTGGTCTCCTCCACAGGAGATTTGGAACAATCATTGAGGCATGTTCATAAGCAGGCAGGGTCTTGCTTCCAAAGCTTCAAGGTCCTGACTGAGGCTATCTATTTCTGGTTCTGTCTGCTCTCACACACAGCAAGTCTTCCTTCTCCCATGTTATTCCTGCCACACAGTGAAAATAATAAGCAGGACACCCCTGCAGAGGACAGGAGGAGCAGGCAGGAGGCCCCCCACAGTGATCACTGAAGCCTGGCCTCGAGGTGCCCAGGAGGACAGACTCAAAACCTACTCTGGATGCTTTGCCACGTTCTGCATTTTGGTGTCTTGGTAACATGAGTGAGGCATAAACGAACAAGGACAAGCACTCAGGACCACTTCTTAGTTTTTATTTCCCAGGCCTTGGGGTGAGCAAGGCTCTAATCAGAGCCGTGTAAAGCTCTCCTCCAATCAGGCTTTATCCTCAAGTGAAGCTGGCTATAAGCCATACGGGCTTGGGTAAACCAGTTGACTAGGGAGGGAGACCTTTTTTTTTCCATTTAAATTTTTTATATTGCATTTAATCACATATATCTTTACAGTGTATAACATTTCTTTTTCCAGCACGATTACTACACATATCAGTTAAAACAAAGACATTACTATCCACATCATTCATTTTTTTCAGATTATTTTATTTTTTGTTCTCATTATTTTTTTAAACTTTTCATCACTATACATCATTTGGCTTGTAAAGAGAATTTACCTAACATGAAATACTTCTCAGACCAGTCCAGTTGGGAATACTATACATGGTATCATCAACAGGTAATAAACTGTTTCTGGATCCTACAAATGTCCTGCCTCTCTACTTGTTCTCATGCTATCCTTCCCTATGCTCTTCACTCCCCCTTCCACCCCGTTCCACACTGTCTTCAGCATCTATAACTATTTTCACCACTTTTATGCTGTAGGGAGGGAGGCTTTTTTATTTTATTTATTTTTTTTGACTCTACATCAATTTGGATCTTGGTCAACAAGAAAATAGATTGCTGAAAGGAAATTTAAAATAAAGTTTATTACATTTTTCTGAGAGAGACAGACTCCCAGTGGAATCCCATGCCTCAATCCACCCAAAGTTTCAGCTAGCTTAGATCATGGGCACACATGTGTGCCTAGCATGTATATGGAACCCAATGACAGGAACCTAGGACCTGGTTGCATTCCACTGTGCTGCTCTTGGGCCCATAGAGAAGGGTTTTTATGGTGAATTGGAGTGGAAAAAGCTCAGTACTTCTTATAACAGGAAGCACAAAATGAAAGAAAGAAAGAAAGAAAGAAAAAGAAAGAAAGAAAGAAAGAAAGAAAGAAAGAAAAGGCCACTGCTTCCTGTTTGAGAGATAAGTTGCATATGTAGTTATAAAAATTTTTAATTCTTCCTTTGAATACAAAGGAAAAAAATGGAAATTACTTCATTGATCGAGAATAACTACTGGCCACAAATATTTATTCACACAACAAAAGGCACAGGCTCCTTTCTTAACAAGCATATGATCTTGTTACAGTTAATAGTTGTTAAATTGCCTGTTATGTCCCAGGCACTGCAGATATATTATCCAATTTAATATTGACCCTAACCATCAGCTGCAAAGACGACTACTATGATTTTATAGATAAGGAACCTAAAGTTCAGAGAGGTGAATTTACTTGCCCAAGACCATACAACTGGTAACGTGGCAAAAAAGAAATTTTGAAAGAAGATTTGGCTGACTAAATGATCCATCTTAATTACAATCTCAGAATTTTCATCCAGATCAAGCCTCTATATTTCTTTATTAAAAATAATTATTTATTATTTTTATTATTATTTTTTTCTATACAGCACATGCTTTCACCAGGGAGAAAGAGAAAGAGAAAGCAAGTCACCAGGTCTGCATTTGGACCACAATCACTGATGTGGGAGTCCAGCACCTTAACCACCATGCCACCTGCTGGCCCCCAGATTTCTATCAATATATTTGCACTCTATTTTGGGACTAGCCAGAATCCCTCTCAGGTTTTTTCATCACATCTTTCATGGAATTTGGTATCAAAATAATGCTGGACTAATGCAACAACTTACCAAGCGGTTTCTTCTTCAATTTTCTGTAAGAGTTTGTACAACAATGGGTATTATTTATTTCTAAAATGTATTGGAGAATTCACCAGTAAAGTCATTTGAGCCTTGATTTTTCTTTGTGGGAAGTTTTAAAGTTCTAATTTCATGTTCTTTCATAGATAGAACATTATTTGGATGATTTATTTCCCTTGAGTGAGCTTTCATAGTTGAATTTTTCAAGGAATTTGAGAGACTTTACAGACACAAAATGACTCATAATATTCACCTTTTTATCTTTAAAATATTTTTAAAAGGTGTTTGAAATCAACCCCCAGGAGGGATGGCTACATTGCAATCCGTTCTCCTCTTGAGATTTTGGGTGGGCATGCATACATACCTGCCCAGTGTGATTTTCAAGTCGCTGGGTCCATGACCCAATTTAGGTCAGCCATATGGAAATCTAGCACCTTAACCACCATGTCAACTGCTGGCCTCCACCTTTTTATCTTTTTAAGTATTTGTAGCATCTGTAATGAAATGATACCTGAACTTGGTATCTATATCTTTTTTTTTTTTTTTCTGATCCGTCTGGCTAGATGCTTATCAGTTGTACTGATCTTAAAGAACCAGCTTTTCATTTTATTGATTTTCTCTGTTGTCTATTTCATTTGTTTCTGCCTGGATATTTATATCTGTTCTTCTGGTTACTTTAAGTTAATCTTCATTTTCTATTTTCCTAAGTTGGAAACTAACATCCTCTGAGAGAGAGAAAGGTCCTTAATTTGAGAACTGTATAATTTTCCAATGTAGGTATTTAGTACTCAGATGTCTCCTTGAGTACTGCTTTAAAAACACTCCACATTTTTTGATATGTCATGCTTTAATTTTCATTCAGTTAAAATACTGAATATTTTCCCTTTGAGCTCTTCTTTGTCCCAAGGGTTATTCAGAAATACGCTATTAAGTTTCTATATATTTGTGAGCTTCCAGAGATATGTTAGTAATTTCTAATTTAATTTTATTATAGTCGGAAAACATAGCTTGGATGACTTGAATCTTTTCAATTGTATTTGTGCTTGTATTTTGGCTCAGGATATAAGCTATACTGGTCAATGTTCTGTGTGAAAAGTCAAAATGCATTGGAAAATGGTGTATTCTGGTGCTGTTAGGTAAAGTGTTCTATAAATGTTAATTCAATGAAATTGGTTCGTAGTATTATTCAAGTCGTCTCTATCGTCACTGGTTTTCCACTTACTTATTATATCAGTTGTTGAAAGGGGAATTAGAAATTTCTGATTATAATTTCAGAATTATTTATTTCTCTGCATTTCTATCAGTTCTTGCTTCATGCATTTTCAAACTCTGTTTATCATATACATAAACAAGGATGTCTTGAGGAACTCACCCCTTTATTATTAAAAAGTAACCTGAGTCTTTGCTCTTAAATCTACCTTAAAATTAATATCACCACATAGTGTTTTATAAAAATAGTGTTAGCATGTACATCTTTTTCTATTCTTTTATGTTTAAACAATCTGTGCATTTACACTTAAAGTGCATTTCTTGTAGGCAGCATAGTTAATTCTTGCTTTTATTATTCAAAGTGGCATCGCTGCCTTTTAAAGGGATATTTAATCCATTTATTTTAATATAATTACTACTATACATAGGCTCGTGTCTATTACCATGTCTATCGGCTATTTTTTTTATTAGACTTGTTTTTTATTCTTGTTTCTTTCTTTCATGGGAGAGGGAGGGAGGTAGGGAGGAAACCTGAACCTTTAAAAGGGTCTCACCACACATGTTCCTTCCTGCAAGGCTTCCAGCTTGCCAAGACCATGGGCACACATGGGTGCACCTGGTATGTTCAGGTGAACCTGAATCCAGATCTGGAGCTCCCACATGCCTCCAACATTGCTCTTGGCACCCTACACCTGCACCAATGCAGCTGAGCTCCCATCTGTTCTTTGTTTCCTTTTTCTCTTTCTTTTGTTAGAGTGGTTTATGATTTCATTGACGAAAAAAAATAAAAATTAAAACAAAACTTAAATGAGATGTAATTCGCATTCCATAAAAATCCAGTCTTTTAAGACGGAAAACTCAGTGAGTTTTAGTAAATTCAGAGTTGTCCAACCATCACCATCTGATTGCAGAGCATTTTCATGATCCCCAAAAGAAGGCCCATAGCCGTTAAACCCTTTATGACGTTATCCCTCCTTTTCTCCTCCTCCAAGTCCCTGGCTTTTTGATTTTCCCTCTTCTTTTCTGTTTATTAGACTGAATAATCTCATTTAAACTGTATTCAGCTTACCAAATCTTTCTTCTGTCTATTCAAATATGCTGTTGATCTCCTTTTAAAATGTTTTCATTTCAGTTATTGTACTTTTAGGTCCACAGTTTATATTCAATTATTTTTATATTTTCTATCTCATTGATCTTATTTCAAAAGACATTGTTCTCATATTTTTATTTATTTAGACATACTTTAGTCACCAACATATTTAAAATAGCTGACTAATAATCTTTGCCTAGTATCTGGGCTTCCCCAGGGTCAATTTTTGATTGCCCAGGTATTACATAAAGACTAAAAATTAATTATTTTTAGTATTATTTATTTTTTTCTATGAGTAAGAAAAACAGAGATAACACAGACCCCCAACAGAATCTTTTTTTTTTTTTTTTTTTTAAAGAGGTTTTGGTTTAGGGCATGTGTGTTTGCTGGAGAGAGACAGACACAGAGAGGGAAAGTGAAAAATTTCCCCCAAGGAGAATGGCAAGCCACAATACCTTCTCCTCCAGCCTCCTCCTGGGATCTTGAGCATGCATGCACATGTACCTGGTGTGCACATGTACATGCATGCACATGTACTTGGTGTGAGTTTCAAGCCATGGTGTCCAGGATTCAAACTGTAGTGGTACAGCAATGTAACCACTACACCATCTGCTGTCACCCCACCTGAATCTTGATGCTCTGATTCACCACAGCAACAGTCAGCCCTGGATCATGGGTACATGCATGTCCAATCTTCTTGGGAGAGTCTCTGAATATGAACCCAGAACCCTCCCCTGTGCATCAGCCTCTGAAGGCATCATTTTACCCCTGTGCCACCATCTAGCCTGGGACAATTTCTCCTTACTGCTTCTTCTCCTCCTCCACATCCAATATACAGGCAATATTTTCCTTTTTCTCTACCTGCAAACTTTTTATTGGAAATTGGACATTATAAATAATGTGAAGTGACAAACCTTTCTTTTTTGTTTAGTATGAAAACTTACTATATGCAAAAAGGAAATTTATATACCAAGAGAGAATATAGTTAACAAACCTCATAATATAGCCCAATATTAAATGTAAAATTATTAAACCACATGTGTTTTTAATTGTAAATTCTAAAATAAGAATGATCTGAACCATATTAAGCATATAGTTTAGTAGTGTTAAATACGTTCACGGTGTGATGCAACCAGTCTTCATAACTCTTCATCTAATATGGCACCTCCCTTCACCCTCAGTTTCCTGAAAGTCTATTCATTTATTTCTTCCAAGAGAGAGAGAAGAGAAAGAGGGAGAGAAAAAGAAACCATCCTGATCCACCCTGGCCACAGGATGGGTCATGGGCATACATACCTAGCATGTACAAGGAGATCTCAGGATGAGAAACCAGAACTTTCCCATATGGGTCCAGAATCACAGAGCACTGTGTGGCTGTTGTGCTACTGGATGACCCTGTTGTAGTTGTTTGTTGCTTGGTTGTTTAGTGTCTTTTCTGAACTAATTCTGTAAAGTCTGTATTTGTTGTCATCTATAACCACTTAAGTCTCTATAGTTAACTATAAGCTAATGACTGACAGATTTCCTTTAGTGCTTTGCAACACTGAATTTTTCAGTCTTGTCAAGGGGCTCTGTGTGTGTGTGTTTGTACTATGGTTGCCTTCAGTGGTTTGGTAGACAGTTTACAACTCTACCTTAGCCTTCATTTCCTGTGTATGCAGCACTTCAAAGTCAGAGAGAGATGATAGATTAGGGACTTCTCAGTGACTGTGTCCTGTAGATTCCCAAGAAGGTACTGGATCTTTTCAAAGCTTTCTATAAGCCTCTCACTCCCCAGATTTTCCTTGTAGGTTTTTTGGTCAACATCTAGTTTGCCCCAACTGTTTTCTAATATCTCAGGCAGTCGTGATATTAAACAGTTGCTGTTGACTATTCTCTTTACTAATACCCAAGGAAAAGGCTGTTAAAACTGAATGAGGTCTTGGGACCAGCAGTTAGCGTAATGGCTACATCGCTGGACTCCCATGTAGTCAACCGCGGTTCGAGTCCCAGACCTGATGGCTTAAACTCATGCTGGGTGCGTGTGCGTGCATGCCCAAGATCCTGAGAGAAGAATGGAGGAGAAGGAATTGTGGTGTGGCCATCTCCCTAGGGGGTGATTTCTTGTTTTCTGTCTGTCTGTTTCTCTCTGTCTTTCTGGCAAGCGCACACACCCTATAGCAAAAACCTCTAAAAACAACAACAAACTGAATTAGCTCTGAATCAGCTCAAATAAAGATGAGCCCTGAGGGAACAAGCAGTTAGCGTAATGGCTATGTTGCTGGACTCCCACGTAGTCGACCGCGGTTCGTGTCCCAGACCCAGTGGCTTAAAACTCACGCCGGGCACGTGTGCGAGCGTGCCCAAGATCCCAAGAAGAGAATGGAGGAGAAGGGATTGTGGCATGACCATCCCCCCTGGGGGGTGATATCTCGCTTTCTGTCTCTATGTCTCTCTCTATCTGTCTGGTGAGCACACGCGCCCTGTAACGAAAACCTCTCCAAAAAAAAAAAAAAAAGATGAGCCCTGAGTGTGGGGGTTTCCAGGGAACTTCTAGACAAATCAAATAGTGACAATTCTCCAAGAATGAGCTTTTGGAGACCTCCAAACAGCTTCTGCCCCTTCAATGGCTACTAGGGTTTAGGTTTGGGTGTTGCTTATGAAGGTTACTATTGAGAATGGTATAGGAATAGTACGAGTTAAATCACCACAAAGCTCACTGCTTTTACTGAGATTTGGTCATTTTTCTTTAGTAAATATTATTCATATTGTTTTGAAAGTTTTTAGTTAACTTCCAGAGTTTTGGGAAAAAATGGATTCTGGCAAATTTTGCCAGTGTTGTTGGTTTTATGCAATAGATATTTGAACCTGCTTACTTCATTACAGAGGAATTAATTTTTTCACTTTATCTCCTTCACTGGCTTATTAGAATAACTATTTTCTTATTTCAGTGGTGTCTTTAGAGTGTATAGTGTATGTCTTCCCTACCAGTCTACCTTTAACTGCTATTAGAGCACTTCACGTATAACTTTATCATAGTATACTTTCTATACTATACTTCCATTTATCCTCCTCTTGATTTTATTTTATGGTTGTCATAAATTACACTCTAATGCATATTACAGATGTCATACTACATTGTTATCTTTTGTGTAAAAAAATAATATAACTTTTTAAGGTTTTTTTTTGCCTTAGGGCATGTGTGTTCACCAGTGAGAGCAAGAGAAAGAGACAGAGACAGACAGTGAGAGGGAAAGTGAGAAATCAGCCCTTAGGTGGGGATAGTCACACTGCAATCCTTTTTCCATTCTCTTCCTCTAATCTTGGGTATGCACGCACGTACACCCAGCGTGATTTTCAAGCCACCAGGTCTGGAATTCGAACTGTGGTTGACCACGTGGCAGTTCAGTGACATCAGCACTATACCATCTGCTAGCCCCAACCATGATAACTTTTTATATCTTTTATAGATTTAAATTTTAAAAATTAACTATATTTAAATAATAAAAAAACCAGCCCTATGTATTTACCATGTAATTACCATAATTGGTGTTCTTTGTCTATTTTGATTTATGTTTCCAGGGGTTGAATGGTGGTACAGAGATAATACAATGCTCTGCAAGGCTAGCTCATGTAGAAGGGTTCTGGGTTAATATCCAGAAGGCCCCCTAAACATGTTAGGTATTCACAGAACCGTGATCCAGAGATGGCTGAGGCTGGAGGTGGATTGTGACATGAAGACTTTGTTGGAATGCCCCCAACTCCCTTACCTGCTCATGGAAGAAAATAAACTTAAAACAATTTATTTTCTATCTGGTATCATTTTCCTTTATACCTTTCTTTAGCATTTCTTATAAAATGGGAGTTTTCTGGTAATTAACATTTTTACCCTTTGTTTGCCTGAAAATGCCTTTATTTATTTATTAGTTCCTGAAATAGATTTTTGCTGAGTATAGAATTCTGATTTGACCATTTCTATTTTTTTTTTCCAGGATTTTAAAGAAGTTGCCCCATGGGGCCGGAAGGTGGCATAGTAGTTAAGGACACTGGACTTCCACATGGCTGACTGCAGTTCGAGTCCTGGACTAAGTGACTTACTTTCTCACCTCTCTCTCTCTCTCTCTCTCTGGTCAAATTAAATAAATAGTTAAAATAATTTTTAAAAAATAAGTTGCCACATTCTATTCCTACTTGTATTGCTTGTTATCAAAAATCTGTCGCCATTTTTACTTTTGTTAGTACATAACATGATGTATTTTCCTGTATACTTTTAAGACTTTTATCTTTGTCATTGGTTTTGAACCATTTGATTATAATATATCTTGGTATAGCTTTCTTCATGTTTCTCATGCTAGGGTTTTAATGAGTTTCTTGGATAATAGGTTACATATATTTTTTCTAATTTGAGAACATTTCAGCATTATTTCTTTAAATATTTTTCTGACTCCCATAAGGGACTCCATTCAGATGTGTATTTGGTGCAGAAAGATGTCTAACAACAGATGTCTTCACTAATGCTCTTCTCACTTTTTCCCTCCTTCTTGGGTTTCACTTTGTATAGTTTCTATTGCTGTATCTACAAGTTTACTTATCCTTTTGTCTACATTGTCCAACACACCATTAATTCTGCTGGCATATTAGAGTTTTTATCTCTAGAAATTTAATATGGATTTTTTTATATCTACTATGTCTCTACTTGATTTTCTCAATACATAGAACATAGTTATATTAGTTTAAATGTCCTTGTCTGCTAATTCTAACATCTATCTCATGTCTAGGTGTCACTTAATTTCTTTTTCTCATTATAGGTGCACTCTGTACCTAGTAATTCTTTATTGAATGTTAGATATTGTGAATGTTAACTTATTGAGTACTGAATTTTTTTTGTTTCATAAATATTGTTGAATTTTGTGCTAAGACATAGTTCTGATGGTTGGGGATAGTTTGAACACCTTAAGTCTTGCATTTAAATTTGTTAGGCAGAACCAAGGTGGTATTGTAACTAGGACTAATTTTTACCACTACTGGAGCAAGACCCTCTGATCCTCTGCCACTTGCCCCATGAAGTTTTAGTTTACTAAACAGATGACAGGAGCAAGTATTATCCTTAGCACTCTAATTCTTGGGCACTGGGGATGCCAATCATTCCAGGTGGTTCTTTCCTTGGCCTTAGTTTTCTCACACACATGCAGAGATCAGTACTTCTGTCATATACAAGGGGAACTTTCTGCAGATATTCAGAGTTGTTTCCTTATGACGTTGTCTCCTTTTTATTACTCTGTCCTGGGGACTCTGGGTAGTTTGCATTCCACAACTCTCAAAAGATTGAATGTTTAGGAGTCTCCTTCTCCAAGAGTCCATGGGCTCTGCCTGGGTTCTTTCTACCTGTGCTACAATCTGGAGAATCCTTCAAGGCAGAGATCTGGGGGTAACTATGTGGATTTCATCATTTGTTCCTTGTTCTTCAGAGATCAGTGTTCTTTGTTGCCTGATGTCTGGTATCTTGAAAACCACTGTTCCAAATATGCTGCATTGACTGTAATTGTCGATCTGGGCCATTTAAAGATGAAATCCAGTTTCTGATTCCATCTTGTTCATACAAAATATTGGTAGGTATTTAAAATACATTTTGGAGATAATTCATAAGACTCTGTACTTGTGAATTATCTAATTATCTAATTGGCTCTGTACTATTTGTTCAACCTCCATTAGTGTACTGCTTTCAAATAAAATGTCAGTGAGCAGGACTGAACTTGAGGCCTTCAGATCTCCATTCATCCTTACATTCAGCAGCAATCCACTTGGTTACCATGCATAGCTCTCAACAGAAAGGGAGTTAGCCTACATGAGAATGAAGTTGAGGACACAAACGTAAAAGTCAAGAAGTCAAACTAGGAACTCTAATCTTCATTCTCCTTTCCTCTAAGTCCCCCTCAACTGATATGATTGTTGATCTTAGGTGAAGTTAGGCCATGAAATGGGGCAATAAGCTGCAAGGGGATTTCAAAAAGCTTGTCCAGATGCAGGACAAAATGAAGGCAAGGTGTTGGCATGACTAGGCCCACATGGGAAAGTCCTTGGTTTGTGTCCTGAGGTCTCCGTATGCACAACAGACACCTGTGTTTGTGCCCAAGAGCCGGGCTGGCTGGGATTGGGGTCGAATTGTGGCAAAGAGCCCCTGTTACAGGTATTTTTCTCTCTGTCTCTCTCTCTCCCTCTCATGGAGAAAATGTTAAAAGAATATTTTTTAAAGTTTATGAAAAATGAAATTCAAGTACAACTTTGGTGCCATAAATTTTGAAATCCATGTATTCTTTTTTCAATAATAGGCATTTGCCATGAACTTTCTGAAGACCTCTCATACATAAAATGGTTCTTAGCAATCTGTAATATTTTTAAATTTTATTTATTTGTTTATTTTTTTAAGAAAAGAGGATGAAGAGTGAAAATTCTAGTCTTGGCCTCTTCCTTAAGGAATTCCAGAGTGGTTCGTTGTTCTTTCAGGAGAAATGTCTTGATCTGAGTAGGGGGAGTAGGGCCTGGGAAAGCCTTATTATGAATTGAAAAGATAAAGGGATGAGGTAGGCAGGGTCTCAGAGGGAGGAGGTGAAGCAAGTAAAAGGAAAGAAAAGCAAGGAATAAACTCAGATTTTTAATCTCTTTTCTGGCTGCTGATTCAGCCCTTTCTCTCCTGCACTCTTTTATCTTGTCCTCAGTGTTTTCTCATTCAACAAAACTGTGCTGGAGGTGGAGGATAGGAAGGTGAGAAAAACCAACCAACTGAACAAGAGCAACAGCAACAAACAATATTGACCCTAGTAGAGCTTAAACAAACTTGCCTATTTAAAAAAATGTGAGAGGGAATACAAGAGCTTATACCAGGTGGTCTGGATTTAATATCTGGGTGGAAGGGGTTGACATCAATTAGTGCCCAGAGAGCAGAAATTTGAAAGAGGAAGGTGTAAGTCAATGAAGCAGGTGAGGTGAGCACTTCAGGCAACAGTGGGACCCACTATGCATTGGTCAGGAAGCAGGAAGCAGGAAACAGATTTCAGCCTTGACTCCAGAGCATGCTGGAGGTTGGAGGAAGCGCTCCCTTGGCCGACTCTCGCCCTTGTTTTGGAGGCCCTGGCATGGCGCTGGAGTCATTGGAGGCTTGCTTGCTTTTGGAAGTCACATTTTTCTCTCTCCTCTGTCCTCTTCTGACCCTCACTCCAAGCCCAGACCCCTTTCTGCGCAGAGTAGGTCCCACCACTGCCTAGTCCTAACACGCGGTTCCCTAGACATGGTGTGTGAATTGACTGATGTTCCTAAGCACATTATTTCTTCTCTAATTAGCCTGTACACCTGTATTGCCAGTTGCTTCTCCTGAGCCTACTGGGCCGCGAAAGGGCACATTAACAGGCTTTGTTTCGTAAGTCATTGCCATGCAAGCTGAAGGTAATTAATTCTAACACTAGGAACTGTTCAAACAAAGTCCTCTAAACTCTATTGTGAAACCAGGACAAAAATAAAATCATCCCACCATTTAGCAACTTTGTACACCTGGTGCTTTTGTTATATAGTCTAATTTATTCCATGTAAGTGGCATTTTATTCGATACCTTTGCTACTTTCATTTTACAGATGAAGAAACTAAGGCTCAGAGAGGTCTGCAAAATCACACAGCTTCAAGGTAGAGTGCAATCCCATTACCGTAATTACTGAGACTATGTGCTTTCCGGCATCTTAGATGCTTCTGGTACTCTGAGTTATATTTTGCATCCCAAACTTAGCTAACCCTTATTATCATCAGAGACTTGATACATTTGGCTTTTATATTATTATTATTATTTTTACATTTAATTGTTGCACTCTCCACAGCACACAATCGCTTTTTTCAAAAACATGCATTACGTTACCATCAAGTCAAGGATCTTCCCATACACATCTTTTCCACGGGAGAACTTTGCACCTGGCTTTTACAGCTGTGGCTTCTTTTCTTTCTTTCTATTTTTAAAATTGTGTGTTCTTTACATAAATAAAATCCTCTGGTTTTAATCCATGTCCTGGCACCGCTGAGTCTCTGGTCCAAGAGAGACACAGGGAGTCTCTGTTCAGAGCTGTCTGCCTCCCAGAAGACCCAACTAGGGAAAAGGTAAGGGTAGAACTTGCTGATCCTAATTACTTTGCCTGCTGTACATGTCTCAGATCAAATACCATTTTGTCCTCTTTTTCCCCTTTAGGGGGGAATTAATTAAGCTCTAATTACATCGACAGAAAAAATAGAAGCTACAATAAAATTATTTTTTTTTAAAAAAAAAAGCTATTAGCAAGGTCTGAGTGGAGAGCTTGTTACAACCCGGGGAATGAGCCTCATTTGAATTTTATGGCCTTTCCATTTACATTTTTTTTCTTAAACCTTTTCTTGCAATCCTCAATATGTCTTCTTTCCTCAGTATAATCATTCTCAGAAAGTTGCAGGTGTTAAATTAGATACTTGGGCTCCCTTCCTCTCCCTGCATTCAGTGTATGGTGTGTCCCATGAGGCAGATTAATAATCATTTTATAAAACTGATTTAAAAGTTCACATCACTTTTTCCCCCCAATCTGGAATGAGGTCTGACTTGCAGAGCCCCTCTGGTCCAGGTAAATTAGATGAGATCCCAAGTTTCCCTTGTTAGAGAGAAAACTTTAAAAGTTCATTCCAAGCAGGGCATCTCACTGCAAAACAGGATTTAGATTCTTTCTCCCTGTCAGATGGAATCCAGCTTAGCAGCTAGGGCCGGGCTGATGTGAAGGTGGAAGGGCTTCCCCATGAGGAGGGTTACCCCCTGATGGCACACACACTGCCCTGAAGTAGGGCACATGGCACATGAAAGGCACATTGTACCCCACAAATACATACAGCTATGATACAGAAGTTAGAAGTACATTACAAATTAATATTTTAAAACAGACATGGAAAACAAGATTTTTAGTCCAGATTTTATGTTATACTTTACAAAAATAATCTGATGCAGGGCCATCGCTGTAGCTTAGTGGTTAAGGAATCTGGATCCCACATGACCAACCATGTGGGATCAAATCCCTGTCCTTGTGACTTCAAAAACACACTGGGAGCATGTGTATGTGTGCCCAAATCTCAATAGAATTGAGAAATGGAGAAGGACTATGTCCCTTTCTCCCTCTCTCTCTGTCTCTCTGTCTCTCTCTCTCGTGTGTACATATGCCCTCTAGCAATTTAAAACAATTAGATGTGTCATTTTAATGTCTACCATTGTGCCCTCCTGATAAGCCAACAACCAGTTTAACACTCATGTAATCTGATGATTTCATTAAGTAATGA
Organism: Tupaia belangeri chinensis; assembly: GCF_000334495.1. Classification (NCBI taxonomy): domain Eukaryota; kingdom Metazoa; phylum Chordata; class Mammalia; order Scandentia; family Tupaiidae; genus Tupaia; species Tupaia belangeri. The sequence goes on along the minus strand of NW_006159657.1, from coordinate 7,391,838 downwards.
ACATATTCAGGGGAAAAAAAATTAACAGTTGTTTTGTACGTTTTTCTATAGGGCGCATGCACTCACCAGAGAGAGAAGTGAGGTATTCCCCCCAGGGGGGATGGCCACACTGAAATTCCTTCTCCTCCAGTTTCCTCCAGGGATCTGGGACATACACACACACACACACACACACACACACACACACACACACAGAGCATGATTCCCAAGCTGCAGGGTCCAGGACTCAAACTGAGATGCTGGCCATGTAGAATTAAAACTCCATGCCCTACTAGGCCCACACAGTTAATATTTTAAAGTACATATTCTTAATAATTTATAATATGAGAATTATTTTCTATATATGGCTTTTAAAATGGTTATTTATGATTAATTTTTAATCTGCTATATGGTACATGCACTCACCAAAAAGACAGAGAAAGAGAGAGAGAAAGAAAAAGAGAGAGAGGCAAAGTGAGATAGTAAGTCACCAGGTCCAGGACTTGAACTGTGGTCAGCAACGAGGGAGCCCAGTGCCTCAGTCACCATGCCACCTGCTGGCTCTTTACATATGGCTCTGTAGCCTGCTTTTACTTATTACAAACCACTGTGATGATTTCTCCTTGCTATTGCCTCTTAAAACATGATTTCTAATGGAAAATAAAAAAGAAACTATCTCAGAATAAGACATGCCCTGCCACTAGAAAATGCAATGTGCGGCCAAACTATGCCTCAGACCAAAACCATGCTTCTCCTCTGTGTGCTTGGGAGAAAGTTGGTGAATGGGGATATATCTGAATCCCGCTCCTAGAAATAGGTGAGTTAGATTAGAACCTGCCTCTCAGGCTCTCTGAGTGCTATGGAATCCAGTATCCACAAAAGATGAGTAAACAAGGTGAGCAAAGCAGAGTAAGGACTAAATGTAATTCATGCTTGAAGGGGAGCCAGGGAGTAGGGTCAGAGGTACTCCAGGGCACTTCTTCCAGGGAACAAGACAGATCCATCAATGGTCAAGGAGGGGGAGTCAGAAAGGTGTGAGCATGTCAGTCACTGGAGTGGGCGCACTGAAGACACCAGTTCAGTATGGAGACTAAATGAGAAAGCACCAAAGGATGATTTTTACGTATCGAATTAGGAAAGGCTTAATGGTTAAAGGTCAGGCACCTACAGGAGTTCTATTAGTTATTGTTGCAATAATGCTATGTAGTAAGCCATGCTCAAACTCAGTGGCGCATGACACTAAGCATTTATTTCTTGTTCACAGATTTGTGAACCTGCTGGGGTTTGGCTGATCTAGGCTGTGCTCTGCCCCGAGCAACAAGCTGGGTCAACTCCATGTATTTTTCACCCTTGCTGGACCAGCAAGCAAGACAGGACTGGCTTATGTCACGGCAATGATAGAAGCAAGTCAATTCATATAAGCGTATTTCAAGTCTCTGTGTTTTGTTGCTAGTATACCCTCAGCCAAAGAGCTCACACAGCCCAACCTCCAGGCAAGGAGTGGGGAGACACTGCATACCATGAGGCTGTGGGGGTGGTGGTGGAGGGGCTGGCTAATGTTATGATGGGTAGGAAATAATAAAGGCCAATGACTAAATCTACTACAGATTCCAAAAATAGTGTGGTGTACAGTGATATGAGGGTCTGTCCCGAAGAAGGAAACATGTGAGACAGTGTCCTTGATACTGCGGAAGGAAAACAGGGAGGATCCCCGAGAGGTTACAAGATATATGAGAGCTTGGGGTGAGTGAAGGAGGAGAAAAATGGAGGGATGCTTTCCCTAGGTCTTGGGAGACATAGGCAGGTGGGCCTGGTTATTTCTAAGCTATCTCAGGAGAAGAATTACTCAAGATTCTTCTATGAAAACTGTGCTCAAGCAAGGTACAAACTAGTAAAGGTGTGATGTTAGTAGTTAGAGACAGATGTTCAGACATGGAATATTGGGAGTTCTTTCTTTTCTCTTCAGGGATCTGTGTGCCTCTATCGCTCTCCATGAAGGCTTGTTTCAGAATCAGGGAAGACCTGCAGCTGGGTATGTTGTTGGATCCAGTGCCAGCGGAGAGAGCAAGCTGACCACGGTGGGACTGTCAGTTACCTGCTCCCAGTTTCCTAGACTGCCTCTTGCTTACATGTGCTGGACACTTACCAACTGCTTTGTCCCTAGGGACTCTGTGGGCTCTTAGTATTTCTACAGTTATTTCAGGAGCCAAAGACAAAGCGTAAAGTAAAACTGGGAGAAGCCCATTACCCCTTCCTCATTTCTTCAGGATATGGAGCATCTCTGGTTAGAGACGGCCATCCCCATTTCCACTTGAGACCATAGAGGCTCACGAGAACTAAGGGGGTTGGCACCAGTGCTCAGCGAGGAAGAACAAAGTTGGGATTTGAGCAATCTTCCAAACAAAAAATTCTGTGCTAATTCCGAGATAGAAGACCATGGTATTTGGGAGAACTGTAAATAGAACAGTCAAAGGATTTTAGCTTTTTAGTTCTGTTTGTTTTTTTTTTTTTTAATTTTTAGTTACTATCTCCCCGACAGTGGATTCTCTGGACGCCTTTTTGGAAAAAATCTCTTCAAATGATTTCTAAGATACCAATAAACCTTGTGAATTCATTCTCCAGTAACAACACTGCTGTGGGGGGGGGGGAAATACTAAACTCGTTTTTGTAACAAGAAATGGAAAAGCATCTTTGCCAAAAAGGTCAACATCTTTTAGTTTTTCCACTGAGGAGTGGAAATGGAAACTGAGGAAGCAGAGGTGTAGAACATCAGCTCCCCTTCTCCATCAATGCTGCTTTTCTTTGGGGACTAGAGACTGCCCACCCGCCCAAAGCTGCCTAGGGTAGACTCTACCCCCAAGGGTAGAGTCGAAGCTATTCTCATTTTCCTGGCAGGAAGCTCTCAGATGGGTAGGAGTTTGCACTGGATAGCCAAGCTGGAAGATTTATTCTCAAAGTTGACCTCCACTTGGAAATCCGGATGCCGAGCAGCAGGGAGCAGTCTGTTGTCTGTCTGCATTCCGCCCCGATTTCTTTCTCGGGCTCCAAGTTGGCTTGGCTACAGTTTTACTTTTTATTTTTCTGTCTCCCACATGCAGCCTTGGCACACTGTCCCCTATTATAAACCACATTCTACCATAATCAGGGGTAATTAGTTAGACATCCTTAGGTTCTGCTGCAACACTGATCAGTGAGCTTGACCTGGAGCCAAGGAGGCTGGTGGGCATGCCAGCAGGGCAGAAATGTGGCTTTCTGCTACAAACACATTTACAGAATATTATTCTAAATTTCTTATTACTTTTCTGATGCACTGAGAACAGCATGGGAGATGATACAGACATTCCAGAAGGAAAGGTAGGGGTGGTGTTTTTTTGGGGGGGGAGGGGGTGAGGGGAGGTGTGCTGGGAGAACCAGCCTTCCTGTGACGAAGCAAATTGTTCCACATTGCTGATTTCCTTGGAAGATTATTCTGTATTATCTATTATCGGAATGGAATGTCAAAATATTTCTTTTTCTCAAACATGTTAGAGGTTGCAAAACTCATTTCCATTGAAAATACTTGGCCATGATTTCTCAACTAAGGACATAACCATCTCTAAAGTTATCTTCGAAAGTCAGGGAGCCAATCATGTTTGGCTACCATGACGTTTATTTGGCTTAATGGGTTCCTTCCTGAGAACTTAATGTCTTTTCCACATGCCCCGGCTACAATGGAATTGAAACTGACATACTTCTAGCCGCGGGTCCCTTTCTTCTCTTTAGATTATGTGAAAAATGAGCCCCGTTGCAATTCTCTTGTTATGTTCACTCATCGAACACCAAGCAAATGTCTCTTTGAGGATCCGTTGTCTCCTGAACACCCCATTTTCTCTTTCAGCCATACTGCTGCTTTCTCATCTTCTCAAGTCACTCCACACTCAGAGCCTGGACTCTGTCTCCGAGTTACCTGGTATAGGACTTCCAGGAATCTGCTGGAGGCCCTCACTTCCCATAGCACCTTGTATGCAGCTCCCTTCTTAAAACACACATGAGAACAAAAGCCCTACAGTCATGATTTGAAAACACTAAATTTAACAGATATGTAACTATGTTAGGGCCCCATCTGCAATGAAAAGGTACATAACCATCAATCCTGCCTTCCAGGGTGGACAATGTAATGAGGGGGATGTCCTCCTATCAGGGTGATATTCAAGATCCCTGCTAATAGGCATGGCATAAGCATCCACAAATCAGAACAGACAGTGGTTTCAGTGCTGAAGCAGATGCTGGAGACTCAGTGAGCTGTTCCGCAGCCTCTATGTGCTGGATTGCGGGACATCCTGGGTGAGAGGCTGGAATGATGCAGGAGGTGGTGAGGGGTGAGGCACTAAGGACCCAGGAGTGCAGGTGTTTGCCAAGCAGAATGGAGGTGATTCAATGTTTAACCAATTTAAATGACTGTCTGTGTTCACCAGCAGAGTAACAGCCCTGCTGGGATCAAAATATAGGCTATAAACAAGTCTGTGTATCAGAAATCACTGGGACACTTGCTAAAAATGTGGACTCTGGGCCCTCCATTCAGGTTCTGATTTAGTGATTCTAGATAGGTGTGAATATATATTTTAACAAAAGCCCTTAAGGAAGCTCTCAGATGGGTAGGAGTTTGCACTGGATAGCCAAGCTGGAAGATTTATTCTCAAAGTTGACCTCCACTTGGAAATCCGGATGCCGAGCAGCAGGGAGCAGTCTGTTGTCTGTCTGCATTCCGCCCCGATTTCTTTCTCGGGCTCCAAGTTGGCTTGGCTACAGTTTTACTTTTTATTTTTCTGTCTCCCACATGCAGCCTTGGCACACTGTCCCCTATTATAAACCACATTCTACCATAATCAGGGTTAATTAGTTAGACATCCTTAGGTTCTGCTGCAACACTGATCAGTGAGCTTGACCTGGAGCCAAGGAGGCTGGTGGGCATGCCAGCAGGGCAGAAATGTGGCTTTCTGCTACAAACACATTTACAGAATATTATTCTAAATTTCTTATTACTTTTCTGATGCACTGAGAACAGCATGGGAGATGATACAGACATTCCAGAAGGAAAGGTAGGGGTGGTGTTTTTTTGGGGGGGGAGGGGGTGAGGGGAGGTGTGCTGGGAGAACCAGCCTTCCTGTGACGAAGCAAATTGTTCCACATTGCTGATTTCCTTGGAAGATTATTCTGTATTATCTATTATCGGAATGGAATGTCAAAATATTTCTTTTTCTCAAACATGTTAGAGGTTGCAAAACTCATTTCCATTGAAAATACTTGGCCATGATTTCTCAACTAAGGACATAACCATCTCTAAAGTTATCTTCGAAAGTCAGGGAGCCAATCATGTTTGGCTACCATGACGTTTATTTGGCTTAATGGGTTCCTTCCTGAGAACTTAATGTCTTTTCCACATGCCCCGGCTACAATGGAATTGAAACTGACATACTTCTAGCCGCGGGTCCCTTTCTTCTCTTTAGATTATGTGAAAAATGAGCCCCGTTGCAATTCTCTTGTTATGTTCACTCATCGAACACCAAGCAAATGTCTCTTTGAGGATCCGTTGTCTCCTGAACACCCCATTTTCTCTTTCAGCCATACTGCTGCTTTCTCATCTTCTCAAGTCACTCCACACTCAGAGCCTGGACTCTGTCTCCGAGTTACCTGGTATAGGACTTCCAGGAATCTGCTGGAGGCCCTCACTTCCCATAGCACCTTGTATGCAGCTCCCTTCTTAAAACACACATGAGAACAAAAGCCCTACAGTCATGATTTGAAAACACTAAATTTAACAGATATGTAACTATGTTAGGGCCCCATCTGCAATGAAAAGGTACATAACCATCAATCCTGCCTTCCAGGGTGGACAATGTAATGAGGGGGATGTCCTCCTATCAGGGTGATATTCAAGATCCCTGCTAATAGGCATGGCATAAGCATCCACAAATCAGAACAGACAGTGGTTTCAGTGCTGAAGCAGATGCTGGAGACTCAGTGAGCTGTTCCGCAGCCTCTATGTGCTGGATTGCGGGACATCCTGGGTGAGAGGCTGGAATGATGCAGGAGGTGGTGAGGGGTGAGGCACTAAGGACCCAGGAGTGCAGGTGTTTGCCAAGCAGAATGGAGGTGATTCAATGTTTAACCAATTTAAATGACTGTCTGTGTTCACCAGCAGAGTAACAGCCCTGCTGGGATCAAAATATAGGCTATAAACAAGTCTGTGTATCAGAAATCACTGGGACACTTGCTAAAAATGTGGACTCTGGGCCCTCCATTCAGGTTCTGATTTAGTGATTCTAGATAGGTGTGAATATATATTTTAACAAAAGCCCTTAGTGGTTTGAGCATCTCCACTGAACCCTATGCTGAAATTTGATACCCAGTGCAGTGATGTGGGGAGGCTGAGCCTACTTGGAGGTGCTTGGGAATTGGGGCTGGATCCCTCATGAATAGATAACACCATCTCCCTGGAAAGAAGAATTTCTCACTGATTAGTTCTCAAGAGAATGAGCCATTATAAAACAAACTCACATGTCTCTCTCTGTGCACAAGCCCATCTTCTCTTGGCCTTCCCTCTTCTCTTGGCCACGTTGTTACATTGTACCAGAAGCCAGTTAGATGCCAGCTCTGTGCTCTTATCATTTCCAGCCACCAGCCAAATAAGCCTCTTTTCTTTATTAATCATCTGGTCTCGAGTATTCTACTATAGCAACACAAAACAGACTGAGGCAAGGACTATGACATGGCCAGCTGGGAGACCTAGATTTGGGAATGACTGTGCTGGTCAAGAGGGCTTGCCTTGGTGTCCTGCAGTTATGGATCAGAGCTCTGGCTCTGCACTTGGCTTCAACTCTGAGTCAGCTTACTCATCTGTAAAATGGTGTTAATGGTAGTGGTTGTGAGGATTACATGAGATGTTTCTGAAATGTTAAGTCCAGACCTGGCCCATGGCCCAAAGAAAGTTCCACATTTGTTCCTCCCCACCTCACTAGCTACTCTGATCCATAGCTGAGTGGAAGAATTGCCAACTGAACCCACTAAGATGGTTCATGGGAATGATGACTCCAGGGACCCACTCCAGCTCTACTAAGGCAATATTTCTCAGTATGGAAATCTACATTTTCAACAAGCACTGTACATCATTCTTACATCTACTAAATCTAAAAACAAACACATCAGTCTAGTTGGAGAAAGAACAAACAACAGCTTCAGATCACAACCGTGGGTTGCCACCTGTGCTGCCTACATATGAGGGTGCTTTTCAACACGACCAGCATGAGTGATGAAGGCCCTGGGGGATTAGGGACTCAAGCATCAAGCCTGCCTGTCAGTATGCTCCCCACACCCATCTCCCTCTGGGATGTTCAGTCTCATTCCGATACGGTTAGGAGCCCCTGCCCCTCCCAGCACACCAGCACACCACGAGGAAGACACGAGCTAATGGATATGCAGCACACGTGCCTAAGAAAACATCCTAATTAATGACATAAATCGATTGTCCCGTCGGTTAGGTGGAAGGCTTCAGCCTATTTCCTTCTTCACATTTTACTAACATTTTATTTATCACTCCTTTCCCAATTATAAAAATCCCATGACTCCCGTAGAACAATCAGAAAATAGGGAGAAGCAGAAAGTCATTAAAAACATTTACTAATTCAGAGACAATCACTATATCATCAAAAGCACTTTCATTTTAAATCAAAGAAAATAGGCACATCCTCATACAGGGTTTGGAAGGAGAGAAACAAGGTAGCACAGTGGTCGAAGGCCCGCGCTCTAATGTGGGTTCCAAGACCTACGACTTGGTATTCTATCTCAGTTTCCTCATCTGTAACATAAAGACAATGCTACTTGCTAGTGGACAAGATTCTCACAAAGATTCAATAAGATAAAATACATAAAGCTTTTAGCCTGCTCAAAAAATATTGGGTTATTACTTTGAATAATACATTTTGATCAAGTGAGGAAAGTCAGGTTAGAAAATGGCCATACTGAGGAGCCAGCAGGTGGTGCAGAGGTTAAGGCAGCTGGACCTCACATATACAATGGAGCAGTTCAAATCCCAGGCCCAGCAGCTTGAAAACTCACACCAAGCACATGTGCATGTGTACCCAAAATCCCGAGAGGAGAATGGAGAAGGGACTGTGGTGTGGCCATCACTCCTGGGGGTGGGGGTGATAGCTTACTTTCCCTCTCCCTCTCTCTCTCCGGCTAGCGCATGCACACTCTAGCAAACAATAAGCAAAAAGAGAGAAATAAAAAAGAGAGAAAAGCAAATGGTGACACCCAGTGTTCATACCTGCTGTCCATTCTGATTGATCAGTTTATGAACATTTTGGCTAGCACCCTATGAATACTGAAAGTTGTATCTGACAGTATTAAGCTCTAATTATTATTAAGCCACTATTCTAAATGCATTTAAACCCTCAAAGTCTCTCTCATGAGTCAGGGATTAAAAAAACTCAGTATTGGGAACCAGCAGTTAGCGTAATGGCTATGTCGCTGGACTCCCACGTAGTCAACCACAGTTTGCGTCCCGGACCCGGTGGCTTAAAACTCACGCCGGGTGCGTGTGCGTGCATGCCCAAGATCCTGAGAGGAGAATGGAGGAGAAGGGATTGCGGCATGGCCATCCCCCCTGGGGGGTTATTTCTTGCTTTCTGTCTCTATGTCTCTCTCTGTCTGTCTGGCGAGCGCACGCGCCCTATAGCGAAAACCTCTCCAAAAAAAATATATAAAAAAGTCAGTATTATACTCTGTTTTTTTCTATTCTATTCTATTCTTTCTCAAAGAGTTTACCTGTCACAGAAACTGATCCTGACTCAAGTTGCTCTACTGCGGTCCAGATGAGCACACCGAGAGGCACACTGTAGTCCCTGCTGTTACTTTGAAGGGTGATGTTTGTGATGCCAACTTCTGATTGTTTGCTGCATGGCTAATTATAAATATTTGTTTAATATGCAAATGATACCTCCCAGTGACAGCTTGGGGAGAACTGCAGATGTCTTTTCCCCAAAACGACACATCCCACTGCTGTTTCCACTCAGTTACTGGCACTGTACTACTTTGGTTCAGAGCTCTGGTATACCCAGTTAGACTGCAAACGCCCTGACTTCAAAGGAGGCCACTGCTAACACATAGAGCCCCTCTGTGATCACTAGAAATGGCACCCCTTCTGGACAGGTAAATGAGAAGGAAGCACCACCTCCCCCATGCCCCTACCCTTAGCAGACAGCTAGGAAAAGCTATTCCCACCTCTTTGGTGAACTTGGGAAAAAGTACCCTTCTGGGCATGCCTCATGCATAGGGGCACATAGATTGGAGAGTGGAGAACTGGCTACCTTTTGGTCCCTGCTAGACATCAAGGGCTAGACTTCTGGGCTAGATACCTTTGTGCAGTGCGCAACCTACAAAATCTTACGTGGCAGCCCTGACCACGGTCTTAAGATATTTCTGCTTCTGTGATGTACTAAAATAAAAACATGCGTAAAATTTAAAAAGTATATATTTCAACAGCTTCGTACCAGCAACCCTCTTAGTATGAGTGCTACGTTTGATTAAGAAAATGCCTTAATGAGCTACTTTATGTATAGAGAGATCTTCTGTGGAAGGAGATAGCTCCATTGTTAGAGGCTTTCTGTGGGTGGTTAACAGGAACTTGGTAGGAGACCGAGATAAGAGGGAGAGGTGAAAAAAAGAAAAGGGGATTGAGGGACAGGATGGGAAGATGGAGCCCACGGAAACATGTGACCAGTGGTAGAAGGTGCTCATGGGGAGATGGTCAGAGGGCTTGTTTTTAGGAGCAAGGACACCTCATATTCCAGTTTGGGTTTTGTGGGATTGCTACATATACCTCCTCTGTCACCTTGAAGCTATTTATTTATTTATTTATTTATTTATTTAAGAGAAATGTTTGCTATAGTGCACATGCCCTCACTGGAGAGACAAAGACAAAGTGAGACATTCCCCTCCAGAGGGGAGGGCCACACCACAATCCCTTCTTCTCCATTTTCCTCTCAGGATCTTGGGCATGCACGCACATGCGCCTGGCATGAGTTTTAAGTCACTAGGTCTGAGACTTGAACCGCGGCCAACTACATGGGAGACCAGTGATATAACCATTTCACCATCTGCTAGTCTCTCCTCAAAGCTTTCTTAACAATCTGATGAACAGAATCTTATCTCAGAGGGATTTTAGGATGTGAAAAATTTGGGATTCCATTCTTTGTAGGTGGTGCTTACAGGAGAGTCAAGTGACCCCCAAACTGACCAAATGCCATGAAAGAAAAGACAGTAACGCATCGTGATCAGAAAAGCCCAAGAGCTGATTTTCAGCACACCTCCGAGAGCCAAGACAGATGAAAAGAGACTCTGTTCTCCTGCCACATGTGGGGGTGCAGGTAAAGCCCATTTTGTTTGAATTTCAAAGGACAAGGGAACCCCAGCAGACATCAAGGTTATGCTTGTCAGTGACGATCATGGGGTTTGGGCTGTCATTTCTTTTTCCCCAAATTATGAATAATTATAATCCATAGTGATTGCCAAAATCGGTATCAGAAGTTGAATACACATGATCTCAATCTTCATGACAAATTTAGCCAAGGATTTATGTCTGCATTTTTGAGTCCATGGCCTTGAAGAAATGTGAGTCACATGCCCAGGATCACAGAGGTGCTAAGTGACAGAGCTAAGACAAGAATCCAGACAGCTCTAGTTCCAGAGGCATTTACAGGACTAAACTCTTATCTGCTTAAGCTCTCTTTCCAGTCAATTTAGAAGAAAAGCAAGTTTCTAGACTTGGATGTGGGAAACACACACAGTTACAAACCCACACATGTAGGCAATTTTCCATTCCCCAAATAAGAGCCTGCTAATTCTGGAGATAGGCCAGGCTAAACAGAGTAAGAATCTGAATTTGAATGTGATTCTTAAGGAAGGTATAAATATAGGATGCACAGAACTGTGGACGATTGCGTCCCCCTGTCGGTGTTAGTCCTGGTATGACTTTTAAGAATGTCAGAGTGCACCCCAGACAGAGACCAGGAATGGAAATGCCCTCCTCTGGCAAGCATGGAGGTTTTGTTGAGTCCCAATCTCTTCTCAGCCAGCATTCCCTTAACTCCAGGAATGCGTGGTCTGGCATTTGGAGCGAGCAATTGCTTTAGTGTTTGTGAGGATCATGCAATGTATGTGATGTGTGCCTAATTGCCCTGCAGCAGGGCGACAATGATGCTTATCATGAAATAGGTGTCGGATCACCTTGGTTAGAAGTTTTACTAATGTCAACACTTCATCCCCTTCGTGAGTGCTGAGACTTCATGCCTTTTTAATCATGTTGCAGTGTGGTTACAACTAAGATAAAAGCTAGAGGGAAACATGCTATGCAGGAACGCCACGGAAAAGAAGAAGAAATGCTGTGCTCCGTGTGTCAGGCACACAATGGCAGAGGCACTGGCTTTCATTTTGACAACCAAAAATCTGGCACTGTTTCTAAATATACTACTCCCTAGCAAGTGGTGTCACTCCCTAACGAGAACCACTGGCACAAATATAAACATTATTGAGGCACGAGAACCTCCAGAGAGAGGGCCAAAGGGGAGTCTGGAAACCTCCTAATGGCATTCCAGGAGGAGAGCCAATGAGAATTTGGGAGACATGGTGCCATGTGGCATTCCAGAAAGAAAGCTGTGAGAAGCATTGGCAATAGGGTGTTTTAGTGACATTCCCAAGAAAGGGAGAATTGTGGGGCGTGGCAAGTTGAATGAGACTTACTTCTCCTTCTCTAACAAGTATAAGCCCTGCACTGTCTATGTTCAGAGGGGCCCTAGGCTTTGCTTAAATCCTTCCAGAGAGATCTGGGGAGAATATTTGTTTGTCAAAGGTTGGATGACCCTCTTTAGCTGCAGGACTCAACTAGCAGATCCTGGGAAGAACTGAAGTCTTCACGACCTGTGTCTCTCTGGGAAAGTTGACATTGGGCTATAGCAGTGAACAAAGTGTCTTAGAGGCCAACAAGGAGCTGAGTAGAGGGGCTGTGCTCTTCCTGACTCTGAGGCAAGGACGAATATTAGAGAATCTTCTTTTAGATGTCTCTACAAGAGCTAGTCACCTGTCCATTTCCTCACCTTCACCACACAGGGATGGAGATTATTTTACGTCCTATCATCCATGGTACTAGAACCTGATAGGGCTGACAAATTAAAATTCTGTGACAACTAATAAATGGCAAATGCTTAGAAATGTCTGGCCTTGTACCAATCACTCTTCTGAGTATTTGATATATATTAGCACTTTTTAAAATTAATTAAGAAAAAACTTTTTAGAATTATGGGTTTATATGTAGTTGTAAGAAATAATCAAGAATTCCCATATACCATTTATCCAGTTTTCCCACACAGCAATGTATTGCAAAACCAGAGCACAAAATCACATCAGGAAATTGACATTAATAGAGCCCAGGTACAGAACCACACAGATCCTTCATATTGCCCTTGTATAGCCACACCCACTTCCTTCCCAACTCCAGAGCTAAACTGTTTTTCAGAGTAGCTGTGCCATTTTGTAATCCCACCAACAACGTAGGAGAGATCCAGCTTCTCCATATTCTCACCAGCACTACATTGGAGTTGGCATACTCTACAGAATCCACTTGCTACCCCTGGGCTAAAGCAATAAGCATCCCAGAAAACTCTCATTAACATATTCCTAGTGGAAGAAGACATGAGTCTATTCGTGTACCACGTTTAGAATGGATGCGTATGTCAAATTAGCAGGGCAGAGAACATTCTGAAAGGAGATCATAGGACAGCTGAGTTTTAATGGAGATGTAGTAGAAAAAGTTCAGAAAAGTGTGTGTTGTTGTTGAAGACTATCACCACAGTGCTATAGAAAGAACTCTGGGTCCCCTGGTGGTAGAATGAAAAGGACAGAGAACATCCAAAAGCAAACTTTGGGAACTCTGAAAACCCAGATACGAACTCAGAGATCAGTTCCCTACAGCACTGTTTGCAGAATTCTTGTAATCAATAGCCCAGGAAATGTGAAACTTCATTACCCAAATACTCCAGTGTGGATCAATTAGCAACTCAGTCTCTGAAATGGACAGAGATTTGCTATATCCATCTTTCTCTCTCACCCCTCACTTCATCCATCTCTCTACTCTCTTGAGCGCAATGTTTATGGATGCAACAGAACTATGTCCCTGCCGTGTGATTTCTTCTGGTCCTCAGTCTACCTTCTTCATGCCCGTAGAGAATTCTTGGTTCTTGTGATTCCAAATTGTTTCCTCATATCAACCCCTAACACTTCGGTTCAGCCTGTCCCTTTTGTCAAAGAG
>NW_006159657.1:7348892-7377781 GCF_000334495.1 Tupaia belangeri chinensis | reverse complement strand
GGTTCAGCATGTCCCTTTTGTCAAAGAGTATAACTGTGGTAAACAAATGAGGTCTTTCTCTGAATAAGGGTTCAAGGAGGTGCATGGGGCATGTATTAAGAAACAGCAAGAAGTTAAAGCAAAAACTGCCATGGAAACCCTCACTTTGGAGATATTACAATTACTGGTTTTTGGTTTTGGGGTTGTTTTTGTTCTTACTGAGAAATTACAAACATGCCATGCATTGTTTCAAACACTTTCTCACCTACAACTCTTAGAATATCCCAACAAGGTACATACTATTTTCATCCCCTTTAAAAGTGAGTGGGTGTTGAGGATTAAGTTACCTAATACTAAAAATAAGGGAGACAGGATACAAACCTAGGCAGTCTGATTCCAGAGCCCATGGCCTTCCCAAGATATGTCAACCAAAAGAGTCCATTTAATACCAGCTTAGACACTGAGGTGAATCTTCAGTAGTCGGTGCCTACATCGTGGAAAAGAAAAACAAGAGCTGTTCCAACATGACTTGCCTTGTATGTAGATTCAATCTGAGTTCTGGGATTGGATCTGGCTTCCTTGAGCCATGATAAACGAACATGGGTACCTATACTTGGTCTCGGCACCACCATAAGAGGTTTCCAACCTCACGTAGCCTGGTATCTAATTGAAAAAATAGCAATCACTAGAGCAACAGTGTTTCTACCAAAACCTACATAGAAAGAGATCATTTTGGAATTTCACTTTTGTCATTTGCAATTGGAAGAGTCATTCAAATGGAAGGTGACTCCTCCAATTGCAAATGACAAAAATTACTGCTAAGGAGGAATTATTAGGCCCAAATCTAAGAGAATACAGACATCCAGAATGGTAAGCAAATGTCATTTGCAACTTTTGTGCTGAAAGCATTTTCCCTAACCTGATGAATTTAGACTTCCTGGGGTATGAAAGACTAAATACCAAAACTAGAGCTAATCAGAAGCAGGAAGTTAAATGAAGACCCAACAAAATATGAGACTTTAAGCAATGCAATATCAGGGTGAGGATGACTCAGCAGTAAAACCACTGCACCTATATAGACCCCAATTCTTAGTCTATAAGACAAGTTCTTCAGCACTGAGCAAAGCAGGAAGAAAAATACCTTCTTTGAAAGCTATAATCATGGTTATAGTAGTGATAGTCCAAACTGAACCATCCCGAAGGCCCAAAAGTTATAAATTAGTTAAGCACATTTGCAGACTGCCCCAGATGTCCTGTGGAGGCAAATGAAAATGCTCTGTGGAAGAAGGCACCTTATTTCCCAGTCTTAAGGGATTATCATAAATATATTTCCAGGAAAAATGAACAGTATACAGTAATAAATGTGTAAACACACAAGGAAAAAGGACAATGAACAGAACGAAAGAGAAACAGAAAAACCACCACAGGAGATTCTCAGAAGACGGTAGTACCGCCGCTTTTTTCAGTCTCTCTCAGTCTCCACACAAAAGCAGAACTAGATAGAAAAACTGAAAACACAGACAGAATTTATAAAAAGAAAAAAACATCTACACAAAACCCCCAAATTCTACATGGTAGGGACAGACCATGAACAGATATAAGATTTACACTGTACTGATATCTGTGGGGGAGGGAAAATAACGTAATAAAGGCAAAATCTGGCAGACTCAAGAAAATGAAAATCCATTTCTTAGGAAAAAAAAAAAAAAGAGATAGTGCCTTAAAGAAATAGAGGGTGACCAGGAGGACAAGTGTAACAGCAAAAATGAAATGAAGAACATGAATATAGGTAAACTTGTGTTTATGGTAGTAATATTTACAACAGTTTAAAGGTTGGAAGCAACCTAAATATCTACCAACAGATGAATACAGAAACTGTGATACACACAGAGGACTATTATTCAGCCTCAGAAAGGAGACGTTCTGACATGTGCTACATCACAAATGAAACTTGAAAGTAGTATGTGACACAAAATAATCCAACCACGAAAAGGCAAATATTATGTGATCTCATTTACCTAGAATAATTAAATTCACAGAAACAGGAAAGTAGAGTGGTGGTTATGATGGGCTAGGTGGAGGGGTGTGGTGAGTAATTACTATGTCATGGGTATAGAGTGTCAGCTTTGGGTGACGGAAAAGTTCAAGCTGGTTGGTGGTGATGATAGTGCAGCAGTGCAGATGTATTTAGTGCCCCAGAACTATACACTTAACAATAGTTACAGTGGTGAATTTTGTATGTATTTCACTTCAATTTTTAAAAGATATAAAATATTAGGTCATTGGGTAAGTCACGATGTATTTTTCTATGTGTTTCTATGCAAAAATGTATCATGACTTTTCCAATGACCCAATACATTTTTAAAAAGAAAAACAGCGGGAGCCAGCAAATGGCATAGCAGTTACATTGCTGGACTGCAATGTGGCTGACTGTAGTTTGAGTCCTGGACCCAGTGGCTTGAAAACTATGCCAGGTGTGTGTGTGTGTGTGAGCACGTTGGCCCAAGATCACATGAAGAAAATGGAGGAGAAGGGATAGTGACATGGCCATCTCCCCAGGAGGTGATTTCTCACTTTCCTCTCACTGTCTCTGTCTCTTTCCTCTAGTGAGTTTATGTGCCCTAAGACAAAAACCTCTTAAAAAAAAAAGTTAAGGGAGGTTGAGAGGGTGACAAGTATTGAAAAACAGGCAAAGACTGAGAAAAGGATAGTGGAAATTTTCCAAAGATGAAAACCAAATCAAGGAACAGAATATTAGAAACTATATTTCAAGAAAAAAATTCCTGAAATTTGAAAACAATAATTTGAAACTACATTTTGAAAGAGCACCACGCATACATGAGAATATTTCCCAGAATGATTAATAAAGACATATTCTAGCATAATATGGGATTTAAAAAAATCCTTTCAGCACCTAGCAAAAAGGAACATGTGACTTTTAAAAGAAAGCAAATGAAATTATTAGCAGGCATGGATAGCCAGGCTTTATGCCAGAGGAAAACTGAGTGATTATTTAGGATACTCAAGGAAAGACAGTGCCATGGACCCAGGAAATACTGTTCCCGTAAGCTCTTCCTACGTTATATACTGTAGAGATTTTTCACAAATCCAAAATAACTAATTGGTTAATACCATAATGACTATATAAATAAGTAGCTATTAAGACAAATAGAACTAAGGCAAAATGAGGACAAATGGGGGGAAATAGGAAAGGCTTTATGCTCTGGTAGTTTCTATATCGTACAACTATTAAGAATGCTGGGTCTCTATAAGTTTGTCAAAATTCATAGAGACGTAGACCTAAAATAGGAAACTTTTGCTGTGTATCAATTTTATCTCAATAAACATGAAGAAAAGGAGATAGGAAGAGCATACGCAAAAAGATTTAAACATTTTCAGTAATCATAATGGAAGTGACATTTTTACTCTAATTCACAGACTGATGTGTGTTTAAGTAAGGTAAAACAAATGAGAAATTATGGAAAGGAATGGTATATTCGTTTCCTATGCCCTTCAAAACCAGGTATCTTGGAACGAAAGAGGACATATTGATATAACAGAAACAGGTTAAATACAATTTTGGAAGTCTTAGAATTTAAAGTATCAACACGAATCCATAAACTATTTGATCATATTATGTTATAATTTATTTCCTGAAAACTCCTAGAAATAACAAAAACCTCTGCAGTGGGACCAGAAGTTGGCATAATGACTATGTCGCTGGACTCCCAAGTAGTCGACTGCAATTTGAATCCTGGACCCAGGGGCTTAAACTCAGACCAAGCACATGTGCATACATGCCCAAGATCCCGAGAAGAGAATGGAGGAGAAGGGATTGTGGCGTGGCCATCCCCCGGGGGGATGATTTCTCGCTTTCTGTCTCTCTTTCTGGCAAGCACATGCACCCGATAGTTAAAACCTCTCCAAATAATAGTAATAATAACAACAAAACAAAACAAAATTCTGTAGCAATAGCACCCCTAGTGCCCAAATTATGGTGTTAAAATATTTATCTCATATACCAGAATTTCTTCTTGCCATAGCTGATTCCAGGTCAAGGGTAAGAAACAAAGATGAGTCGGGATTATAGTGTAATACCAAATAGCAAGAGAGCTGTCAAAAATCACTAAGATCATGTGAATGAGGCATAGTAGCACATTTTAAAAGTTTGACATTGGCAAAAATGGGACAAGTTGAACTTCAGTAATGATAATGGAAGTAGATTAAAATCCAAATATATTCAAACACATGAGTTTATAATGCTATTTAAAAAATTCAGTCACCGGGACCAGCAGTTAGCATAATGACTATGTTGCTGAACTCCCATGTAGTCGACTGCGGTTCGCATGTGGGACCCGGTGGCTTAAAGCTCACGCTGGGCGTGTGTACGTGCGTGCCCAAGATGCCAAGAGGAAAATGGAGGAGAAGGGATTGAGGCATGGCCATCCCCCCTGGGGATTGATTTCTTGCTTTCTGTCTCTCTGTCTGTCTGGCGAGTGCATGCACCCTAGCACCCTATAGCAAAAAATAAATAAATAAAAAATCCGTCACCTTCTAAGAACTACAAGAAACCAATTCATTACATTGAAAAAAGAGAAATAAAAGAATCAAGCATGTATTCTTCATTTTCCATGTGAACATCTTGGGTTATTGCTTAGTAAATGAAAGAAAGTGCTTCTTCATTAAAGCATTCTGACTAATAAAGAAAACAATAACATTTGAACACTATTATGTTAGGCTGAATAATGGCCCCCTAAATTGTTTAGGTCTTAATCTCTGGACCTGTGAATGTCCCCTTTTATGGCACCAAAATGGATTTTGCAGATGTGACTGAGTTAGAAATCTTGAGATTATCCTGGATTATCTTGGAGGGCCAGACATAATCTCAGAAGTCCTTATAGTAAGGGGCAAGAGGTCAGAGAGACAGAGTTGCTACAGTAATGAAGCAGGGAAAGATTAGTAGCAGCTAAGGGGATGTCTTTGAAGATGGAAGGACCGGCCATGAGCCAAGGAATGCAGTTCCTGAAGCTACAAAAGGTAAGAAAACCAATTCACCCTTGCAGACTCTAAACAGTTTCAACTCAGTGAAACCACTCTGGATCTACAGAACTACACAAGAATAAATTTTGTTGATTTAAACCACTAGGTTTGAAGCAATGTGTTACAGCAGACATTGGGGAAAAAATACAGTCAAGATTTTGCAACCACCAGTAGATATCTCTCTCTCTCTCTCTCTCTATATATATATATAGAGAGAGAGAGAGAGAGAGAATCAGCTAGTGCTCACATTACAAAAACAGATTCAATCATGCATTCTGTGCTTTCTGTAATCTTACCAAACTACCTATATCTGATCTCTTCACTAAGTCATTGAATCACCCCAATCATTGAGACTGTCTGCCAATTTGTAGGAAATACAGAAGATGGAAAAGCAAAAATTGCCCCCTGAGTAAACAATCAGCAGACTCCAGATTATAGGAGAGTCCTCAGGCCAAACAGTTTGGGGATCTCATCAGATAAATTGCAAGGAAATGGAAGAGATATATATTATATAAGATATACATACATTATATGTCATTAAGATATATATATATAAAAGATATATATATATCTTAATGAATTATTTTAGTTAGCTTGTTAGTTTCTTCTTTCTTTTCTTTCTTCTTTCTCTTTCTCTCTCTCTCTCTCTCTCTCTTTCTTTCAATATGACCAGAAATGGACAGAGCGAGAACAAAAGTGAGAGACAGAGAAAGCAAGCCACCAGGTCTGAGATTCAAACTGTGGTCAGCCATGTGGGAGTCCAGTGCCCTTAACCACCATGCCGCCTGCTAGTCCCTAAAAGATATGTATTTTTAAATGGGCAAAGTTAACCCCTAATATCTAGAAATATATATTTGGTGATGAACTATAAAAAAACAAAATCCTCAAAGAAGCAATGATAGCACAACAGGATCATAGCTATTTATTTATTTACTTACTTTGAGAAGTCAAGAACTAGGAGGTACAGGACACATGTAGGGTTTTCTGGAATGGCTAACAGTTTTTTTTTTTTTTTTTTTTTTGGGGTGTTTTTTTTTTTTTTCTTGAGTGGTGTTCACCTTTTAAAAAAATTAGGGGCCAGTAGGTTGCACAGTGGTTAAGGCACTGGATTCCATATGGCTTATTGCACCATAAGTCCTGAATGCAGCGGCCTAAAAAAACATGCTAGGCACATGAGTGTGCCTGCCCAAAATCCCCAGAGGAGAATGAAGAAAAGATTGTGGCATGGCCAACCACTCTGGGGGGTGATTTCTCTTTCTCTCTATCTCTCTCTGCTGAGCGCACAAGCTCTATGGCAAAAATTAAAAAAAAAAACTATATGATTTATTTTCATGACTTTATGTGTTTTACTTTAGGACTATTATTACTATGTTTAGTGAAATAAAATAGTCTTGAGACAATCCTCAAGAAACAGGAAACTAATTACTAAATAGAT
This sequence comes from Tupaia belangeri chinensis, assembly GCF_000334495.1. Lineage (NCBI taxonomy): Eukaryota > Metazoa > Chordata > Mammalia > Scandentia > Tupaiidae > Tupaia > Tupaia belangeri. Next base: position 7,371,327 of record NW_006159657.1, on the reverse strand, counting down.
TAAAAGTAATCAAAAAGTCTAGAGATTAAAAAAATATAATAATTGGTTTAAAAACTCAATGGACAGGTTTAACTGCAGATTAGATACAAGTAAAGAAGAATTAGGGAATTGGGAGATAGGGCAAAAGAAATTATGAAGGGGCAGTTAATAAACATGCTACATAGACTGAGAAGGCCTAACACCTAATCACAATTCAGAAGGGAAGGCAGAAAGACTGGAGAAAAGCAAAAGCATGAAGACATAATGAGAATTTTTCACAACTAATGAAAGAGGACAAATGCAGATTCAAGGAGTCCAACACATGCCCAGCAGGATAAGAAGCAGAACGAATGAGCAATAAAAACATTCTCATTTACACTGATCAGAGTGAAATGACAGAATACAACATAGAGAAAAATCTTAAAGGGAGTCAGGAAATAAAATATTACCTTCAAAGAATTTACAGTTAGACCTACAGCTGACTTCATTAGTAGCAATAGAATAAACGTTACCCTGGAGGGTTAGTCCCTGAAAATGTGAAGATGGGAACAAGAAAATATTTTAAAGGGGAAAGACTACAGATTTAAATTAAATTTCTGCAGGTTTCAATGCAATCTCCCCTAACTTTTTAAAAGCTTTAGGAAATTCATTCATTTATTCATTCATTTCATGAATGGGGGCAGAGAGTACATGCAAGTTGTGTCCCCAACAGGAGTTTGACACCACATTCAATCCCTAGCTTTTGCCAGGCCCTATTGGTATGCGCATGCTTGGTGTACTTAGGGAGGTCTCCAGATGCAAACCTGGAGCCTTTCCATGTGGGTCAACCTTGCAGAGTATTGCATTTTAATGCTGCAACACCACCTGTTCCCTCTTCTAACTTTAAAAATAATTACCTAGGGCCAGCAGGTGGTATAGAGGATAAAGCAGCTGGATCCCACATGGCAACCTACATGAGACAACATGTGGGTTTTTTGGGAAGGGCTAAGTTTTTTTTTTTTTTTTTTTTTCTTGAGTGGTGTTCACCTTTTAAAAAAATTAGGGGCCAGTAGGTTGCACAGTGGTTAAGGCACTGGATTCCATATGGCTTATTGCACCATAAGTCCTGAATGCAGCGGCCTAAAAAAACATGCTAGGCACATGAGTGTGCCTGCCCAAAATCCCCAGAGGAGAATGAAGAAAAGATTGTGGCATGGCCAACCACTCTGGGGGGTGATTTCTCTTTCTCTCTATCTCTCTCTGCTGAGCGCACAAGCTCTATGGCAAAAATTAAAAAAAAAAACTATATGATTTATTTTCATGACTTTATGTGTTTTACTTTAGGACTATTATTACTATGTTTAGTGAAATAAAATAGTCTTGAGACAATCCTCAAGAAACAGGAAACTAATTACTAAATAGATTAAAAGTAATCAAAAAGTCTAGAGATTAAAAAAATATAATAATTGGTTTAAAAACTCAATGGACAGGTTTAACTGCAGATTAGATACAAGTAAAGAAGAATTAGGGAATTGGGAGATAGGGCAAAAGAAATTATGAAGGGGCAGTTAATAAACATGCTACATAGACTGAGAAGGCCTAACACCTAATCACAATTCAGAAGGGAAGGCAGAAAGACTGGAGAAAAGCAAAAGCATGAAGACATAATGAGAATTTTTCACAACTAATGAAAGAGGACAAATGCAGATTCAAGGAGTCCAACACATGCCCAGCAGGATAAGAAGCAGAACGAATGAGCAATAAAAACATTCTCATTTACACTGATCAGAGTGAAATGACAGAATACAACATAGAGAAAAATCTTAAAGGGAGTCAGGAAATAAAATATTACCTTCAAAGAATTTACAGTTAGACCTACAGCTGACTTCATTAGTAGCAATAGAATAAACGTTACCCTGGAGGGTTAGTCCCTGAAAATGTGAAGATGGGAACAAGAAAATATTTTAAAGGGGAAAGACTACAGATTTAAATTAAATTTCTGCAGGTTTCAATGCAATCTCCCCTAACTTTTTAAAAGCTTTAGGAAATTCATTCATTTATTCATTCATTTCATGAATGGGGGCAGAGAGTACATGCAAGTTGTGTCCCCAACAGGAGTTTGACACCACATTCAATCCCTAGCTTTTGCCAGGCCCTATTGGTATGCGCATGCTTGGTGTACTTAGGGAGGTCTCCAGATGCAAACCTGGAGCCTTTCCATGTGGGTCAACCTTGCAGAGTATTGCATTTTAATGCTGCAACACCACCTGTTCCCTCTTCTAACTTTAAAAATAATTACCTAGGGCCAGCAGGTGGTATAGAGGATAAAGCAGCTGGATCCCACATGGCAACCTACATGATTCAAGTCCTGGACCCAGTTGCTTAAAAATCATGCCAGGTGCATGTGCGTGTGTACTCAAATTCCCAAGAGGGGACTGGAGAAGGGACTGTGGTAGCCATCTCCCTTAGGGATTTTTCACCCCCACCCCCTCTCTGTATCTTTCTGGTGAATGCATGTGCCCTATAGCAAAACTAAAAAAAAAAAAAATTGCATAAAGACAGAAGAAAAGTGGAAAAAAGAGAGAAGGTAGACAAATAAAAAGAACAGAAGACAGGAAAAGAGGGAGGGAGGAAAATAAAACTACAACTCAAAACTGCTAAATCCTTAATTCCTATCTGGTCCTGCTTGTACCACAACGTTCAAGGCAATATAGTCCAAGTAAATACTTAACAGCTGCACCTTTGAAACAAAAAGCCAAGATTCTGTAGCATTTGCTGATTTCTGTGGTGTAAGTGCATTCATGATGCCTGATTTCAAGGCACTAACGTGACATCACTGAACTTGGGTTTGGGAAGCAATGTGTACAATCGGCTCTCAGAATCTGGTAGGAGGGCTAGCTCATACTGGTTTCAAGGCCTTACCTACTAGTACTAGTGGATGTCCAAAACCCAAGCCTACATCCCTTGACTATTCCAAGTTCTCTTTACGTATCAGTACGTATGATTACCAGTTCCTTCCTTCCAGCCTTCAAAGTTTAATTCTGTGCTATTTCAGTGTCCTCACCATGGTGGAGGAAACCTAGCTGCTTGGTAGAAGCTGGTCTTACTGGTGATGTCCCAAAAGTTATAGCTGGAGGAAGCTGCTCTTATAGTAGCCACAGGTATTATTGTTCTTTCCTTGAGAATACTGATCTGTAACAGTGAACTTAATAGGAGCCTCCCTTCTCTCAATAAACTCAGGCCTCTAGATTAAATCTTTTTAAGTTCCACGTCCAGCCATTTATGTAGATCACCTGTTCTAGTCCATTTCTGTTGTTAACATCAGAAATACCCGAGTCTGGGTAATTTATGATAACATAGGGTTATTTAGCTCACAGTTTAGAGGTTCAAAGTCCAGAGGTCACACCCAGTGAGGGTCCTTTCACTGCATCACAACATGGCAGAGGGCAGGAGTGTGCAGGGAAGATTGTGTCTCCTCATAAACCCACCAGGATTCTGTCATGGGAGTCCCATCCTAATACCTAATTACTTCCTAGAGGTCCTACCTTTCAACACCAAAATCAGATTGTCCATCCAGCCTCTCCACACTGTTACACGAGTGCTCAACAATTTCAACATGAATTTTTGGGGGACACATTAAAACCATAGTGCAAAAAGACCATTCCATTTGGAATTACTTTCACACATTTACAAGCACTGTATGTACTCAATTAGAGAGCCAATAACCCCTATGGAACATGCTCTAGAGATTACAAAAGTGTAAGCACTGTAAAGTTTTGATCATAGAAAATGACCTGAACAATTAGCCTACTCTGCAGTAAAAAAACACACACAAACATACGCATACGTGCATATGTTTCCTTACCTTGTATCCTAAAATGTGGAAAAGAGAGGCCTGATGATCGTTGACCATGGTCTCACTTGATGCAGGCTTAAACTTCCTTGAAACAGGACTAGTTCCACCTGGGTTGCCTCTTGGTCTACCAGCACCAGTTGATGTAATGGTTGCATCACTGGACTCCCATGTAGTCGACTGTGGTTCAAGTCCTGGACCCGGTGGCTTAAACTCACTCCAGGTGCATGTGCATGCCTGCCCAAGATCCTGAGAGGAGAATGAAGGAGAAGGGATTGCAGCGTGGCCATCCCCCCTGAAGGGTGATTTCTCGCTTTCTGTCTCTCTGTCTTTCTGGCGAGCGCACGTGCCCTATAGCAAAAACCTCTCAAAAAAAATGTAAATAAAATCACTGTGCATCAAAGAACAGCTTGGTTCACAGTTTACTACACTGGTGAAGAATAGGCTGCAGGGAGATGGCCCTATCCACTTTTCCGAAACCTGCTATAGGTTAGAAACTGGATGTTTTGGAACTCAGCAACCAACACACAGCTGCTTCCTAAACAAGTAACCCCACAACTGCTAGATCAGAAAGCTTTCTAAGCTATATACATTCTGAACCTTCAGAACCACCATTAGATGTTCTTCTCTTGGTCAGTGCCAGAAATAGACCACTTTTCTGTTTATGATTACTCTTACTAATGGTCCCAATGCTCTGCTTTCCCTGAAACTTGGCCAGGTTTACTCTAGCCTTAGAGCTTTGTAAAAATAATAGGAGGAAATATTGTAGGAACGCTAATGTCTCCTTCCCAGGAAACTCCTGGTCTCTATACACAAAGCAGCCTTTCCTGTTTGCAAACCACGAGGAGCTTACAGGTACCTTCTCTACAGCAAATCAAAGACCTCCTCATAACAGTTCCCCATCTGAGTCTGCTCAGCACATACTTGCATATTAGAGAGAGCATTAACATCTGCTCCAAATTGACCTTCTATCCGCCCCAGAATTAAGAGCAGATGGCACCTTCTTTAGCTAAAGAAGGAAAAAATCTGGTTTGGCTATTGCACTTTGCAAGGACTTTGTATGAGTTTATTTTCAGAATCAGAGAGAAACTTCCACTAATAAGGCTTTTAGATAAAAACTGAAATTATGTACATAACTGTCTCACAAGATGAATTGGAGGACTTTAGTTCTCCATATACCCCCTTACACTTCCTACACATACCTCTTTCACAGTCCTACCTCTGGTGCAGAAATGTAAGATACATGCCAAGCAACAAGTCAAAAAGTGGTCATTCTATTGAATGGATGTTCTGGTTTAGTGTTGTCCAGTCCACCTCCATCAATGTCATTCTTTTGCATCGAGTCAAAGACTCTAACTCTGAGAACACTACTGGCCAGAAAGTATAAGCAACAGTACTCTGAGTCTTAAGAGGTGTGTCACATAGGCACTCACACACACAGACATTCAGAGAGAGGCCCTGTAGCACTGTATGCCAGAAATGATTTTTCATTATATTGCCCATTATTTCAACATGTCAGAAAGACAGAATACAAATGGAAGGTGGTTCTCAATGTGTAGTACCTGCAAAAGCAGCAGCATCCCCTGGGAACTTGTTAGAAATGCAAATTATTAGGCCTCACCCTAGACCCGGTGAGTCAGAAACTCTGGGCAAAGAGCCCAGCAATCTGGTTTAAATAGCTTCCCAGGTGATTCTAATAACACTTATGTTTGCGAATCAGTGGAATTGAAGATGATTCTCTTCCAGTACAGTAGTGCTGGCTAAGGGACACTTTCTGGAAAATAGATTCAACAGCATGCAAGTAGAGGGAAAGAATTTATAGAAAACCCATATATCCTATATTCTTCCTGTCTGTTGACATTAAAGTTAGGCTAGTTGTCTCTTTGTTCAAGTATAACAGAAGAAGGGATTGCAGCCCTGGCCCTGGCCATTCTCCCTAGGGGTGATTTCTCGCTTTCTGTCTCTCTGCCACTCTCTTTCTGGTGAGCACATGCGCCCTATAGCAAAAAAAAAAAAAAAACATTAGAGACAATTTTCAGACTGATGAAAACAAAGACAAAAATGTGAGAAGGGTGATAGTAACTAGTGAATAAAAAACAAAAACTGAGGGAAATATTTAAATGAGTAACACAAAAACAATAATCGAAGATTCAACTGAAGACAACTTCACTTAACAAACTAAAGTCCAGAAGTCATAGATCCAAAGGGCTCAGTATATTTGAAGCAACAATCACTAATAATAGAATACTAAATTTTCACCAGAACAGGAAAAAATGGGGTGGGAGGCTCAGCAAACCAAACCCAATTAACATTGGTATTGCAATAAGCATGGGAAAAAAAAAACAAAAAACAAAAAACAAAAAACAACCTTCTAGTGAGTTAGAGATGCTATTTAAAATACAACTTAGTCACACTGCATTAGCAATTTATTTCATTATGATTTGTTTCCTTCATTTATCAGAACTTTGTTATTTAGGTATAAGAATTTGCCTTTAAAAACCCTTCCCCTGATAACACTTATCAGATCAAAAACTGTACATTTTTCTATTGAAAATGAAGTATATAATATCCTTGATTAGATTGTTGGTGCATCCTGAATACTTTGAAAAACCATACTATGGGAGCCAGCAGGTGGCGTAGTGGTTAAGAGAGCTGGATTCCCACATGGTCAATCACAGTTCGAGTCCCAGACCTGGAGGCTTGCCTTCTCGTTTTGCCTTTCTCGCTCTCTCTGTCTCTCTCTGGTCAAAATTAAAAAATGGTAATAATAACAAGTGAAATTAAATAAATAAATATTTTTTTAAAAGAAAAACCATACTATGAACTATAGAGATGTGCAATGATTGAGTGTAAATATATATAAGGGGAAAAAACAAAAATCCTTCTTTGGGTTAGGATTTGCTGTCTGATGTTGAAGTACACCTTATAATGGAGGATTATACAGACCATCATGGCAGCTGTCTTTGGATGGCGGACCATGGGTGACTTTTTTCCTCCCATATTTCCAGATTATTTTCTTTAATGAGCATGTGTTATTCATGTTTAAGTATCCATTCACAAATAGTACTGTCACCTTTCTGTTTCAACAGCTTTCTCCCTTGGTTTTAACTCTTGCATACCTCCTCGATCCCCATAACCACCAACAAATAAACACGTATCTGTAGGGTCACTTATAATTTCAAACCTAAAGAAAGAAAATACATTTTCCTACTAGCTCTCCATGTAAGAATTCTGGGGTTGGTTTCTGATTGGTCCAGCCTGGGTCCAATCACTGTGAGTAGAAAGAAAAGACATTTATGATTGTCTAGTCCTGGGTTATATGTTCTGTAGGCAAGATGCAATGATTTTCAAGTTCATCCAAAATGCATGGATGTATTCTTGTGACCATGCCGTAACATAGACATGTACCAAAACAGTACATTGTGTCACATGAATATATACAGTAAGTAAAACTGATAAATTAAAAACAAGGCACAGGGTGGTGGCATGGTAGTAAAATATGATGCTCTGAGAGGCTGACCCACACAGGAAGGTTCTAGATTCACATCTGGAAACTTTCTTGAGTACGCCAGACACATATGCCAATGATCCATGACTGGCTAAGGCTCAGGGTGGAGGGTGGCATCAAGATCTTGCTGGGGTACTATTTGTCTGTCCCTCTCTGTTTATCCCACTCATGAAGAAATAACACTAACTTTAAAAACAAACAAAAAAAAACTGAAAAGAAAAAAACAACAAAACATGGTTGTAGTCAGGGAAAAATCAAAATAAATCCGTGAAGGTGATGAGGGAGCTTTGTTCCCAGGAGGACGAGGTCATTAGTGGTAAGCAGTAATAAATACAGACGTCGTCTATGCAATCCCATATCCAAGAAAGGCTGAAATACCGTCCACCACCCTTCTCAGCTAGCTTTCAACAGCACACCACCAAGACTTAGAGATTATAAACAACACCTGTAGGACTGGTGCTATCTCAATTTGATCTTCTGGAAGAGTATCTAGTGTTGAGACTATATTATCTTAGCTACCATATTCTCTACTATATCTCTAAGTTCAAGGGAGGCTGGGCTACCCCTCTTTACCTTTCTGATTTATCTTCTTCAAATAAACCAGTAGGATTTAATGACTATCCCACAAGCAGCAATAGTCAGAGGCACGAGCAGCTGTCTGAATCTGATACTCTGGCTAACCAATTTTGCAAGCGTACAGAGTTGAGAGTATTATTATTATCTCAAGTTCCATATTCTCCATTGATTTTTCACAATCAATGATTGGAACAAGGTCAGTGCTTGGCAACCTGGAAGTCTTCAATTTATCAAAAAATTGTCACTCCTGATAGCCAGTTGCTTTTGTTGATGTGGAATTTACAATAGATGATGACAGAACAATGAACAATGATTTTGCTATTGTAATCCTTCACTATTGCCCTTCAGGCAGCACGAAAACAAAAACCAAAAACAACAACAAAGCAATGTCAAGTTCTTCCAACTGGTCACTCTTGCCCTTATAACTCAATGGGCAGGTTTAGTAACAGTTGCTTCCTTGAGGAAAAATTAATAAATTTCAATCATTGTGCATTGTGAACTTACCAAAACAGGAGACTCCACTTGGCACTCAGCAAACATTCATCCCTTCTCCCATTTAGAATACTCGGATTTTCCTCTGGATAACCATTTCTCTCTGACTCAGTCCACAGACCTTGGGTGGAAATGAATCCACTTCCTGCTTTAGGGATGGCCACGTGACTCACAGCAGCCCTATCAAAGTATGTATCACTGTGGTTTTACGGGGATGGTCACATGATTCAAGCTGAGCCAATGAGCCATAAGACACTTTACAGTAGAAGACCCGAGGATCAGGTTTTTCATGACTGGACTCAAATCTGGAGTTCAACTTGGTAACACTGGTAGCCATTTTGCCACCACACAGTCAGAGAATGAAACCAATGTGGAGCAAAGTATTCTGGCAGAGGGAGACTTTATTCTGATGACTTAATTAAAACACCTGAGTTAGGCCTCACCTGAACCTAGTTTTGAACCTCATCTTTTCATTTATAAGAATGAAAGCCAGTTTGTTTGGGTTTTTCTATCACCTGAAACAGATAAGAATTTTATTGTACATTAATTTCTAGTCCCAGTTCTGCCACAAATAAGCAGTGTGAGTTTGAGCAAGCTTCTTTAATCCTTCCGAACCTAGGTTTGCTCATTTATGAAATTAGCTCATTAGATAAAGCAGATATTTTAGCTTTGGCATAGAGTATTTGACTGAATTATTGTTTTAAACATGGATTTTTGTAAGAGGCCCAACATCCTTAATTCAGGTCCTCAGAGAAAGCAAATAGATTAGACCAGATATATTAAGATTAATTTATAGAAAGTAAAATGAGTTAAAAGGCTAAGTAGGAAGAGCTGGTTTTCTGAACCATCTTAATATCTGAACAGCTAACTGGTAGCAGTATGTGTTAGGATTTATGTTTTACATAACCTTCAATCACTTGAATTTAATTATATATATGGCTAAATGTAATTTATGGTCCTGAAACATAATCCAGAACTAGGTTTTAGCATTTTGTAAATTCCTGATATGAGCTTGATGTCTTATCATTCTAACTCAAATGTCCCTGAGGCTAGACTTCAAGATTTTTTTTTTTTTTAAGGGAGATTTTTGCTATAGGGCACGTGTGTTTACTGGAGAGACAGAAAGCAAGAAATCACCCCTCAGGAGGGATGTCCACACTGCAATCCTCCTTCATTCTCCTCTTGGGATTCTGGGCATGCACACACATGTCTGGTGTGAGTTTTAAGCCGCTGGGTCCAGGACTGGAACCAAGGTCAACTACATGGGAGTCCAGCTACGTAACCATCACACCATCTGCTGTCCCAAGATTTTATTTTTACAAGAGTAAAATCTTCAAAATAATTTAGTAACTAACCTAAGGTTGACATTTCATAAAACAAGAGTATATTAATAGAGCAAGAATAAAAAATTAGTGGGGCATATCATCTTTAAGCAAATAAAATCCTTTCTTAGAAAAAAGATATATGCCAACCTAATTCAACATTTATATCTTTCTTTCAACCATTATTTCTGACCTTTCTCTATGGTTTTATTTAAGATTTCCTAAGGAATATGTAGTTAAGTTTACCCTTTTCCAAAAACTTCCTAATAGTCCTTGCCTTTTAGTATGATAACATTATTTATATTTATTATAATCACTGTTTGTTAGCTTTATTTCTGTCATCTTCATTTGTGTCTACTTTTCATCTTGAGTGTTTCCTTTCCTAGATGTTAGCTAATTTAATTCAATGGTCTTCTTCTTTTTATTTCTGCAGTAAAATAGAAATCTTTTTTTCTTTTCTATACTTGTATTTTAATTTATGTTTATTTCTTACAAACACAAATACATTTCAAATTCTATTTCCTTTGCAATGTCAAAAGTAACCAATATTCTGAAGTCTCCTTTTTCTTTTAAGCTTTATGCTATAGGAAGTATGCATTTGCCAGAGACAGAGAGAGAGGAAATGAGAAATCATCCCTACCAGGAGGATGACCACACCATATCCTCTTTGGGATATGGGGCATGCACTCACGCACACAGGCCGGGAGTGTTTTTCAAGTTGCTGGGCTTAGGACTTGAACCGCAGAGTTGGCCATGTGACTCCAACACCTTAACTATCATGCTACCTGCTGGTCCCTAAAGTCTCCTTTCTGAAAAGACAATCTTAATCTTCATACTATACCTTCTTTTCTTCTGCCCTTCACACTTCACCTCCCAGGTTCTATTATGTAGAATTTTGGCTTAAGACTGATATTTTTGTTGCAGGTATGCATGTTTTTTTTTTTAAGTTTCTTGGGCACGCATGTACACGCGCCCAGCGTGAGTTTTAAGCCACCGGGTTCGGGATGCGAACCGCGGTTGACTACATGGGAGTCCAGCTACGTAACCATCACACCATCTGCTGTCCCAAGATTTTATTTTTACAAGAGTAAAATCTTCAAAATAATTTAGTAACTAACCTAAGGTTGACATTTCATAAAACAAGAGTATATTAATAGAGCAAGAATAAAAAATTAGTGGGGCATATCATCTTTAAGCAAATAAAATCCTTTCTTAGAAAAAAGATATATGCCAACCTAATTCAACATTTATATCTTTCTTTCAACCATTATTTCTGACCTTTCTCTATGGTTTTATTTAAGATTTCCTAAGGAATATGTAGTTAAGTTTACCCTTTTCCAAAAACTTCCTAATAGTCCTTGCCTTTTAGTATGATAACATTATTTATATTTATTATAATCACTGTTTGTTAGCTTTATTTCTGTCATCTTCATTTGTGTCTACTTTTCATCTTGAGTGTTTCCTTTCCTAGATGTTAGCTAATTTAATTCAATGGTCTTCTTCTTTTTATTTCTGCAGTAAAATAGAAATCTTTTTTTCTTTTCTATACTTGTATTTTAATTTATGTTTATTTCTTACAAACACAAATACATTTCAAATTCTATTTCCTTTGCAATGTCAAAAGTAACCAATATTCTGAAGTCTCCTTTTTCTTTTAAGCTTTATGCTATAGGAAGTATGCATTTGCCAGAGACAGAGAGAGAGGAAATGAGAAATCATCCCTACCAGGAGGATGACCACACCATATCCTCTTTGGGATATGGGGCATGCACTCACGCACACAGGCCGGGAGTGTTTTTCAAGTTGCTGGGCTTAGGACTTGAACCGCAGAGTTGGCCATGTGACTCCAACACCTTAACTATCATGCTACCTGCTGGTCCCTAAAGTCTCCTTTCTGAAAAGACAATCTTAATCTTCATACTATACCTTCTTTTCTTCTGCCCTTCACACTTCACCTCCCAGGTTCTATTATGTAGAATTTTGGCTTAAGACTGATATTTTTGTTGCAGGTATGCATGTTTTTTTTTTAAGTTAATTTATTTCTTTAATGAAAAAGAGAGAGATGCCCTTGATGGGGTCTGGCCATGCCATGATCCTTCCCTCACCCTCTCAGCTAGCCAGGATCATGGACCTATGCAGGGGCATGCCTGGGTGTTCAGGAAAACAACCTATGGCTCTAGTATCACAGTGGCACCCTACCACCTGTGCCATCATTGCTGGGCCATGCCTGGATTTCACATATTTAATTTTCTGTGAAGCCCTTCTTATTTTATTAACTCTTATTTAACAACTACACTGGCATTCTACACCTGCATTATGAGCAATTATTTGGATTTCACCCCTATTATATCTTTGCCTCTTCCTTAGTTCCATTATGTCTGTTCACTCTAGAATCACTCTTTGATTTCTTGGGTCTATCCTTCATGTATCAACTTTTCTGTTATAATTTTTATGTTATTGCTCTGTGGATTGGGAGAGTACTTTGGGGAGCTATTCCAGATCACTAAATCAATTTTTAATTTAATTTTTAATTCTGCCATTCAGTTCTTCTATTTTGTTTTTAACATTATCAATCATATTTCCATTTCCAAGGTTTATTTTGTATTATTAAAGCCTCTTTGTTAACTGTGCTAGGTTTTTGTATTAATAGTACATTCTCTCCAATCTGAGAGTATAACGTCACTTTTTTTGAAGTCATCTTTTGTTTCCTAAATGTGGTCAGTGTTTAAATCTCAGTATGTTCAGTTTAATATCTCTCTTGTATGTTATTTAGTTCCTTCAATTATTTGATAATATGGCTGTTTTTATTTGTAAAGGCGAGTATGAGCCCATTGTCCAATATGGTAGCTATTTACAATTTCAATTTAAATTCAATAAAGTTAAATGAAATTAAAATTCAGTTACTCCCTTGTACTGGCTACATTTCAAGTGCTTAACCACATGTTAGAGGTTATGATTTTGTGTAGCACAGAGTTGTTGAACATTTCCAACACCACGGACTGTTTGGTTGTCCAGAGCCAGTCTAGACTGGTTAGTTTGGGCAGCTAGAATTGTTTTCCTCCAAACACACAGCAGTGGCTATCTTCCAGGTAGTGACAGTGGAGATCAAGTGTCCACATGGGCCTCCTCTCGTGATGCGAGGGAAGCTTGATATCTAGTCCTGGGTGCTCTCTCTTGGTTTCGTTCAGCCCAAGTTACTTTCTCCAGCTATCTAAACTCCAGTCCTGACTTTCTATGGAAAACTGACTTTGCAGAAAACCTACGAGTGCATGCTTTTCAATTAGCAATAATTGTACCTTGGATAAACCTCATTGGCTATAGTACCGCTATTGCACAAGGCTTCAGCCTCTCTTTCAAATGGGAAATTTGTGTTATTGTTCTGTTGTTCTCTAATTTATTATCTTTAGACCATCTCACAGATCATTGCTTCTCCCAGCCTTCTGTCTTGGGTCTTGCTTTTTATCCAGAGCTCTATTGGAAGAACTGCTTTACAATCATCTCCTCTTTTATCTAGGGGTTATGGTTTCCTGAAGGCTGTTAAGGAATCACCATTAATCTGATGCCAGATATTTTATCTCTTCCACACATTTTTCAAAATTTCTGGCTTGCTGATAGCAATATTCCCCGTTTTCCAGCACTCTCACTGATTTATTCTTTCTCTTCTATGTCTTCTGTCAAGATGTGCTCAGTCAGCCATCTTGAACTGAAAGTAGCAACCCTACTTCTAAAGTATTTTGTGTCTACCAAATTAGTTTTATAAAGAATCATAGAATGTCAGGGCCAAAAAGGAAATCTGAGATTCATCCAATCCATTCATTTTATAGTTGAACAGAATGAGACTCATATAAGGGAAGTGATTTGCCCAGAACTTCACAGCATGGTAATAGCAAAGCTGGGACAATGAGGGAAGTCATTTCTCTTCTAGGCTGATCTCTGACCATTGTGGTCTGCTGCAAGAACCCTAAGAAATGATCAAAACAGGTCAATATCTCGGCCCACGCATCTCCCAGGCTCAGCACAGTCCTTGCCCTTTTATGTCACCCTTTTCTAAGCTTCTCCTGTTATGAAATAATAAACATAATTTAACAGAACTGAATGAAATTAAGAGAATCTTCCTCTTGACCTACAATTTCATTTACTCGGAATTGTCCTCTCACCAAGCACAGTGAAAAAGCAAGGCTAGATTTCAAAAGTATAAGAAGAAAGGGGCTTGGAAAATGCAAGCAGTTCTTACTTAGAAATGATCGGGACATTGCAGGGGGAGGAAGGAGGGCAGCAGATAGGAGAAGCATGCTTCCCTCCTCCCCAGAAAGTTCTGGAGTGGGAGCTCATTGTCCATCTTAGTAAAATGTCTCACCTCAAGCATCTGCCTAATTGCACTGATCTACAATCTGTTTTCAGTGAAGCAAAGTAATTAATTGTTTTAAAATGCTTTTTGAGACTTTGGAAAACTGACCTAAGGTTAATGGTTCATAAACCTCATTTGTGCTTCTATTAGAGATTTTAAAATGTGAGTTGATGTGCTTCTGGATTGGAGAGGAGGAGAGGGCCTCAGAGACCTCCCAGGAAACGGGCAGCAATGGATGCAGCGTGGGAGTTATTCCTCTTTTGCTATCTTTTAGCGAGAGAGAGAGAGCGCAGTGCAGATTTCCTGACCTTGTTCCCCGGAGAATTTGATCTCATGATGATTAAACATGGCAAGAAGTAGCACACTTTCCCCGTCCCAGAAGATCCATCTCCTACCATCATATACTCTAGAGTTGTTTTGAGCCAGAGTTTCTAGATCTAGCTGGGCTTTGTGCCTATGTACTTTTGAATAAAGTACCTTAGTCCCCATTCTTGGCCTCATAGACTAATTTTTCTAGGGATCCCAATAAGGCCTATTACATTTCTTCTAACATGAGCAATTCATTCTTGTGGATCACAAAGGTTTAGTTTGGGGATCATAAACTGAAATGCATCCAGACACACTGACAGGTAGCATAAAGAAGTCAAGAATGATGGAAACTGGTGAACTAGAGTAGGTATATTTTTTCTTTTATCTTTCTTTCTTTTTTGTTTTTTCCTATAGGGTGCATGCAATTGCCAGAGAGAGAGACTGGGGGAGAGAGTGAGAAACCACCTCCCAGTGAGGATGGCAATGCTGCAATCCCTTCTCCTTCATTCTCCTCTGGGGATTTGGGGTATGTGTGCACATGCACCTAGTGTGTTTTTCAAGCCATCAGGTCCAGGACTCAAACAACATCATTGGTCATGTGGGTCCAGCTGCCTTAACCTCCATGCTACCTGCTGGCCCAACACAACTCTTTTAAAATGGACAGCTTCTCTGCAACTCCAGCTGGTGACTGACATGCAGAAATAAGTGCCCAGTCTTTCCAGAGGAATCAGAAATCCAGATAAGAAGTCTGCCTTTTACTTGGTGTTGGTCACCAATTTACAAATAGGGACACTTCCAAGTGCAAACGACACAGAATTTTGGGCAACGTGCCACCCACACCCCTAGAACCCTGGCTTGAGTTCTCTGGTTTGGTGCTCCAGAAATAAATAACTATCAAAATACAAAGATGGGGGCTGGGTGGTGGTACAGCAGTGAAGTGCAATGGTCTGTGAAGTTGACTCACATGGAAAGGTTCCACCAGATTTGTGTTCAGAGACCCCTCCTGGGTAGTCTAGGCCCACACATGGCCATGATCCTGGCTGAAGCTAGGGGAGGGTCACGTTGTCAGAATTCTGTTGGGAGTATGTATTCTCTCTTCACCTGTCTTTTTCTGTCTTTCTTACTCATGGATGAATTAAAGAAAGACACTTTTAAAAGTGTCAAGATTAAAAGGTTTCAGAAACAAAGGGAGTCTGCAAAATTGAAACAGATATAGCTATCCTGGTGAAGTTTCAGCCCTCTAGTATATTTCTTTCCTGGCCCCCAGAGTGATCTTTGTAATATGCAAACTACTGTTATCTGGATTTTGAGTCAAGCTAGAATGGCAGTCTCTTAAGAAAGGAGGAGTTTACAGGAAGATGCATGTTCACAAGTATTCTCTAGGGTAGAGATCCTATGAGAATAAAGAGAAACTGAACCTCAGAGGTATATTCACATTAATCAATTGTTATGTAACCATAGCAATTACAATAAATAGCTTTGATCCACACACTGCCTACTCACGTCAAGATAACTGATTTATAGACATTATCTTATTTCATTTATGCAACAACTCTGATAGGTCTATAATTACCCCTTTTTTATAGATGGGAAACAGGCTCAGATCACCTGGATCTCACAGGTGGTAACATCTGAATTTTATTAGAAAATGAGCTCCCAAGATCTATGTGTTATTCTTTGCCTCCCTTGAGGATACCAAGTATGAAGTTCATCGTAATGTTGAAGTAATTTTTTTCTCCCAGTTTCCGATGATTCCCAGAGTGGGCTTACGAGTATGAGAACAGATGGTTGCTGTGTGGTGGTGGTATGTAAATTTCCTTCACATGTATATCAGGAATATACAAAAACAAATGAGGATGATCAGAAAATCAGCATGCTCTCTCTCTAAAAAAAAGGAAAGACTATTTAGCTTCCAATATATTTATCATCATGGGTACCCTGGAGCCATAGGGATAATACAAATTTGCCCAAGATTGATGGGATAAGGAAAGTAAGACCTCAAAAGGCTTTGAGAAAGCAATGGGTGGGGATTGAGACCAAGAGCCTGACCTTGGACAATAGATTGCTCATGTGAGTTATTAAGGTTTATTTTATTTTTTTTAAATTTTGAGGTTTTTGTTTTTGTTTTGTTTTGTTTTGTTTTGTCATAGGCCATGTACACTCGCCAGAGAGAGACAGTGAGAGAGAAAGTGAGAAATCACCTCCTGGGGCAATGGCCTGGACACAATCTCTTCTCCTCCTGGGATTTTGGTCATGCACACACATGTACCCACTGTGAGCTTCAAGCTGCTGGATCTGGCACTCTGACTGTGGTTGGCCATTTGGGAGCCCAGTGCCTTAACTACTATGCCATCTGCTGGCCCTCGGTTACTGAGATTTTTTTCCTCATTATTTTTTTTTATTAATTAATTTTTCTTTTTTTTTAACATTAATACACTATACATCATTACAGTATACAAAATGAATTTTCCATCCAAAATACACTGTTGGCTCAATCAAGCACATCAACATACATGTTATCAACAAACAATTTTCCATTTCTTATGTCTTGTATATTTTGCCTTTTTTTTTGCCATCCTTGATTCCCTATCCCTAACCCTCTGCCATGTCCCACCCTCCTCCCATTGTCTCTGGTATCCATGATTGCTTTCTATGCCTTTCCTCCCCATTTAATTAATTTGTTAATGAACTTAGTTTGTCTAAATATTTGCAGTAGCAAGCACAGCTGATACATACGTTACTGAGATTTTTAAAGTCAGTTTTTTTAATCCCCAGCTGCAGTGGTACAAGCGGTAGGGTCCTAATGCCCAAGGCTGTGGCCACATGGGAGGCCCAGGTTTAAATCCTGAAGCAACCTGACACATTGGGTGCAATAGCTCACACCTATAATCTTAGCTGACTGGGAGGATGGGGCTGAGGATTCTTGCCAAGAATGCCAGTGTTCACTGTCTCTCTTCATGCTGTCATACTTGTTGTATCTCACAAGAAAAATATATAAAGCTTAATTAAAATATAATTCACACATTTAAAGTGTACAATTTAGTGTCAGCTGGTGGCCTGGTGATTAAGGCAGCTAGATCCCACATGGCTGACTACATCATTCAAGTTCTGGACCCAGTGGCATAAAAAAAATGCCAGGGGTGTGTGTGTGTGTGTGTGTGTGTGTGTGTGCGTGCACACATACTCAAAATCTGGAGAGTAGAATGGAGGAGAAGGGATTGCAGCATGACAATCTCCCTTGGGGGGATGCTCTCTCTCTCTCTCTCTCTTTCTGCTGAGTGTATATACCTTATAGGAAATTCAATAATAAATAAATAAAGTGTACATTTATTGGCTTAGAATTTTTGTTGATATGAGCAAGCACCACCACAGTAATTTTAGAACAATTTCATCACCTCAGAAAGAAGCCCTGTACCCTCAGATACCTGTCCCTGTATCACACCTATTCCCCATTCCTAAGAAACTACCAATCTACTCTCTGTATATAGATTTCCCTATCCTAGAATTTATATGAATAAAATGGAATCTTTGTGACTGACATATCTCAATTAGCATACTGTTTTTAAGGTGCCTGGGCTGTTGAGATTTGATTAGTTTTTAAAACTATCTTCTCCCCCTCTCTGGGTTACTCTGGCAAATTTCTTTTGGTTTGTAAACCACACCAGCAGTATACGTGTCTAAAGGCCTTGCCAGGAACATTTAGGTGGTATGTACCTTTCCCTTCCCTGGGATCTCCTTGGAAAGTTTTAGACTGCCCTTGGAATCTTTAGGGGTATAAGCCAGAAGTCCTCTGCTGATTGATTTCATAGGATCAATGTCACTAGTGAAACCAATAAAGTGTTTCCCCCTCTTTTTTTTTTATCATTCCAAAGTTTCCAGGATTTATCACTTCCAATGCCTGGCTAGCCTTGGGAAGGTTTACATTTATAAACGATTATCTCAGACACTTCCCAGAGATTCCTAAGGTTAGAGTGGGTTTTATATGCCAAACTATTGGGTCATCAGAAAAATCATGGTGTATATTTTCAAAGAAAAACACATCATGAGTTTTCTGATGACCCACTAGTACCCCAGTCATTCTCTAGGCAGTATCAAATTTCTGAATATATTTTTAAAATCTTTTCATCCCGTTTTCTGCATTATCATGAAAAGACTAAATCATCATGAAAATAGGGAAAGTAAATGAGTTTTGTTCAAAGCAATGGTGAGAATTTATTTCTTAAATGATATCTATTAAGGACCTACACATGAATTGGAAGTACTAGGCACTATAAGATGCACAATGGATTTCAGTCTAGTTTTGCAGAGATATAATATTAATTGTAAGTGGAAGGAACATGACATATGAACAGAGCATGTTCTTTAGAATCAAATCCAATCTGGTTCAATCCTAATCCCACTACTTGCAACTACTTAGTTACTTGCCCAATGGCCATTGGGCAAGTAACTAAGCTTATCTGAGTCTCAGTCTCCTTGTCAATAAAATGGAAATAATGTTACCTACTTATAAGATGTTTTGAGATTAAAGTATGTTGGAATTAACAACTAACACAGGTACTAGTACTAGTACTATTATATGATCACCATTTACACACTTTTATATGTCAAGACACTGTTACACTCTTAATAAGTATTACCTCTCAAACCCATTCAACAATCTGTCAAGGCATACAAGATATTATAACCCTCCTTCATAGATAAAAACAAACAAACAAACAACAAAAAAAAACCTGGTTTAGATAGGTTAAATGACTGACCCCAAACCTCCCAGATGGTGAATGACAAAACTGAGTGTTAAAATCAGGTTTGTGGATCACAAAGATGGTATCACACTCATCACTGTAGCTATTAATTGCTAACCAAACAGTGAAAGTAAAAATCAAGAACATGAATAGAGACATTCTTCAGCCAGGAGCTAGAAATCCATCTTTTAAAAGTCATGCAAACAGTGTAAAACTTAAAATCGGTAATTTTGTATTTTAATGGCTGTGTTTAAAGTTAGACAATATCAAACACACATCTTAAATGCCAATGTAAAGACAAGAGACTGTGTCTAGACATCTGGTATACCAGCTACAACACATTGCCTGTTCCCCCAACTACCCCACAAAAATGAGATGAATTTTTAGGGTTTTTTTTTGCACTTAAAAAGGGCATCCAGAACATATTTCTCATTTCTGGAATGATCTTATAACATTCCAGGCAGAGAGAATCTGTCTTCTGCTCAGCAACAAACTCTGGGATTTGCCCAGTGTCTTGTCTTTGAGTTCTTGCAAAGTCACTATAATTTGAATTTTTATAAATCAAATCCTATTTCAAATGTAATTGAAGAACTTGCACTTTAAAAGAATCCTGTCTTGAATCTTCAAGAAAATAGAAGACTGCTGTTGAAATTGAATAACTAATCCTGAAATTATCCATTTTGCATATTTGGAATTTGGTTCACAGCTTTGTGAAAATAACCTTTAGACTTCCAAACCCATTTCAAATTCAAGTTTGTGGCTAGGTCTTGTGGGCACTCCTTATCACCTTTACTGATAAGCATTTAAATATATTCATTAACGAAAATAATTGTTGTCACAGTTAACTACATTAGCACCTTTTAATTGAATTAGAAATTAGTTGGAGGTCATGAATATTTCACTAAGGCTTACTGCTAGCCTTCCAAATTTTCATTAAAAAAAAAAAAAGAAATTCACATAGCATAAACTGGTGGGTTTGCAATGTTCGTGTTTCTGGCTGTTTTTCAGTTTTGCCATCAAAGTCACCCCATTGTCAAAAATATATCAAAAAATGAATTTTTAACTGTCACACTGCTCTTCTATGCATCCAGGCATAGTGCAAGGTGTTCTTTTAGAAACTTTAAATAAACATTTACTCAACACAATTCAGAAACCACCATCATTCTCACTGCATATTGAGGAAGTAACGTGCCTTAGAAGAGAGTGGTTCACAGAAGGGGCTTTAGAGGTGAAAACTAGAATTCTCAACCTCGGCACAGCTGACCAGAAAACCGGGCAGGGTATGGGGCTTGCTGTGCATTGTAGGTTGTTTAGCAACATTTCTGGCCTCTACTCACTAGATGCTAATAACCCATACCTGTGTGGCAATCAAAACTGTCTCTAGATAGTATCTGGGTGTCCAATAATATCACCCTTGGGGGAGCAATTTACCCTAGCTGGGAAGAACTGATAGAATAATATGGGTTTTCACCCTTCTCTGGCCCTTAGTTTCAAATACGCAAAATAGAAGTGATCATACCTGTTTAACTGGGTTGCTAGGAGATTTATGCACTATCAAGTAAATAAAAGGCATGGTGGAGTAAATGTTCATTAATTAATAGTTGAAGTAGCAATTATTATAGTTGGAGGAGGAGGAAGAAGAGCAGTACCCACAGTAGCAGAACTCTCATCATGGCATGAGGGAGAAAGAGGGTTGGCTTTTTCCTTTCTATTTATTCTCCACTCATTCAAGTGCCCTGTTACTGGGCTGAACCAGATCAATCCTTTTTGCCTGACAAAATACCCCACCTTCAAAGATAATAGTTATCCCTCTTTCCTGAATCTTTAACCTAGTCTGATCTTTCCTACCTGTAACCAGGTCGTAAGACATCAGAGGGACTGGATTATACTCAGTTTTAGCAATCAATCTTAATAGGTTAAATCTTAGGAAGATCTGTCCTATAATTCTTTTTTTTTTTTTTTTTGCATTTGTTTTTGCTCAAAGGGCAAGGGAAAGAGAGAAGGGAAGTGAGAAATCAACCCCCCACATCCCAAGGGTGTATGCCCATGCTGCAACTCTTCTCTATTCTCATTCTGGAATATGGGGCATGCATGTACAATGCCTGGCATGATTTTCAAGCTGCAAGTCCATGCCATTAACCTTGAAGTTGACCATATAGGATCCAGTACCTTAATCTCCATGCCATCTGCTGGTCCCACAGTATTGCTCATCAGAGACAGATAGGGGAAGAGAGAGGGAAAGTGAGAAATCACCACCTCCTCCCCCAAAGGTATATGCCCATGCTGCAAATTTTCTCCTCCATTCTCCTTCTGGGATATGGGGCATGCATACACAATGCCTGGCATTATTTTCAAGCTGCAGGTCTAGGACTTGAACCTTGAAGTTGACCATGTAGGATCCAGTGCCTTAATCTCCATGCCATCTGCTGCTCCCATAGTAGTACTCACTAGAGACAGATATAGAAAGAGAGGGGGAAGTGAGAAATCACTTCCCGGGGGATATATCCATGTTGCGACCCTTCTTCTCCATTCTCCTTCTAGGATATGGGGCATGCATGCACAATACCTGGCATGATTTTCAAGCTGCTGGGTCCAGGGCTTGAATTTTGAAGTTGGCTATGTAAGATCAAGTACCTTAATCTCCATGGCACCTGGTGGTCCCACAGTAATTCTTACAGAAACCTCCTTAATTTCTAACTCCTTAAGAATTAAGTCTAATTCTTAACTACTAGGAGTTAATAATAACCTTGCTGAGTCTTTGCAAATGCCTAGCTATGGAGTTAGGGAAGTGAAAGACTCCATCAGTCCCCTCCCATATGATGAGTTGAGAAGATTTTATCAGCTCAAGCATTACAAAGCCACATCCAGCTTCTAAATCAGGATCTCAGAGTTGTCTTGACTGACTCTACTTGCTTCTGCTGCCTTGCTAATCATTGCTTATATTCAAGTCACTTGCAAAGAAGGAAACCAATCATTCTGCCCTGCTCTACATGCCTGAAAAGGAAACTGCCCCCCATTGTCCCCTGATGTTATCACATCTCCTTGTGATCCTGCCAAAGACAATGCCTACTCCATTACTTGTCCCTTGTTTCTTCACATAAGTTTTATATCCTGTCCAGTATGGAAGAGACAGTTATGGACTCCAGTCTGCTCTCTCCCGGGTGCTGATCTCACTGAATAAATTCCATTCCTTATTCATCAAGCTTTGTCCATTTGTGGTGAGTGGTATGCAGACTTGATTTTGGGTCCCCTCAATGAGCATCCCTGCCCATTATGGCATCTTACATACTACCCATCCAGTGGAGGGCCAAGGAAAGCCCTAGATCT
>NW_006159657.1:7342311-7348861 GCF_000334495.1 Tupaia belangeri chinensis | reverse complement strand
CCTAGTAGAGACATTTGAAACAGCATGATAAGGTTAAGAATATGCATTCAGAGATGAGGAGACCTGTATTTCAAATTTGACTTCAATTTTGGGAGGTCTTGGGCAAGTTTCTTGGTCTGTATAAGCCTTTAGATTCCCTAAATTTGAAGTGATATCACTGAGAATGATCCCATAGACTGGTTGTGAGAATTACATGTAATAATGTAAACAAAAGGCTCTAGGGTGGTGCTTGACGCATAGCAGGTGCTCAATAATCAGTAGTTACTATAGTCTGTATAATGAAGACTGCCATGATGCTCTGCAGCAAGGTTCCTCAGTCTTGGTACTATTTACATTTTAGGTTAGATAATTCTTTGTTTGGGTGCCGGGGTCCAGCCTCGGCAGGAGTGAGTTGACTCGTCGGAGGTGACGCTGGAAAAGAAGACTAAGGCCTCGGTGCCTTTTTTATGCACATCCTTAGCCGGACACCCCCAGAGATTGCTCTCTGAGGAGTGACCACTGCTAGGGATTATCATGCGTTTTTATTGAAAATGTGATAAGTAAACGGGAAAGGGGCTACGTGTTTTAATTATTAGCTCATAAAGTTTTAACAATAGGGAACACAGATTCTACTTAGGGTTGGATTAAGGGTGGGTCTAGTGCAGTTCTGCAATTGTTCATTAGATGTTGGTGGGTCTCCATGGAATGTAGTTTCGGCAAAGTGGCTCCAACAAGCAGATATGATTATCAGCTGATGAGGCGCAGCAGCCATCTTGTGATTACCGGGAATGGTGCTGAGAAAAGAAAATGTCAAGTATAGATATTAGTTCTTATGGATTTTAATAAAGAATGGAACTTATATAATTGTATAGGGATCTAAAACTTAATTTAAGGAACCCTAATATATTTTTTTTGAGAGATTTTCACTGTAGGGCGCGTGTGCTCGCCAGACAGACAGAGAGAGACATAGAGACAGAAAGTGAGAAATCACCCCCCAGGGGGGATGGTCATGCCACAATCCCTTCTCCTCCATTCTCCTCTTGGGATCTTGGGCACGCACGCACACGCGCCCGCGTGAGTTTTAAGCCACCGGGTCCCAGACACGAACCGCGGTCGACTACGTGGGAGTCCAGCGACATAGCCATTACGCTAACTGCTGGTTCCCAGGAACCCTAATATATTTTAAAGGGGTAAAACTTACTGTTTACTAGGTAAGGGTGGGGACAGCCTTTTTAACTGGTGGTAACGTGACTAACAAGTTAATGAAGAACTTTAAGGTGAGTTTGTGGCATCCTATTGTGCCTGTGGCACCACTGTTATCCCACTCCCGCCGAGGCTGGACTCCAGCATTTGGGGACTGCCTGTGTACTGTAGGATGTCAGCAGCATCCCTGGCTAATTAGATGCCAGTAGTTTCTCCCCCAACTGTGACAACAAAAAATGTCACAGATAGTTCCAAATGTCCCCTTGAGACAAAACTCTTCCCTCTTGAGAATTATTGCGCTACAGAAAATAGATTCCCCCTCCTAGTCTAATAGGTCATTGTACCCTTAGCTAAAGTCACCTCTTCTGGGAAAGTCCCTACCTTCCTTAAGCAGAATACCCTGCTCTCTTTGTGCCTCTAATTGTTCGCTCCTCTGTCTGGTCTGCTAGACTGGGAGCCTCTCAAGGGCAGGCTTCACTGATACCTGTATCTACAGTTGACACAAGTGGAGTGTGGTAAACTGAGACGAGCATTTTTAAAAGGTAAGTTACTGTTTACCAAGCACCAACTAGATAGCAAGCACAAAGCCTAAACTGCTTGCAGGCATGGTGTCCTTCGATCTTCTTAATTTCATAAAACATGTATCATTGTGCCATGTTGCTGTCACGAGTTGCTCAACCTCAGTTGCTGAACTGAGGCTCAGACAGAAGAAACTCTGCTGGAGACCCATAGCACGTACATGAATGGGCCTAAGGCTTAGACCTAGGTCTGAGTAGCTCCAAACCTCTTCTCTTTTCTCAACTATGTGTTTCTCAAGAGTAGAATGAGGTACGTTTTTCTCAACCTGTGCTGCACCCTAAAAGCCTTCCACCCTGCAGCTGAAACAGGGGTCTTTCTCTGATGACTTCCTTGTCCCACGGATGAGATCAGAAAATTGGAGTGGTTTGCCCAAGGCCAGAGAATGAGCAGAAATGGCTGACCTGCTTGAAAAACAATCCACTCTGGCTCCAAAGAGGAGGCACAGAGCATTTTTCACTTTTACTGAAAAGGTCAGATTGGAGGCAACAGGACCTACCATGAGACCTTTTGGCAATTTCAGAAAGTTCAGTCTGCAGCTTGGGGGCAGAGCAGAGGCCAGTTCCTCTTCCTCCTAGCCCCTCTGTCCACCTCTCGCTCAAACACCAGCTGACACCAGGCTTAGCTCAGCCCGCCTTCGTCTGCACCCGGCAGAGGTACTGGGTGCATGAAAGAGGCAACCTCCTGTCCCAGACTCCTTTCTCCTGTGCAGCTGCTGCTTGTTATTTCAAAGTCCAAGAAACACTGTCAGTATGTGAAGGGAGGCACACCAAGTGGGCAGCAGACTCCAAAAGGTTAACATCTTCCTTTTCAGATGGTTACCACAGTTGCTATGGATATCTCCTACAGGAGGCTTTGCAAGTTCCACATGACAGGGCTGAAATTAATAAACTCCTTTGAACTCAGAGGAAACAAACCAGGTTGGGCTGCAAATGCTGCAATCTGTTTACTTCTAGCTTGGACAGAAGGCTTAGATGTGCAGGTGTATGTGCCTGAGGTGTGTGGAGATCAATCTGTGGCTATGTGTGAGTTTTAATCACATGCACATAATTGTGTGTGTGAGTGTGTGCATGTGTGTGACTCTGTGTGTGTCTTTGTTTTGTTTGTGCATGCATGCTGAGGAGCATCAGAGAAGGACCAGAATGACTGTATATCCCAAAGGGCAAAGCTTTATTTGGTAGTCTTTCCACCTAGACAGCAGGATACTCAAGGTTAAGGGCTGTTTTTATTCAGTTCTGCAATCTCATTAGCACCTAGCCCGGTGTCTTGTAGAAGTTCAGCAACAGTTTATGGAACTGTTTAATCTGTTCATTTAACAAATACTTTTGAGAGCCCATTATGGGCCAGGCACTGTGTTGTATGCAGAGCTTACAACCACGGTAAACAAGGCAGAGTGCTTTTCGTCATGAAGTTTGAGTCATGGGGAAGATGGATGGGTGGACTAGTGGATGAAGACATTTCCAATTAGGTCACATATGTGCCTCTCCCATGGTCAGTGTGTATGCAAGTACGTGACCTCACAAACAGGCAAAATACTGATCTCAATGATCGGGTGTCAGTGAGGGAAAGTGTCAACAGAAGATGAAAAATGTAGACCCTGAAGTAAGAGCCTAAGGATTTAAGTTCCTCCTCAGTTGCTAATGAGTTAGAGTTGTTTAGTAAACCAGAGCCTCAGTTTACTTGCTCATTGAGTAAAAGGGTTTTTTGTTTGTTTGTTTGTTTGTTTCACATCTGCTATGTGCTGTGTACTTCCCAGGCCCTGGGGACACAATTATTATAAAGTACGGCGAGCGTCATAAAGTGAGAGGATAAGTGGACGGTAGGAACAATGATGGCAGGAGACTCCAAGGTGACTCAGGGAACTAGGGAAGGTATCTAAAGGAAGGAAGTGACTCTCAAACCAAGACAGGAAAGATGCCTGAGAATCAGCCAGGTGACAGGAGGAAGAGTCCAGACAGAAGAAATAGGGTGGATGGTGTCTCAAAGTAGGAGCAAATGTGACAAGTTTGAAGAGCTGGAGGAAGTTGACTAAGGCAACTACACTGGCTTTTGTAAAGGGAGAGGGAGAAGCGGCCGCATGTATGAGTGTTCACGTGTCCATGTATGTTGCATGTGAGTCTATATGAGTGTGTATATATGTTTTAGGCATGTGAGTATCTGTATGTGCATGCATGGGGTGTCAGAGTGTGTATAAATATGTCTATGTATGTATGAGTTTTTAGGCCCATGAGTGTGGGTATATGTGCCTGTATGTGTGTTTTTCCAGGTGTGTGAGGGCTTGTGTGTATGTGTGTGTGTCCATGTATGTGTCTGAGTTTGCATGAGTGTCTGTGTTTATGAACGTTCAGGCATATGAGTACTGATGTGCATGTTTGAATGAGTGTGCATGTGTGAATGTGTGTGTATGTGTGTCCAGCCATGGAGTGTGGGTGAGTACATAATCCTTACAAGCTTGTGGATACTATGACCAGAAAGCCACGGATAATGGAATAAGACTTCCTATAGGACCTCTGTAACCACACAGTAAAATCAATATTCTAACCCAATTGCTTTTATAGATAATGTATCATGTAAGAAGGGTTTTAATTAAAGTATGGCCTCTAAGAAAGAGTATCTAGGATCACAGATCTTGGTGCCCTGCTTAGGCAGAGCTCACAGCAGGAGGGGAGGAAATGGGGCCACTTGACAGAGCAGCCCTCCAATTTTGTCTCTCCTCATAGCTGCTCTTCTCACCTACCTTTTTGGAAATTTCTGAAGGAAAAGTATATTTAGGAAATGCAATTAATAAATGAGTGTTCTAGGAACTACCCAAACATATTGGTAGTCAAAGAAGTGCAGATGAAAGCAAAAAATATTACTTACCTAAAAGACTAAAAAAAAGTATTTTAATATTACAGTATTTAGTTGTGGAAAAGATAAATATTACAGACATATTAATGATGGTACATATTTTCTGGAGGGCATTTGAACCATATGTATCTGAAACTTTGAGTAGACATACCTTTGGGTTCAACATTTCTAGTTCTAGAAATTTAGCCAAAAAGAATCATCACTCCAATGGACAGGTTCGATGCAAAACGTTGCTCATCAGAGCATCATTTCTAAAGTGAAATGCTTGTTATGACGATGTGCTCTTTCCTGTAACTAGCCTCAAAGGCTAAGAACAAAAGGTCGGAAGCATCCCACATTTTACATACAGGAACCACTAATACTGGATGTGATTTCTCACTTCCCCTCTCTCTGTCTATCTCTGTCTCTGGCAAGCGCAAATGCCATATGGCAAACAAAACAAAACAAAAAAGATTCTCCCTACCTCCTCTCAATGCCCCAGAGATTCTACTCCTTTTAGCCAAATAAAAGAGGCACAAAGAAAAGAAGTCATTACATTTGGAGGTATTTCTAAGGGATGCCCAAGCTCCCTCCTAGCTGCTGACTAACCCTAGGGCTTCCTGAGTTACATGGAAGGCACTGAGATGCAAAAATGGTACAGGCTGACCATAAGCCAGAGGACACAAGAATCCCCTTGCTCTCTTAAGTCCAGCTTGTCAAGTCAAATAAAATAAGGATGGAAATGTAGTTTAAATAGTGTATGAGACTGGCATCAAAAAAACCCACACTGAGTCTTAAAAACCCAAAAAAGGGGGCCAGACAATGGCATAGTGGCACAAATGATGCTCTGAGAGACAATTTTACATGGGAAGTTGTTCAGTTCCAGTCCAGAGACCTTCTGAGTACTCCTGGCATGCATATTTTTGTGATCTAGGACTGGCTGAAGACTGGATGGATCATGACATCAAGATCCTATTGGGGGTACTCTCTGTTTCTCACTTTCTTTCTGCCTCTCTTGCTAATGGAATACACACACACACACACACACACACACACACATATAGATAGATAGATAGATAGATAGATAGATAGATAGATAGATAGATATATTTTTAAAGCCAAGACAAGATTTTAATTCTAGGATGTGTCTGTCTGAACTAAGAATCTCCTTGAGAAAGCCAACTAGGTAACAGGAAGGAGGAAATTTGAAAGGGCAGAGTAAGTAACAGATATTGAGAAAATGAAATTCTTTCATGTTTTACATCAATGACTTGAGACTTGTCAATCGAATTGGTCACACTTCTGAAATAACCTAAATATCTATCAAATGGGAATTCAACACAATGTATGACATCCATTTCATAGAACAGCAGCAGCTATTCAAAGGTGTTGAAACCCACTGAGGGTTATGTGTCTGTTGGGGGATTGTCAGTAACTTAATTCAAATAACACACAATGATCATTGGCATATACTTCTTTGGGGTTTTTAAAACTTAAATTTTAGATTTCTATGTTAAGGAAACAATTAATATCTCGGTAAGTAAAAAAATTATATCTTTTCCATTGCCTCTTGTTCTACTCTGATACGGCCAACTCTGGAGAAGTAGCAATCATAGTATACTCTTCCTACCATAGCTCCCAGCATGGAAATATGACCACGATAAATAGCTAAGTGGGAATAAAAAGTGACTCACAAATCATCACACTTTTGTAAAAGAATAAAAAAAGTTCATAACCTATTCTATAGAAAAATGTCTGGAAAGCCTAAAGTAAACTTGACTCAATGTTAAGAGTGGTTACTCTGGATAAGGGAGAGGACATAGATATTTATTTAATCCTTTGTTCAGGCTTGTCATTATTTGACTAATATTTATTGAGTTTTCACCATGTACCAGAGACACTCTGCTAGGTACTCATATTTTCTTGTTTGATCTAGCAATTTGCTTCATATCTCTTTTCCCTA
>NW_006159657.1:7294665-7342086 GCF_000334495.1 Tupaia belangeri chinensis | reverse complement strand
CCCTACAATTAACATTCCTTTTTCTCTTTTAAATCAGGACAAGGACATAGAGAGCGTTTCCGTCGTTGAATAAATGAAGTACTTAGCAGATATTACTTAGGACTTAGTGAGCACTTAATAATGGTGGCCATTATGTTATCATTCTCTGAATCTTGGGTCTTCATCTGCTATAACTTCTTAAGCATTTGTTACAACCATGGTAATGAGAGCAAGTACTTACGTAGTATTTATTAGGTAATAGATATTGTCCTGAATATATACTTTGTTCTCACAATGATCAGTGAAGTAATATTACTTCCATTTTATACATCAAGAAACTGAGTCAGAAACCTAGTCTCTGCAATAATAGCTCTCCTCCCTCCACATCCACCAATTTCCCAGCCTGCCCCCTTTTTGTCCCAGAAACTGCTCTCATGGGAATAATAAGAACACAGTGCACACATACATATGTGCACGCACACACACACCCAGAAATGGATTGAGATCGGCCTGGCCTGGGTTATTGCAGGTGACTCAGGCGGTCAGAGGAAAAGGCAGCGTAATGCAGACAAATGTGAGATAATAAGTCTGAAGCCAATGAACCGAAGGAGAGCGAGAGCACATACTAAATAAAAAGTCATGAGTTCCTCTAGCCTGGAAAGGGACTTAGAGGTTACTTGTTAAAAACAAAAAGAAAGAAAGAAAGAAAAAAGAGAAGAAGAAAGTTTTCTTGAAGTTGTCAGCATTTTGAACTTCCAGAAAACTTATCTTCAGGGGTTCCATGTCCATGCCTGTGTTAGCCTTCTCCACTGAGGGAAGGAAGGAGGGAGAGGGTCTGGTCATCGAGTCATGTTGGGGACAAGCTGGGAGCAGGAGGGCCCTTCCTGAGCTGGCAGGGGGGTGGAGTCAGATGTGGGTGAATGCTGAAACTTTGTCCAAATAAAGATGCAGAAGTGGAGGAATGGGATTGTGCATGTATGGACAGTTGGATGAGAAGTACAGGTGAGCAGAAGATGAGGCTGGACTCTCACAGGAAGATGTCTCATGGAGGTTGGAGAACCTCAGAAGGAAGGTGAAATGGGAATGAACTGTAGATGGTGAAGGGGGACTGGACGACTGGACACATTTACAAGGGCTAAGAATGGACTCAGCCAAGCAGGACAGAAGACAGCCAGAAAGGAAGTCTACTGAGGCAGCACTGCATTTTTCCCAGCTTCAGTCCCAAGACCGGCAATGCATTGAGTTGTCACATTGAGG
This sequence comes from Tupaia belangeri chinensis, assembly GCF_000334495.1. NCBI lineage: Eukaryota > Metazoa > Chordata > Mammalia > Scandentia > Tupaiidae > Tupaia > Tupaia belangeri. The sequence continues at coordinate 7,340,850 of NW_006159657.1, read as the reverse complement.
GACCAGCAGTTAGTGTAATGGCTATGTCGCTGGACTCCCATGTAGTCGACCACAGATTACGTCCTGGACCTGGAGGCTTAAACTCACACCGGGTGTGTGTGGGTGCATGCCAAAGATCCCGAGAGGAGAATGGATGAGAAGGGATTGATTGTAGCGTGGCCATCCTGCCTGGGGGTGGGAGGGGGTGATTTCTCGCTTTCTGTCTCTCTCTCTCTCTCTGTCTTTCTGGCAAATGCACGCACCCTATAGCAAAAACCTCTCAAAAAAAAAAAAATGTTGCCACATTGAAAGGACCTGCAGTTTGGGGCAAAGTAGTTATTTGATGCAAAACAGGCCTGAGTTTGGGCTGTATCCTTTCCAAAGAACATGTGTGTTAGCTTGGGCATGAGGGTCCTGGTTCTGAGCCTTATGATTCCCCTAATCTCTAAAAGGTAGGTCTGATACGTGAATCAGATAAAATGCTGTATGTGCTGAAACTGAGCCTTCTACTCCCTCTGCTAGACTACAGACAAGTATGGGCACATCTGATGAACTGGTAGGCAGGGCTGGAAGGAATGGTGTAGAACGGCCTCCTGGAAGACAAGGCAAAAAGGATCAGGTAGTTTACAAACAATCTAGAGACCAAGCCCTCTGTGTCAGAGGGTTACAGGTTCTGAGCATGACATGATGGCGTTGCCTTAAATCACACCAGGAGGCATTTCCGAGCCCAGAGAGAAGATGGAGATCATACACAGAACACAGTAAGAACAATGATGATGACAGCTAATTCAGCCTTCACACTTACAAGGTTATTATTATCCCCATTTACAGATGAGGAAACTGAGGCACAGGAAACTTAAGTAATTTGCTTCAGGCCACCCAACCAGCAGGTAACCAGTAGGGATTCACACTGAGAGCACCAGGCTCTATGATTGCACATCCACTGGACAGAGACTCTCTCCTCGACTGATCACTAAGAGACCTTGGTCTCTGCTCTATTCCAAGCCCACTTACTCCACATCTAGCAAGAATTCTGCTGAGCCCGTTTACTCGGCATCCCCCATCCTCAATGTCTTATCACCAGGGTCTGCTTTCAGCCAAAACCCTGTTAGGTCAGTCAGCAAATAATTACCCCATCACTTCACGGTTTTCTATCCACGACTCTCCCTCCCTCTTAGCTCTAAAACCCCACTTTTCCTTATTGTATCTGGAGTTGAGTTCAATCTCTCCCCTCTGCTACAAAGCACCATTGTTGTAGACCCCCTTGAATAAAGTCTTCTCATCATCTTTAACAAGTGCCACGAATAATTTCTTCTGTAAACTCTTAACCACTGCACGTGCTGCGTCAATGTTAAACAAAAAGAAAATCTAAAAGAAGGGCTCCAGTCAGTGCCAGGACTAGGTAGCATTGCCCAGGCCACTTCTTTTTTGAGTATCGAAATAAGATAGGCCATGGGCCAGCAGGTGGCATGGAGGTTAAGGTGCTGGATTCCCACATGGATGACTATGGTACAATTTCCAGTCCTGGCAGCTTGAAAATCATACTGGGCACATGTGTATTCATGCCCCAAATCCCCAGTAGAAAATGGAAGAAAAGGGACTGCAGCATAGCCATCAACCCTGTGGGGTGATTTCTTACTGTCTCTCTCTGGTAATGCACACACACTATAGAAAACAAACAAACAAGCAAACCTTAAATGAATGAATGAAGGAAGAAAGGAAGAAAGAAAGCCAGCCAGCCAGCTAACCAGTTCTGTACCGAGCAGTTAAGGGAGCTAGGTCCCACATGACTGATCATGTTTTGAATCCCAACCATAGCAGTTTGAAAAGCACACTGGGGGCACTGGTGGATAGCATAATGGTTATGTCACTGGATTCCCATGTAGTTGACTGCAGTTCGAGTCCTGGACCCAGTGGCTTGAAACTATGCTAGGCACGTGTGCGTGCATACCCCAAATCCCAAGAGTAAAATGGAGAAGGGATTGCAGTATGGCCATCTTCCCAGGAGATAATCTCTTGCTTTCTGTCTGTCTGTCTGTCAAGTGCACACACCCTACAACAAAAGTCTCTCTTAAAAAAAAAAAAAAGGAAGGAAGAAAGAAAGTATACCGGGTTCATGTGCATATCTGCCCCAAATACCAGCAGGATGGAGAAACAGGGAAGGACTATGATAAGACCTTGGCACACGGAGGGATGCTTTCTCCTGCTCTCTCTGTGGGCCTCTGTCTCTGGTGAGTGCATGCACCCTCTGACAACAACAACAACAACAACAACAAAAAGGTAAGGAGGAAGAGAACAATTCTCCACTTTGTCTTAGCCCATAAACAAACTTGGGCATCTACAGGCATAGAATGCCAACCACCAGAGCTAGAAGACTCTGTAAGACCAGGTAGACAGCAGAGCCAACGATTAGTGTCTAGCAGGGAGGCACAGGGCAATGTGAAAACCCCTAGAAGGGAACTCATTCTTGAGCAGTCCTGAAAGACCACTGAGGACTCAGCTGCCTGCAGGGAAATTTGCATAAGGCCCTGACTTCCAATATATGCAAGAGAGACCAGTGGATGCTGTGCCATTTGAGCTACCCAGATTGGTGAGCTTGCAAGAAATTGTAAATATTTCCCTCTTTTTACTGACTTGTTACGGAGAGTTGAGATATAGTTTCCTTGGAGAGGAAACAGGACTGAGCAAGTCCAGTTTACTCAGATTTCAAGAATGTTTCTATTAGACTAAGGAAGATTCGGGATGCTTCGAGCAGGGAAGAGATTTCAAGGTGACCTTGCAGAAGGAGCCAGCATTATGAAATGTTTTTGATCGAGTGGAACAAGATAAGCTGTTCATGTTGTGGAAGGGTTCAAAGCCCTGGACACCAGCTGAAATAAGAAAATTCAATTTCTGGCATAAGATTGCACTTTCTCTGTCTTCTAGAAGAATATACACATCCACCCCTGTCCTCCCCCTAATGAAAGCACAGTGTTTCGCGGTGATAATCCTGACATAAACAGGGTTGTGAAGGCAGGTTTGCCTGGCACAGGGAATGCCGCTGGCAGGTATTTAGAAATAGGACTGTCATTTCAGTCTGGGGTTTTCCAGGCAACTGCACACATGACCAGGACTGACACCAAGGACTGGGCTGGAGCTCTTTCAATATCTTTTTGCTTTTAATTGCCAGAAGGCAAGTACACTTATCAAAGAGAGAGAGAGAGAGAAAGAGAGAGAGAGAGAGAGAAAGCACCTCTCAATGGGACATAGTCACTCCACAATCCCTTCTTTTCCATTTCTCCATCATGTCAGGACTTGGGACACCCCCCCAACACACACACATGCCCCGCATGTTTTTCAAGCTACCAGGGCTGGGATTCAAGCCGTCACCAACCATGTGGGATCCAGCTCTCTTACCCACTAGACTATGGAGGTAGCTCTATTTCAATTCCTGTTTTCTTTTGTTCTTCTACAAAGCAATACAGGAAGACTGGTCAGGTCTGTCTGAACACCTCTGCCCAAGAGACATTTCTGCATTGATGGAAATGTTCAATACCTACGCTGTCTAATATGGCAGCCCATAGTCACCAAAGGGTACAGAATATGTAAAATGTGACCATTTTGACAGAGAAATGCAATTTAAAATTTTAACATTATTTTAATTAGTTTAAGTAGCCCTCTGTGGTTAATGGCTACCTCACTGGACAGTACAAACTCTCAGATTCTGTGGAAAGGGTATGACCCAGAATAGTCTTGAATTCTGCCTCCGCCATTTGCTGCCTGTGTGACCTTGGCAGGTTCTTCACCTCTCTTACCTGATCCTCACCTGAAAAAGAGAGATAATACTCTCTGTATTGCAGGATTTCCGTGGGGCTAAGTTCCGTATACAGAACATGTGGCAGGTCACATGCAGTTAGAACATTTTGGCTACAGTTATTAGCTCCCAAGCATGTCTTGAGACTTTACAACTGGCTTGGGATTTCTCACGTACGGACACAGGCTTTAGCTAACACTGATGGTGCAAAGTGAAGCTGAGGAATGAGGGGAACCTTCTGTATTTTTCTGTAGAATTAGAGTGAAGAGTGGGAAGAGATGGGGATACTGCTGGAGACCAGCCAGCAGGACCAGTTCAGAGTCCAGAATCTCCAATCAGGCAGTCAGTGGGCTGGGGCATAGTGGGTGAATGAGCCTGGGTGGGTTGCCTTCCCACCTCAGCTGTGCCCCTCACTGATGATAGCAAGGAGAGGAGAGGAGCAGTAAGGGTGTGCAAGGCCCCCAGAGAGAGCAGAGAGAGAAGCATGCAGAGACACAGAGACAGGTAGGGGGAGGAGAGTGAGGTCCAAGATCAACACAAACTTGGAATGATGCAGAGGGGAGACAGAGAAACAGGGAACGAGGTGGAAATAAAAGCAGAGATATCAAAAGACAGAGGAGGCGCCAGCAGGTGGCATACTAGTTAAGGTGCTGGATTCCCACATGGCCAACTGTGGTTCGAGTCCCAGAACTGGCAGCTTGAAAATCACACCACGTGTGTGCTATTCTCTTCCAAAATCCCTGGCAGAGAATGGAGGAAAAGGGATTGCAGTGTGGCCACCTTCTCTGGGGAGTGATTTCTCACTTTCCTTCTCACTGTCTCTGTCTCTCTCTAGTCAGTACATGTACCCTGTGGCAAAAACCTTCCAAAACGAACAAACAAAAAAAGGCAGAAGAACAGATAGGAAGATGAAAACAGCCAAAGAGGGTGGAAAAAGGCAAAGATAAGATAGATACACATCAGGAACCAAGAGAGATACAGAGAGAGAGAGAGATACAGAGATACAGAGAAACACAGAACTAGAGATGCAGAGACAGAGAGATAGAAATGCAAAGACAAAGAGACAGAGAGATGAGAGACAGAAAGTTATAAAGGTGGGATAGAGACACACAGAGATACAGAGACAGGGAAGTAGAGACAAAGAGATAGATATAGAAAGATAAAGTCACAGGAACAGAGATACAGAGACATAGAGACAAAAAGAATAAGCACAGAGAGAGACAACTAGGTGGGGATAGACAGAGACACAAGTAACACACACACTGGAGGAGAGAGACAAAGCAAAGCGTAGAAAATGAAAACCATGAAAAGGTGAAAGCAGCAGAGCAAAGCCAAGAAAGGCAGAGATGAGGGGCATGAAGACCCCTGGATTCCAGCTTAGGAAGAGCAGGCAGGTGAGCGGAAGAACAGCCCAGATGAGACAAGCAAGGGCAGGAGCTGAGGCCGCGCTGAGGGTTGAGGGAGCCCTGGCCTAGGCTGTGCCGTGGGGGAGCAGGAGCAGCCCACGGGGGCTTCACAGCAAGAAGGCAGGTGTTGCTGAGCCACCATGGAGGCCTGGAGTTGGTGGGTGGTGGCCGGCCAGGTTTGCTTTCCACAGGCAGCTCCTCTGCTCCACCTCCTTCCCGTCCACAGAGAAGGCTTGGGGCAGCGGAGGATCCCAGAGCCCCTGCCCGCCCTCCCTTCCTGTCCTTCTCCCAAGTCGTTAATCTTGGAGGACGGCTTGGTCTTTTATTAGCTATCTCCAAGGGTCAGCTTAGAAGTATCGGAGGAGATACTGGCTCAGAATGTCATTTGTCATCGGGGGCCTGACGGGCCTGCATTGACTCGGCCCCTCTTGGCCTCCCTTTAACGTAGGAAGCAAAAGCTGCCCTTTCCCTTTTTCTCAAGTGGAGCTTTAATTTCTCTCCTTTTCCATCTGTTTGCTCATCAGGGCAAGGCTCCAGGGCTGTTGCTCCCAAGGAGAAGTGGGGATCGGGGTGTCCCTGCAGTACCCCTCACCCCCAGACCATTCTCAACGTGGGCTGCTTGTGGCACTCACTTGAGAAGTTCTGAAAAGTACTGAGGTCTGGGCTTATATACAGGCGTGGGTTTTAACTGATCTGGCGTGAGATCAGGAATCACATCGCCTCAGCCTGTCCTTAGGGGGGCTCTAATAGGCAGCCAAGACTGAGATCTGCTGAGCCAGACTGTCACCTGTCTACCTCCTTGTCATCAAGTCTTTTTTTTTTTTCTTTTTAAGAGGAATTTTTGCTATAGAGCGTGTGTACTCCCCGGAGAGACAGAAGTGATAACTTACCCCAGGGGGGATGGCCACGCCACAATCCCTTCTCCTCCATTCTCCTCTTGGGATCTTGAGCACACATGTACACAGGCCTTGTGAGAGTTTTAAGCCACCGGGTCCAGGACTTGAACTGTGGTCAACTACATGGCAGTCCAGCAACTTTACCATTACACCATCTGCTGGTTCCATCATCAAGTCTCAAGCCAGATAATACCTCCTCCTAGAGGTCTTCGGAGGTAACAGACCCTCCAAACAAATCTGTATCACAACACCCCATTGATTTTCTACAGAGCAGTGCTGTCATCTAAAGTAGTGATTAAAACCAGGACTCTCAAGCCAGAGGGAGGGGCTCTGATCTCTGAGCCAAGCCTTTCTAGTTGGAGACTCTCGGCTAGGGCTAGTCATTTAATCTCTGTGTCTCTATTTTCTCCTTTGTAAAATGGGAACTATATTTCACCACTTTTAAGAATTTTGGTGTGGATTAAATGAATCTAAATGCAACATGTGGGACCAGCAGATGGTGTAATGGTTATGTCGCTGGACTTGCACGTGTCGACCATGGTTTGAGTCCCAGACCCAGCAGCTTAAACTCAACGCCAGCTGTGTGTGCACATGTTCCAAAAATCCCAAGAGGAAAGTAGAGGAGAAGGGAGCCAAGCATGGCCATCCTCCTGGGGGGTACTTTCTCATTTTAGGGCCCCTGAGTGCAGGAAGGCTGCACAGTGAGCCAGTGAGAGCCGGAAGTCCTTTATTTCCTGATGTGCTGCAGAGCTCCAGAGGGTGTCAGCCAGGAAAGGGGTGCCCTAGTCAGAGGAAAAAACATCAGCAGCAGAAAGAACCGGGGCTCCTGGGCAAGGGCCATGGCTCAGGGAGAGGTGGGCCTCACACGGGGTGGGGAGAGGTGAGGAGGGAATGTTTGGCAGAGCCAGGACCCAAGAGCTCTGAAGGGCATATAAAAAAGACCAAGGGTTTCGTTCAGGTTTTCACTCTGCATAGAACACAGGTCCCCTAATGTCCAGTCCTTGTGTCCTTCCCCCCAGACCATGGTCTAGATCTTTGGAGCCACAGGCAATTGTGACCTGTGTCTGGAGTTGGTTGGGTGAGGGAGGAGATGGGCCAAGCCCTCAAACCTGGGCTGGAAACCTACCTGCCTCACGCTGCAGTGGCACAACTGGGGCGAGTTCTACAACCTGGGTCTCCTGCTGTTCTCCCCTAGAAGTGGAGTAACGGAACCCCCTCAAAGGGCTCGGCAAGGACTGATGGAGTGTCAAGCACCCAGAAAGCAGCAAGCACCTGCCTTCCTCAGTACAACAAATACTTGCTATTGATGCTGAGGTTGACAACCACCTTCTGGGTGGCGCTGGTATGGAAGAGAGACAGGATAGCTAGAAAAGATGGTGATTAGGAAGTGGAACAAAAATGAAGAAAAATGAAGGAAGAGAAGAGGCAGGCAGGCCAGGTAGGCCAACCACCCTTTGCATGTTTTCTTGGGACTAAAAGAATTCCAGATACAAGTGAATTTTGGTTTCAGGCCAATGAAGATGAGGTAGTCAACTTAAAGGAAGATCTAAAGAAGTACAATTGAATTCTTTAAAACAAGATCAGTCCAGAAGAACACAAGGAAACGTACTTGGGCATGGCCAACTGAGATTAGATCTCCTACAGGACATCCGGGTTGTACAAAAGGCAAGGTAGGCTCTCCTTACAGCAACCGAGATGCCAGCTCAGGGCCGGGGAGGCTGACGCATCTCTGTGCAGACGAAATGTGTGCGTGGGCTGCTAGCTGCTCGCTGTGACAGGTTAGCTCAGGCTCTACTCGCCTGTGACCATCATCCTCGACAAAGCCAGCCGCACATTTCCAAATGCCAGACCTCAGAGGCTTACAGAGGATGCTCAGCCCGATTCAGACCAAGCAGTGGAGGGGAAGGCATATGCTTGACAGCACACGGCCTAATCTCAGGGAAAGTGTTCTGATAGAAAGATTCATGATAGCCATCCTGGCTGCAGACACAGGGCCTTAACTTCCAATTCTGAGAGCCCTACGGTGCACGTCTCTTACCTACCGGCTGGCATTGAGTCAGGTCTCAGGTCTCCGGCCAGGCAGATTTACGGCATACTGTCAGAAAATGAATGTCACAGCTGGTCTTTGTGCTTCAGAGGAAAGGAAAGGAGGGTAGTTCAGAAAAAGAGGCTGTAAGATCCAGGTGGTTCTGAACCTCTCTGTAACCTGCATGTAGACAGGCTGGAAATGCACAGTAACACCGAGCAAGGAAGACCCTGCGGCCGCTGCCCACAGAAGGCACTTAAATCCGCAGGGGCAGTTGAGGCAATATAGCAAGCCAGAGTGTTTCTAACATGGGGGGAACATTCTGGGCTCCCCACCTCAGCAGAGAGGGCTGGGAGTTGTCACCACTCCAGGAAGATGGAATATCACAACCTGATAGACCACCGCGGTCCAATGTGTTCCTGACATGCCACCTACCTGAGGGGCATGGCTTAGTAAATGAGGTTACTTTAGAGAACAGACTTGCAGGGCGCTGCAGACCGGCCTCTGACTCCAGGCAGCAGGGCAGTATCATTAAAACACACCTGCTTTATTTTCCCCAGCTTAATGTTACATCCATTTCAAATACTCAGAACTAAGTTGGAAAAGAAATGCAATGAATACCACCTACAATGTTAGCCTAGAAACAGCTATTGTTTAATTACACTTGCTCTAACTAGCTAGCTATCATAGCTATTTACATGCCTGTGTGTATTTTTCTGAACTACTTAAAGTCACAGAGAGTACAATTCTGTTCCTAAATCCTTTAGTCTCCTAAGAACAAGGTGTTTTCTTGTATAATCACAACTCCATCATAACACCTAAGAAAATGAACAAAGGTTCTACAAGAGCTAATATTCAACTGCAAATTTTCTCATTTGTCCCAGGAATGCATTTTCAAACTTTTAAACCACAATCTAATCAAGATCCATGAAGGTAATAATATTTATTATATCATGATGACATCTTTTAATCTAGATGCCTCCCCAAACATACATGTACATTCAGGTTAGACCGAGTCAAGTTCATTCCCATTAGATTTATGTTTTCTCTCTTCAGTGAGAATCCTTTATAGACAGGCCCTGTATCTCCCACTGCTCCATGCTAGGAGGTATGTGACATTAGGGTGTCCCATATCAATAAAGAGAAACTTGTCACTTGATCAAGGTAGTGAAGCCAGATGGCCCAGTGTTGGGTCTCTAGATCCTTTAGTTTAGAAAGCCACCCATGAAGGCACAGGCATGGAGAGCAACTGTAGATACTAGAGACAGCGTGGGCGAGAGTGGACAATGGGTGGGTGTGGGGGTGTGGAAGAATAAAGGGAAAAATAAAAGAGCGAAGTATCTAATGAACACAGAAATGGAAAATTATCTGTTAATGATAATATATATGTGGTAATATCTCTGACTGGACTGATATACAGTGTATTTATGCTGGGAAAATCCATTTTGTATGCTGTAGAGATGTATAGTGATTGAATGTAAAAAAAAATAAGAAAATAAAAGAAAGAAGAGGGAAAAAAAAAAAGAAAGTCATCCATAAACAAAGTGTTGGGATGAGTAAAATCTCTGTCCCCATTTGATCTTTCTCCACATAGCAGAGCATCCATCGTTAATTCTTGTCTGAGATGACTGTTAAATTGCAAGTTTAAAAATGGTCCTTCTGTAGCTGGATGATGGTGTGGTGACCACGCAACGCTCTGCATGGCTAATCCACATGGCCCGAGACCTCCCTCAACACTCTGGGCATACACCTACCCACAGGCTAGGGCTGGCTGAGGCCAGGAGTGGATCATGGCAGTAACAACCCTGTTGAGGGTGCCAGTCTCCACCATTCTCTCATTACGTCTCTCTCACTCATGGGAGAATGAAAGAAACTTTTTGCTTTCTTTTGTTTTGGTTTTGATTGTTTGTTATAGGGTGTTGTGTGTTCACCAGAGAGAGAGAGAGAGAGAGAGAGAGAAAATCCCCAGGGGGGGATGACCTCGCTGCAATCCTTTCTACTCCAGTTGCCTCTCAAAATTTTGGGCACGCACACAAATGCACCCAGCATGGCTGTCAAGACGCAGGATCCAGGACTCAAACTGTGCAGTCAGCCATATGGGATCCAGCACCTTACCAACCACTCCACCAGCTGGTCTGAAAGAAAGAAACTTTAAAATACAAGACTTCTCTAAGTCTCTCATTTCATTACTCCTATATTTGCTAGTGTATTTACAAGATCTCTTCCTAAAGAATTTTCTTTCTCTCTTTTTCTTTCTCCATTTTAAGAGTCCATATGGACTCAGAATTTTAATCATTCAATGTTTAACAACGAACTTCTGTCATTTTTCATGCTAAAGTCACCCCAAGTTTGGCTGTTACAAGTCCAATAAAGCTGAATTCTGGGCTTTGGGGACACCTCTCCCTCATTTTTGATATCTCTTTGCTTTTAAGAACAACTAGATGATCCAGATTTACCTTAAATTTCCCTTCCCCTGACCTGGAAACAACAATTTAACCCTTTCTCCAAGGAATATGGCTCCTTTTAGTGGAGAGTGGTCATTTTAAACCAAGATCTGGGTTATAGGTGTTATAAGCATGGATGCCCTACCAGACAGCAGGGGCTTCCATCCCAACTCTACTACCTTTCAGCTATGTGGCCTTTGGTAAGGGGTCTGACTACTCTGTCTCAGTCTCCTCATCTGTATCTTACCTTCTATGATTGTTCAGAGGATCACCAGTGTTCATATTTGTAAAACTGCTCAAATAATACTTGGCACAAAGCAAAAGCTGTACAGATGTTTTCTAAATATATATGCAGCCTCACAGTTTATGCAGATGGAAGGAGAGGGTGGAAAAGACCCTTGGGCATTTAGAGACAGAGTGAGAAAACTCTTTTTTATCTAAGACTTATTTGATTCAGTCAGGATGGGCATAAGTACAAATATTATTATATTTATTCTTCGTTTTTTCCTTTCCTTCTATTAAAGGAAAGTGATACTGATTTGACATTTGGATTCTTGAAATAAAGTTTCCTTTTTTAAAAAAATTAAAGTAAACATAATGCAATACAAAACTTCCTTTTAAAAATGTATTTTTTAAAAAATCAAATGAGCTAGCTTAAAAAAATAGACTAAATTCATAGCTATAGAATGCAAATTAATGATGGCATGAGAATTTCAAAGTTTGGGCAGCACTGTAACAAAGTTGGAGAATTTCTACTGCTCTTGTTTGGAATTTTACTCTTAAACTTAAAATAATTTTAAAATTCTCTGCATGCATATCCTATAATGTCCACGAATGCCTGAGTTCTTGCAGGGTTGATAATCCAATTGGAGAGCATGAAAGATCTCCAGGAGCTAATAGAAATAACATTTAGAAGTATATTCTATGTACTCAACCAATCGAGGGTGCCAGTCTCCTCCATTCTCTCATTACGTCTCTCTCACTCATGGGAGAATGAAAGAAACTTTTTGCTTTCTTTTGTTTTGGTTTTGATTGTTTGTTATAGGGTGTTGTGTGTTCACCAGAGAGAGAGAGAGAGAGAGAGAGAGAAAATCCCCAGGGGGGGATGACCTCGCTGCAATCCTTTCTACTCCAGTTGCCTCTCAAAATTTTGGGCACGCACACAAATGCACCCAGCATGGCTGTCAAGACGCAGGATCCAGGACTCAAACTGTGCAGTCAGCCATATGGGATCCAGCACCTTACCAACCACTCCACCAGCTGGTCTGAAAGAAAGAAACTTTAAAATACAAGACTTCTCTAAGTCTCTCATTTCATTACTCCTATATTTGCTAGTGTATTTACAAGATCTCTTCCTAAAGAATTTTCTTTCTCTCTTTTTCTTTCTCCATTTTAAGAGTCCATATGGACTCAGAATTTTAATCATTCAATGTTTAACAACGAACTTCTGTCATTTTTCATGCTAAAGTCACCCCAAGTTTGGCTGTTACAAGTCCAATAAAGCTGAATTCTGGGCTTTGGGGACACCTCTCCCTCATTTTTGATATCTCTTTGCTTTTAAGAACAACTAGATGATCCAGATTTACCTTAAATTTCCCTTCCCCTGACCTGGAAACAACAATTTAACCCTTTCTCCAAGGAATATGGCTCCTTTTAGTGGAGAGTGGTCATTTTAAACCAAGATCTGGGTTATAGGTGTTATAAGCATGGATGCCCTACCAGACAGCAGGGGCTTCCATCCCAACTCTACTACCTTTCAGCTATGTGGCCTTTGGTAAGGGGTCTGACTACTCTGTCTCAGTCTCCTCATCTGTATCTTACCTTCTATGATTGTTCAGAGGATCACCAGTGTTCATATTTGTAAAACTGCTCAAATAATACTTGGCACAAAGCAAAAGCTGTACAGATGTTTTCTAAATATATATGCAGCCTCACAGTTTATGCAGATGGAAGGAGAGGGTGGAAAAGACCCTTGGGCATTTAGAGACAGAGTGAGAAAACTCTTTTTTATCTAAGACTTATTTGATTCAGTCAGGATGGGCATAAGTACAAATATTATTATATTTATTCTTCGTTTTTTCCTTTCCTTCTATTAAAGGAAAGTGATACTGATTTGACATTTGGATTCTTGAAATAAAGTTTCCTTTTTTAAAAAAATTAAAGTAAACATAATGCAATACAAAACTTCCTTTTAAAAATGTATTTTTTAAAAAATCAAATGAGCTAGCTTAAAAAAATAGACTAAATTCATAGCTATAGAATGCAAATTAATGATGGCATGAGAATTTCAAAGTTTGGGCAGCACTGTAACAAAGTTGGAGAATTTCTACTGCTCTTGTTTGGAATTTTACTCTTAAACTTAAAATAATTTTAAAATTCTCTGCATGCATATCCTATAATGTCCACGAATGCCTGAGTTCTTGCAGGGTTGATAATCCAATTGGAGAGCATGAAAGATCTCCAGGAGCTAATAGAAATAACATTTAGAAGTATATTCTATGTACTCACTTTTTAAAAATTTGCTATAGTGTACATACATTTACCAGACAGAGATGAGAGAGAAAGAGGAGGAGAGAGACAAAGTATCTCCCATGGGGATAGCCATTCTGCAGTCCATTCCCCTGTATTTTCCTCTGGGATTTTGGGCACACATGTCTGATGTGTCTTTCAAGACACTGGACCCAGGACTCAAACCTCACAGTTGGCCATGTGGGATCCAGCCACTCCCACTACCATGCCACCAGCAGCTGACCTCTATTTATTCATTTTAATAATATTCTTTCCCTCGGAAGGAGGGTTGAAATGTTGAGAAAGGCCATTCTTTGGAGAAGATTACACAATGCTGTTCTGGGACTTCTTGTGATCTATATATGCTTTAGTCAGAATGTCATCTTAAACACAACCTGAAGGGCACAGCCTGCCTGCCTTATGGGTTCTCTGTGCATGGAATGAAATTTTTCTTTCCAGCCACAATCACAATTGACCTTGTTGTTTGTTTGTTATTATTTTTACTTTGCTACAGTGCACATTCACTCACCAGAGAGATACAGAAATAGAGAGAGAAGGAAAGTGAGACATCACTCCCAAAAGGGATGCCTACATTGCAATCCCTTCTCCTCCATTCTCCTCTTGGGATCTGGGGTACACATATACATGTGTACATTTTCTAAGCTGCTGAGTCCAGGAGTTGAGCCACATAGTCAGCCATGTGGGAACCAGCCGCCTTACCCACCATACCACCTGGCTAACCCAACCTCTGACTTTTTTACTGAACCCAGTACCTCAAAGTGCCATGACTAAAAAATGGAGTTCATTGACCAGTAGCCCAGAGAGACCTAAAAACAAATTTAATGAAAAACTCAAGATAGGAAAGAAAAAGAATCTAGGGTGCTCACTGAGTAGGAAAAGGGGAAAAAAAGAGAGGAGAAAGAGAGAGAATGAAATCTATGTAGGGTTTTCTTCATCGACTCTGTGTGATGACGTCTAGTCATTCATCAGCCTTTTAATGAACACATATTATGTGCCAAGCACTGAGGAGCTCTGAAGACACATCGTGCAGCATTACCTAGTGGTTCCATCTGTGAAATCAACTGTACATCTTCTCACTGATGGCTCTGGTTGGAAACATAGGGTTTTAATCAGTGGTAATTAGGGAATCTTTTGGGAACCATTGCATGAGACCGTCACTGTGGAGTGACTACTTGGAGGAATTTGGAGAACATCTAAATGAGAGGGCTTTCCTAGCTAACTCTTTCACTCCTCTTATGCTTTCCTTCTTCCTTTCAGTTATTTAATTTATGCTCATGCAGCATCAGAAAGACAAAGGCAGAGGGTCTCTCACAGTGAAAGTGACCAGCTGGAGGGGGATCCTCTCTGGAGTGCATTTGAGTGGATGCTATATGCAAAATGAGAGTGTTTTCTATACCAAAAATTGGGGCATGCAATCTGCCAAAAAAAGAAGAAAAAAGTGCCTGTGGGGACAGCGAGACAGGCTATTTCAGATTGGAACTCCCCCAGAAAATCTGGGGTGGAAACTTGTAACGATTGCAGTGGGGGTTCACTCTTGGGTATGTTGTACAAGCGACATTCAGCGTCTGTCTGTGCTTTTCTCACAAGCCCAAAGCATCTGCCCACAGTTGTGTTTGTGTGTGGACTGTGATAGACCGGGCCAGGGGATGGGAACTCAGGAGCTCTTTCACGTGTGTGGAATGTGTAACTCCTGGGCCTAAACAAGCCCTGTGAAGATGGAATGCTACAAGGAGGCTGGGAGAGTGAGTGGGATATTCTGGGTTTCCTCTTTCCTGAACCTCTCCACTGAAATCATCAGAAGAGCTTCTGAAGTCAGATTGTCTATAGAGAATGCCACCTGGGGAAATTATTTTACTTTAATTTATTTTATTAAAATGGTAAAAAATAATTAAGAGTAATAGAGCTCAAATTATGGAACGAGAACCATCAAACTGGAGAAAGTGTATTTGCTATACTTTCATCAATCCCATGAACAACCAGGGATATACAATTAAGGACAGCCCAGCCATACTTAACGTGGAAACTTAAAAGCAAGATTTTTGTTTCCCCAAGTGGGCATTCAATGAAAATTGGTTAACAAACAAATAAATGAATAACCTTAATATAAGTTATAGATGAAGTGACATATATATTTTCTCTATACTTTCAAGAAACTTTTACTTTAGATTCTTGAAAAACAAATCAAATTGACTCAGCCTAGACACAGTTTAGATCCAGTGACTCATCGTGTAGCCACAAGGGTGGATCATACAATAAACTTGTGCTATTTATTAGAGAGGGTCTCTGATGAATGGGGAACTTCCAAAGAAGGAGACATGGCTTAAGCTGGCACCCTAAAACTTGACCTCAGCCTCCAGTTCTTCTTTGCTAAGGACATGACAAGGACTATTCATTGATGTGGCTAAGAAAATTGTTATAGTTTGGATCATGGTTTGGAACCCAGGTTTTTAAGTCTTGGAATTTGATGTTGGGAGGTGGTGAAGCCTAGTGGGCAGTGGTCTATTTGTTGTAACTGCATGATAAAGACAGCAGTCTCCTGAACAGATTAATGATGTCTCTCGAGACCCAGTGAGTACTAACTCTCCGGGAAAGAGATGAGTTTTCATGAAATTGGGCTCTGTCTCTGAATATACCTGCCATCTTTTGTGCTCCCATTGGCTGTGGAGTAAAGCTAGGTCTTTGGACATTCCATTTCCCAGAACAGTGAGTTTGTAGGGACCAGTAGAAGGCATAGAGGTTATATCACTGGACTCCCACATGGCCGATCATGATTTAAATCCCAGACTTGGTGGCTTGAAAATCACACCAGTTGCAGGTGTGTGTGTTTCCAAAATCCTGAGAGGCAATGGAGGAGAAGGGTTTGCAGTGTGGCCATCCCTCTTAGGTGGTGATTTTCATTTTCCCTCTCACTGTGTCTATCTGTCTCTCTCTGGCAAGCACATGTGCCCTATGGCAAAAAAAATCTCAAAAAAAAAAATTGTGAATTTGTAAATAAATCTCTAAAAAATCACCCAGATGTTGGTATTTCTATTAACAATACAAACATGGATTAAAAAGAGAATCATCTTGGTCTGGTTTGAATAATCTAGGTGGTGCCATATTGTTTTAGTCTTTGCTGTAATGCTCAGGCCTTGCTTTTATTCTAAAGTCCCAAGCTTTGCTTCTGAATATACTTAGAATACTGCAGATGCTACTTCCGTTAAATACATTTGGTTGCAGTATTTGGATTCATCCTCTCTCCTTCTCTCTCTCTCTCTGATACCCCTCTCCCTCCCTTTCCCTCTCTTCCTCTTTACCCCACCCAAGTACTCTGTTGTTGTACTTCTGTTTTCTTTAGCATCGAAGTCTTTCCTGCAGAATTAATAATCTCCTGAGGACTCAGTGAGCGCTAGTTATCATGTTTGGGTGAGGAGAGTTAGTTATTCTTTGAGCTGTAAACAGGTTCCCTGTCGCATAGACAAATGTGGCCATGTTATTTTCTGTATACCTATGATGACATATTCTCCCAGCTCTAGAAAGAGCAATTAATGGGCATTATGGCTTAATCACTCCCTCCCCAATGTTCTACAACCTGTATTTATATGCATTTAGTTTTCATGAAATTGGGCTCTGTCTCTGAATATACCTGCCATCTTTTGTGCTCCCATTGGCTGTGGAGTAAAGCTAGGTCTTTGGACATTCCATTTCCCAGAACAGTGAGTTTGTAGGGACCAGTAGAAGGCATAGAGGTTATATCACTGGACTCCCACATGGCCGATCATGATTTAAATCCCAGACTTGGTGGCTTGAAAATCACACCAGTTGCAGGTGTGTGTGTTTCCAAAATCCTGAGAGGCAATGGAGGAGAAGGGTTTGCAGTGTGGCCATCCCTCTTAGGTGGTGATTTTCATTTTCCCTCTCACTGTGTCTATCTGTCTCTCTCTGGCAAGCACATGTGCCCTATGGCAAAAAAAATCTCAAAAAAAAAAATTGTGAATTTGTAAATAAATCTCTAAAAAATCACCCAGATGTTGGTATTTCTATTAACAATACAAACATGGATTAAAAAGAGAATCATCTTGGTCTGGTTTGAATAATCTAGGTGGTGCCATATTGTTTTAGTCTTTGCTGTAATGCTCAGGCCTTGCTTTTATTCTAAAGTCCCAAGCTTTGCTTCTGAATATACTTAGAATACTGCAGATGCTACTTCCGTTAAATACATTTGGTTGCAGTATTTGGATTCATCCTCTCTCCTTCTCTCTCTCTCTCTGATACCCCTCTCCCTCCCTTTCCCTCTCTTCCTCTTTACCCCACCCAAGTACTCTGTTGTTGTACTTCTGTTTTCTTTAGCATCGAAGTCTTTCCTGCAGAATTAATAATCTCCTGAGGACTCAGTGAGCGCTAGTTATCATGTTTGGGTGAGGAGAGTTAGTTATTCTTTGAGCTGTAAACAGGTTCCCTGTCGCATAGACAAATGTGGCCATGTTATTTTCTGTATACCTATGATGACATATTCTCCCAGCTCTAGAAAGAGCAATTAATGGGCATTATGGCTTAATCACTCCCTCCCCAATGTTCTACAACCTGTATTTATATGCATAAGCTGGGGACTTAATATAAGGTTATTTATATACCATGCAGTGATGACAATGAGAGAGGAACCTGAAGTTTCACAGGTGCAGGAGTATCACACATTGTAGGATCGTACCATCCACTAAATGCTGCTGACTCTTTATAAGGCCACAGAGAGAGCTGCACTTCCTCAACCTCAAGATTAGATGTGGAGGGAACCAGCAGTTAGCGTAATGGCTATGTCGCTGGACTCCCACGTAGTCGACCGCGGTTCGTGTTCCGGACCTAGTGGCTTAAAACTCATTCTGGGTGCGTGTGCATGCGTGCCCAAGATCCCCAGAGGAGAATGGAGGAGAAAGGATTGCGGCGTGACCATCCCCCCTGGGGGGGTGATTTCTCGCTTTCTGTCTCTATGTCTCTCTCTGTCTGTCTGGCGAGCATACACGCCCTATAGCAAAAACTTCTCCAAAAAAAAAAAAAAAAAAGATCAGATGTGGACAGATGACTTGTTTTATCCAATGAAATGTTAATATAAGTAAAACACACTTTCTGGGTGGAAAGAGTCAAAGTGTATTTTTTTTCATATACTTTTTCCGCCTCTGTCATATGCTGGCAATAGTTCCAAAGGGATGTTCACTATGCCTGGGTCCTGGAGATAAGAAGAAATTCTCCAGCTGATCCATGATAGACCTTATTTCAGGCCACAGATATGTTGCATTGTTTGTTACCACAGCATAACTGAGCTCATCCTGACACATAAGAGGGGTCTTCAAGAAGTTGGTGGAAAGTGCATATTATGGAAAACCTATGCATGTATTTCAAAAGATTTTTTGTACCAAAATAAATTCATACTTTAATTCTATTTTCCACTAATTTTATGAAGTCCTTCCTCATATGTAAATGTATACACATGAAAGGAATTATTTTGTGAGTTGATTCATCTATCTGTTCAAATACATAGTGTACATTTGCTATGCAAAAGGTATTCAAATAAAAGAGAACTAGAATTGATTAAGAGAAGTGATAGCAAACAGAACATGTGATTTACCTACAAAATAGTAGGCATTTTGAGTTTTAACTATCAGTAAGGCACAGTGCTAAGCACTTTGCATGAAACAGCTTATATAATGTTGATGTTTGTTTCATTGTAAGACCCATTTTATATTTTAGGGGAAAACCACAATAACAACAAAACCTGAGCTTCACAGGGGTCTGGCACTCATCCAACATTGCATAGCTAATAAGTAACAGATTTGGGTTTGAAACTGAGGTATGTCTGCCTTCAAACTACTTAACCACTGTACTGTATTGCCTCTTTCCAAACCACGAGAGTTCTGCATTTCTGAAAAAAAAAAAGAAAGAAAGAAAGAAAAAAAAATAACACACTATGAGAAAAGAAAAATAAAAACGCTGCCCTTTCAAATCCTTGCAGCCAGCCAGGCTCTCAGGGTTTGCTATGACAGGTTGTCTTCCCTTCAAAATGAAGAGAGAGGCAACACGGACAGAAGTAAAGGCCAGCTGTTCGGTGGAGCGAGATACCTGCACACCAGTGAAACAGCTTATATAATGTTGATGTTTGTTTCATTGTAAGACCCATTTTATATTTTAGGGGAAAACCACAATAACAACAAAACCTGAGCTTCACAGGGGTCTGGCACTCATCCAACATTGCATAGCTAATAAGTAACAGATTTGGGTTTGAAACTGAGGTATGTCTGCCTTCAAACTACTTAACCACTGTACTGTATTGCCTCTTTCCAAACCACGAGAGTTCTGCATTTCTGAAAAAAAAAAAAGAAAGAAAGAAAGAAAAAAAAATAACACACTATGAGAAAAGAAAAATAAAAACGCTGCCCTTTCAAATCCTTGCAGCCAGCCAGGCTCTCAGGGTTTGCTATGACAGGTTGTCTTCCCTTCAAAATGAAGAGAGAGGCAACACGGACAGAAGTAAAGGCCAGCTGTTCGGTGGAGCGAGATACCTGCACACCAGCAGAGCCGGCCTATTATTTCTGGAGCCCGGGAGCTGGCAGCTCGCTCCTGCCTCACCCACTCTGGATGTCTGAGCTCCAGCTGACATTACCCAAGAAAGAGACAATCTCCCCAAATTGCATGTTTTTATCCAGACTTAGGAAAATGTGAGGGATTATGGTAAGAATGCACTGATACCATCATTAATCAACAGCAAGGGAGAGAAAATGAAGGGATGAAAAGGGAGGTTCTTGTATTTGGAATAGATTTGTGGGAACAGATTAGAAACGCTGAGGAGACTATGTTTTGCAAATACTTTCCCGCTCATAAAGTTTTTAAAGTTAAAGGAGACTTTACTAGCCACAGAAAGAAAGCCAATAATGATTACCCTTTAGGCATTCATTCACTTATTCATTGAAAAGTCACTTTCTAAATCTTTACTGTGTGGGTGACTGAGATGTGGAGATAGAAAAAAAAAACTTTAATGTAATAAACACTAATATAAAACCTACTGTGTACCAGGTATCGTTCTAAAACTTCACACGCATTAACTAATTTAATTCTCATGAAAACCCATAAAGGTCGATACTCTTATCGTCTCCACTTTGCAGAAGGGAAATTGAGGAATGGAGAGGTGAACTTTCTTGCAGTCTTTGAAATTTGACCCAGCAGTCTGGCTCCAACACTGCATCTCATGGTCTTATTCAAGCTCACAAATCAGCAGGGAAGGGGGGGAATTTATTTACAGTGTGCAACCTCTTTTGACCAAGAGATCTAAGGAAAACTAATTCTGTTCTACCTGGGGACATTGGGAGGGCTTCACTGAGCAAGAGACCCTTAAAGGCTTGTGTACAGTGGTTAGCCAGGTGGGCAAGAGGATGGAAGGACTCCCAGGTGGAGAGACTGAGCAAATGTCAGAGCCTAGCTTGGTCAGCCAAGTGCTGAGGCCTTGAGTGTGCAAGGAAAGGCAGTAGGTGCTAAAGCATAGAGCCTGGCCTAGACGAGAGGAAGGAGGCTCTTGTACGCCAGTGAAGATGCTGCTGGGATAGGGTGTTTGCCATCTGCAACGACGCTGATACCTGAAGGAAAAAGCATCAGCTGCTTTGTAGGTCTTTCCCCAGCTGTGCTTTCAGGAGATACCTGGCAGTGGTGTGGAGGGATGGCTGGGAGGGTGGGCAGCAGTGCTCTCTGGGAGTGCCCTTTAGAACCAGACAGCTCTGAGCTTGAATCCCAGCTCTCATTTCCTAGCTGGGTGGCCTTAGGCAATGGACTGAACCCCCCCAGAATCTCAGCTGCTAAAAGGATTATTACAAGGACTTTGTGAGAAGTGGTTGTTAGCTCTATCACTGGCATACTTTTATCTGATATATAATAGGGGCAGTCATCCCCCTTAAAATGATACACTTTGTGTGGGTCTGGATGGTGGCACAGCAGTAAAATCCAACTGTGTGAGGCTTATGCACATGAGAGTGTTCCCTAAGCATGCTGGGCACACGTGTGTGTGTTTGGGGGGTGGAGGTGGGTTGCTGTTCCTCTGTATATCTTTCTCACTGATGAAAGAATATATAAGTACAGCTTTTAAAAAAGGGGAGGATACAGTAAGTGAAAGCAGAAACATGGTTGGCCTGTCATGACCAGAGTTGTTTTCCCCCATCCGGAGTGGAAAGGGTTAGTTTGCACTAATTCATCCACGTCCCCTCACTGGGCTTCACTTAAGACCAAACACAAGATAAGGTTGGTCTGTGGTCAGTACAGGCAATCAAGCCAGCTGATGTGAAAAACCTTCTCACATTCTTGGCTTCCTAACCAAGAGCTCGAATCCAGCGGTGCTCAGACTTTAATGTGCACACAAATCACAGGGATCTTGTTAAAAAACAGATTCTGATTCAACAGGACTGGAGTCAGGGGAGGCTGAGATTCTGAAGTTCTAACTGCCTTCCTGTGGTCTACAGCCAGGCTGCTGTTCCACCCTTAGAGAAGTATGGCCTCAAGCTATCATCCTAGGACCAAAGTTACCCAACCCAAGACTAAAATTGCAACCCAATACCTCTCATTAATTGGCTTATTCATTCATCCTTCCATTAAATATTTTCTAAGCACTTACTATATTCCAGGTTCTGAGAAAACAAAGATACATACAATGAAGGCCTTATACTCAATCACCTTGCCACACTATGCAAATGGAAAAGAAAAGAAAGGGACTAGCCATTTTGGGGGTATGCTCTTCAAATACTTCATTTCATTTAATTCTGTCAACAGTTCTGCTGTGGATTGAATATGTTAGAAACTTAATTTCTAATGCAAAAGAGGTGATTTAAAAATTGCAATGAGTCTTCTTTCATGAATGGATTAATGTCATTATCACAGGACTGGGTTATTATCAAGGGAGTGGGTTCCTGATAAAAGAATGAGTAGGGCCCCTTCCTGTCACACCTCTCTCACTCTTCCACCTTCCAACATGGGATGGCACAGCACAAGCTCAGACTTCTGACTCACTAGTTACATGAGAAATAAGACTCTGTTCTTTATAAATTACCCAGTCCAAGGTATTCTGTGACAGCAGCACAAAACAGACTAAGACAAGTGCTATGAAACTGAAGCCATTTGCTCTGCATTGGAGACTAGGAAATTGCAGCTTAGGGAGCACAGGTAACTTGCCCAAAGTCGGTCAGCACGTCAACTGTTGACACGGGGACTTGGAGGCATGTATTTTTGGATTCTGAAGCCCACTGCCTCATTTATACTTAACAACCATAAGTTGATTGTATTCTGTTTTTATTTACTTCAAGCTTGACTGTGTCTCCTTAGCTTTAGAGAGTGAACTTTTTTTTTTCCTCATAAATTTAATTGCTGACATAAAGGGGAAAAATCCTGATGTAATTGAACAAGAAGATGTTTACAACCCTCTCTGAGCCATGGAGCTGCTGGCATACAAAATTTATGACAGTTAGGAAAGGGAGAATAAAAAGAAGGGGAAGACCAAGACAGATGTAGCTCTGGAAATGCTGTGGTAATATATGGGTTGACATCTGACACTTGTACACTCAGTTGGGTAACTTTTTGGAGACTGTTTAACCATCTAATGAAGATTTACTTAATAAACTCTCAAACTTGTCAGAGCTAAACTGCTAAAAACAACCCTATAAATTATAGAAAGGGTGGCATGTTAAAGACTCTTTGACATTATTTAAGGATGGAATGCAGCAGCCAGAGTTACAAGGGTCACAGTCCAGGAGTCTTGCAGCAGTCCCTGGAGGGCTAAGAATGTTTCAAAAGGGTGGCTCCAATGTTTGCACCCAATCCAGATAAATGCATACAGATGTTCCTTGAACTTGATCAACTCACTTCTCAGCATGAATGCAAAATTGATTGGGCCAAATCAGAGCTTGTGCCAGTGAAGGCTGGCTGCATACAAAAATAAAATCAGCCACCTCCCATTTACTTAGAAGTCTCTGGCTTAAAATACACTGGAGGAAAATGTGCGCTTCACTTTAGAGCAAGAGCCAAATTGCACAGCGACAAAATTATTCCCATCATCATGACAGCCTCAGCCAATCGTTCCCTTTTTTAATGTGCTGAAAGGAGGCAAGTTGGCATCATTAAAAGTATTTTTTTTCCAAAAATATATCACGAAATATGGAGAAACTAGAAACAGAAGAAGGGGGCCCACGCTTAAATCTAATTCTGAAACTAGACTATTGAGTATTGTCTGTTCTGAGTACACTCAGAAGGTTCTGAAGATAGAGAATGGATGGATGGATGGATGGATGGATGGATGGTTGGATGGATTCATTTACTTGTTTATAGTTTACTAACTTCTGTCTTCCATGAGTGAGAGAAACAGGGAGAGAGAGTACCCCCAACAACATATTCACATGATCTAATCCCAGCCTGAGCCAAATCATGACCATGCACAAGCCCAGCATGTTCAGGGAGATCTCTGGACACAAACCTAGAATCTGCCCATGTGGCTCAGCCTTGAAGGGCACTGAGTTACTGTTGCACCACTGTCTGGCCCCAAGATGTTCAATTTATTGTTGCTGATTCTCCTTGATGGCTTTAGGTTGGCATGAGTGTGGCTATTTTTCCTTTATTTCAGCTCCCATTTTTCAAAGACAGTTCCATTCACGGAATGATTAACTTCAATAATATTTGATCTTCAATCTTGCTTGATGAACTACAATTGTATCATGTCTTTTTGATTTGGTCTTCCTTAATTACTTAGTCAGAGAGCTAACCGAGGTTATATACTTTCATTTCTTCTTCCCAAATTAGTCCAAAGTTACCTGCATCTTTTCTCCTGTCTTTTATTATCTAGTGATGTTCTAGAAGCCAATCCAGGATGCTCTGATATGAAAATCATCCAAAATAGAAAGGTGAACTCTACTGCTAGGGCTCAGCTAGCCTGTCCAGAGGACCCCTGTCCCTGAACCCTGATGTGATGCTTTTTCACACCTATCTTTGTCTTTTTTCCCTCTGAAGGATCTTGACTCAGCCACAGCAAATTGATGTGCTCCTCACTTGTTCTCAGCAGTACTGATTTCCAGATATCTTATTCCCTTTAAAATCTGTTTCAGATTACCACCCTCACTATAGAGAAGTGACAATATGCATTTTTTTTTCTGACCTGAATTGCATTTTGTTTCTTTTTTTCTAAATTTGTCCTTGGAAATTAAGTTTTGCTATCTTTGGTTGTTTCTAATATATGACTAAGATTCCTATCCAGTGCAGTGATTTACCATGCCTTTACAAAATATGACTTAAGGAGGAAAGGAGTAAAATGTTCAAATACCTGTAAAAATATGTCCCCAGTTTTTACTTCAGAGGAAATCGGTCACCATTGATTTTAAGGATGAAAGTTGCCCAGATAAAGGGGGAAAATATATCCAAATCAAAGCCCAGTAATTCAGAGATGATCAAAGTTTCCCTCTCATATGTCAAGTCAAATCGACTGGTAGTATATTGTCTGGTGTGCTGTGGTGAGAAAGATTCTGATGCTAAATTCAGACCAGATGAGAAAATATGGTGGGAAGTATCTGTCTGCCATAGGCCTGATACAAAGATATGGTAGAACATCCATTCACTTCTAAAAGTGCTAACTCCGGCATAAGACAATCTGGCATAATATATACCTACCAAATACATTACAAAGAAATTTCATGGAAAAGTCAAAATTTCTATGGTAAAATATCAAATGATATTTCCCCACAACATTCATTTCTATCAAAAGGTTTTATTACACATGCCTACTCTGATAGACTAATGAATGGGAGGACTAGTGGGTAAAGGTCCATGATTAATTAATACCTTCTACAGATGAAGGTGTGACCACTTGTACATTGTTTGCTCTCCTGGCTTAACTGCTCAGTATGCCATTTACTCTGTCTTGAAAAGGTAGTAAAGCAATAAGGCCTTTGAAAGCACCCCACAGAGTCAGGGCATGGATTAATCTCACATCTGTTAGAGGAGAAGCAAAATAAGTTGAATACTGTAAAATGTTAACAACTCTGTGCCCAAGACTTAGAGAATACACTTTCTTTGAGTTCATATGGAACATTTAAAAAATTGTTTTACATTAGAGAATCTCATGTATGCATTTACCTAAAAATACATATTCATGTGTCTATACAATAAAGAAATTAATAATTACTTATGATGGAACATCGGGATTCAAATATTGAAGAGGGAATAAATTTGATAAACACAATTACATTAGATACTTTTTAAAAACTCATCTACCTAGACCTCCTTAATGCAGTAAATTCTGCAACAAAACTACTGAACTGAGTTGTACATATATACACATATATGTGACCATAACATGTAGAATGATAGAACAGTCTTATAACCTATAATCACTTTGTTGGCACTTAGAAATATTGCTAGGCCACAATAAACATGGTTATCATTGATAACATTTTCCATAAGCTTTTCTATAAACTGGCAACAGTTTGCTTTATACCATTTTCTATAGAAAGGCTGTTTTCACAGTTAACCTGTTAGGGTTTCTTTCAACGATTAAATTCACAGTCCTTAAGGACAGTACAAATACCAACATTTCTATTGGTAAGAATACCACTTATTCTTAAAAGTTCTCTTCTGAAAAATCTCCCTTATGGATAACAATTTGTGACTTTGTGGTAATTCCTAAAAGTTTTCTGAAGCATGATTCTATAATGTACAATTAAATCTAATTCTTAAAAGAGATTTTTCTCTTCTTCAAGAAACAGTTTGTCTCATGTATGAATTCTCTGATGGATACCAAGAACAGATCTCTGGGCAAAGCCTTTCTTAGAATCAATGCATTAATGAGGTTTATTTCTGCCATGTGTTTCCTGGTGTTTATTGAAGTTTGACCTGTCGGTGAAGGCTTTCCCACACTGGAACACACACAGGGCCTCTCTTCCTGTGTAAATTCACTGATGCACCTTGAGCTGTGCTTTCTTTCAGTCACAGCATTTGTATGTTTTCTCACCAATGTGAGTTCCTTGATAGGTAATCAACCTGATTTCTGGATGAAGGCCTTCCCACATTTGTAACAGATAAAAGCTCGCTCTCTAGTGTGAGTTATCTGATGTTTATGGAAATTTGACCTGCCATAGAAGGCTTTCCATCATTCAGTGCATATGTAGGGTTTCTCTCCTGCGTGAGTTCACTGATGCTCTTTGAACTGGAACTTAGAAGTGAAGGCTTTCCCACAGTAGCTGCATTTGTAAGGCTTCTCTCCCATGTGAATTTGCTGATGTATACTAAGTATTGATTTCTGGTTGAAGACTTTCCCACACTCACTGCATACATAGTGTCTTTCTCCAGAATGAATTTTCTTGTGTATATTGAGATGGGACTTTTGGGTGAAGGATTTTTCACAGTCACTACATTCGTAAAGTTTCTCTCCTGTGTGAATTTGATGCTGTGTCTCAAGTTGTGGCTTTAAAATGAAGGAATTTCCATAGTTGCGCACTGATAACGTTTCTCTCACGTGTGACTTCTTTGATGTACAATCAAGTGTGCCTTCTGGTTGAAGGCCTGCCCACATTCAATACACACATAGGACTTCTGCCCTGAATGGATTCTCTGGTGCAAGCTGAGCACTGACTTCTGGGTAAGAGTTTCCCACATTCATGCTTACATACTGTCTCTCACCAGTATGAATCTTCTGATGTATACTGAGGGTCGAGTTCTGAAAAAAGCCTTTGCCACATTCACTGCATTCATAGAGTATTCATCTACTATGAGTTTAGTTTTCTGATGTCTACAGAGAGATAACATCTGGAAAAAGTCTTTTCTACAGTCATGGCATTGATGGGGCTTCTTTCCAGTGTGAGCTTTCTGGTATATAATCAATTCTGATCTTTGAAAGAAGACTTTCCTACATATATACATATATATATATATATACACATACACACACACACACACACACACACACACATACACACACGGTTTTCGTGGTGGAGTAATGGCTTTTCCACACTTATTGCATTTGTGGAGTTTTCTACACTACAGATCCTTTGTTGGGTTAGGTGACTTCTGGGTGAGATCCCACCCACATTCAGTACTTTCCTCTGGTTTCTCTTGAGTGGGAATTAAATATTGTGTGAGTGACTGTTTATGACCACCGACTTTTCTACATGGATTACCTTTGCAGAATTTCTCTCCTGTATGATTATTCTTGCTACCAGCACTAAAAGAGCTGTGAATATCTGACTAGATCCAACGATGTCATCAAGCTGTTTTGTGGCATTGCTTTGATTTTGACTATTTACTTCTAGGGTAGGCTTCAAGCTTTTTGCGAATGAGCAATACATCTGAGGTCTTTTTTTGTGTGTGTGTGAAGAAACAAGGTAGGGCCTCATGTGAATTATTTTCTCGGGGTCCCTAGATGTGCAACTTCTGTGTTCAGTGTTTTCTGTTGAAGATGGCACCATGACTTAAAGGTTGAATTTGATTTTGTCGATCTCTCTTTGTATGGTCAGCATCCTGCCATTTTTCTAAAATGGAATACCATGAACCATATCCTAAGACTTCGGCCATCATATCATTTTGAAATGAAGTGTTCTCAGAAATTTCCTGTTGTAGAGTTTCAAGCCAAAATTCTCCTTGAATTTGATATAGAAGTTCAGTCTCCCCTATCCAAGATTCCTTTCCTTTTACCCTCCTGAAGATGACCTCTGGGCTAGGAATGGGATACCCCACTGAGAAGAGGTGGCTATGGAACTCCAGTGTCACTTCCTGGAACAGGCACCTCTAGGCAGGGCCCAGTTGTTGCCACTCCTCTTCGCTAAAGCTCACAGTCACATCCTTGGATGATACCAATCCACACATAATCTGTCTTCCTCCTCTTGATAGAAAACCTGGGGCATATGGGATAAATTTAAGAAAGAGGCACATCCCCTCTGGATTTCTATGCTCAGTCTCTCTTGGAGTCAACTCTACTATTTCTAGAGGCTCCAGCTAGAGCTATTGGAGAGAGGGGTCACTGTGAAGGGAGCTCCTGCAGCCTCAATGATGTGGCCAGACCCAGGGGGTCTGCAGACACCAAGAGGACCTCATGACGTTCCTCATTATCACCTTAAGCCTGCCTCTCCTCACTGACAACACAGACTCCCCTCTGCTATAAGACCAAATCACCTCAGCACCCCACACAGGTGAAATGGCCGTTCTGGTCAGTACTGCTGTGGGTTGGACTCCTGCCAGAATGTTTTCAGCAGCACCAGGTCATATTTTTTTTAAATTGGCAATATATTAGACATAAAGCAAATATCAGTAGCATTCTGACAATATTCTAAAACAAAAAAGGATAATAAAAATGAAAGTAAAACTTGTGTCATAGTTTGAATGTTTGTGTCTTCTCCAAAATTCACAGTTCAAAATCTAATCTCTAATATGATAGTGTTGTGAGGTGGGGTCTTTAGGAAGTAATTAAATCTTGAGGGTGGAGCCTTTATGAATGTATCTGGTTTTATTTGCTTGTTTGTTTTTTTGGAGAGGTTTTTGCTATGGGGCACATGCACTCGCCAGAAAGACAGAGAGAGACAGAGAGACAGAAAGCAAGAAATCACCTTTCGGGGGGGATGGCCATGCCACAGTCCCTTCTCCTACATTCTCCTCTTGGGATCCTGGGCACGCATGCACATGCACTTGGCGTGATTTTAAGCCACCGGCTCCGGGACTTGAACCGAGGTCAACTGCATGGGAGTCCAGTGACATAGCCATTACGCCAACTGCTGGTCCTGCCTTTATGAATGTATTAATGCTATAATAAAAGGTCAAGTTCAGCCTCCTTTGGGCTCCTTACTCTTCCACATTTCTGCCATGTGGGGAAGTGTTCCTTCTCTCTGGAAAATGCAGCAAAAGGCACCATCTTGAAAACAGAATTCAGGTCCTTACCAGGATCCAAACCTGCTGGCATCCTGATCTTAGACTTCTCAGCCTCCATACTGTGAGTTACAAATTTCTGTTCTTTATAAATTACCTAGTCTCAGGCATTACATTATAATTGCACAAATGGACTAATATAACCCTGAAACAACTTGACAGTCACATGAAAAACTCAGCATACAACTGCAATTTGGAGAACATTCTTCTGAACAATTAAGCAACTGCCTAATATAATTTATACATTTAAAAAAAATCTTTCCTTATGTGAATGCAAGTCCCAAGAATTCAGACTCATGTTCACTATACTACCCCCAATGTATACATAGGATATTGTTTGAGTAGAGCATGTTGAATAAATGAATTAATTAATGCATATCAACACCATGAGTTTCTAGTTATGAAGTGCTTGAAAGAAGAAGTATAGTCTTAAATACATATATTACAAATGAATAAACTTCAAGTACGAGTTAAATATTTACCTTGAGAATTTAGAAAATAATTAAATTCAAGGAAAGTACAAGGAGTTTTTAAAATGTGTGGAACCTAAGGAAACAAAATAAAAGGAATGAGAGGAGACCAAAATGGTCATCAGACCCATACAGTTTATTTTAGGCAAGATCTGTGAAGTCTCGAAGAATAAATAATCCCTTTCTTATAGAAAAGAAAATCATATTACAACACATGCATACACTCATGTGCATGAGAGAGAAAGCACTCTCAACAGGGCCTTACCACACCACTGTCCCCTGAGGATCTTGGGCAGCTGTGATACACCCAGTGTGTTTTCAGGCTGACCCTGAGATCTAAACTTGCAGCAGCCTTGTGGCTTCCAGCACTGCAACCCAGTTTACTATGAACTGTGCTAAGGAGGCTGGGCCCTTAGAGAGCATTTTTTTAGGGGGTGGGGTGGGGGAGGTTTTTGCAATAGGGCACGTGCACTTGCTAGCCAGACAGAGAGACAGAAAGCGAGAAATCACCCCCCCCCAGGGGGGATGGCCACGCCGCAATCTCTTCTCCTCCATTCTCCTCTCAGGATCTTGGGTGCAAACGTGCCTAGTGTGAGTTTAAGTCACTGGGTCCAGGATTCGAACCACGGTCGACTATGTGGGAGTCCAGCGACATAGCCATTACGCTAACTGCTGGTCCCCCATTAGAGAGCATTTTTAAAAGACTTGAAAAAGGAAGAATGGCATAGTTACTTTTATAAGGTTAATATAACCTTTATATCAAAACTAGGCAACAAAATTTATAAATCAATTTTATTTATGAATTTATATGTAAAAATCTTAAGCAAAATATCAGCAAATAAAATCTAGTACTGTAGAAAGAAATGAACAGACAGCCATAAGCAAGTAGTGTGTGTTCAAAGAATGTAAGGAAGGCATTCCATTAGAAAAACCATTAATGGGGGCCAGCAGGTAGCATAGAGGTTAAGGCACTGGATCCCACATGGTCAACTGTGAGACTCATGAGGTTTGAGTCTCAAACCTGGTGGCTTGAAAATCATGCCAGATGCATGTGCATGCATGCCCAGGATGCTGAGAGGAGAATGGAGGAGAGGAAATTGTACTGTGGCCATTCCCCTTAATGGAGGGGGGTTATCTTTTACTTTTTCTCTCTGTCTCCCTCTGTCTCTGGAGAGTGCAAGTGCCCTATAGCACAAACTGGAAAAAGAAAAGAAAAGAAATCCCATTAATGTAAGTTACTGCATCACAGAGGAAAGGAGGGTTATGACCAACTCCATGAAGGCAGAAAACAAAAATCATTTGGTAAAATTTCAGTTATTCATGTGTTTAAAAAATGCTAGCAAACTGAGAATGGTAGAAAAAATTCTTAGCATTTGAAGAAAATTTGCACTTGATATGATCATCTGAGAGACAATTAGAACAATGTAAAAACTAGAAGGCTACAAAACCAATTCTGAATATAGGAGATAATACTTGCAATAAGGTTAGCTGAAATACAGTCACGCAACACATAATGACATTTCACTTAATGACAGGCCAAATGTACAGTAGTGGTCCCATGAATTCATGATGATGCTGAGAGATGACTATTGCTTAGTGACACCATCACAGCCTGACGTATGACTCACATGTTTGATGGGATGCTGGTGTAAACAGCCTGCACTAACAGTCATATAAAAGTATGACGCATACAGCACATGACGCCTGCTAATGATGATACACAGCTATGCTATGGGCTAATACTATGTTTTCTTTATCATTATTTTAGAGTGTACTCCTACTTGTTGAAAAAGTTTAGCATAAAGCTGTGCCGCGTATGTCTCCTATGCTGTGCCTCCTGACTGGACCATTTTCTCTTGTGCTTGATTTAATTCTGGGCTATTTTGTTCATCGTGGTCTTCCACGGAGACAAGGTGTGCAGGTGGAAGGCAATGATATTGACGATCCTGACCCAGTGTAGGTGTAGGTTAATATGTGTGTCTTTTTTTTCCTTTTCTTTGTTTTGTTTTATTTTCTCTCTTTCTTTCCTCCATAAGTGAGAGAAAGAGGGACACCCTCACAAGCGTGTTCATGCCACGAGATACCCCAGCCTGACCTGGCCAAGGATCTCTTTGTGAGCCTGGAACAGAGAGGGTGGCCCCAGGATGAGAATCCAGGACATTTCCATGTGGGCCCAGTTGTGGTACCACTATACCACCATCTGGCTCCATGGCCTTTATTTTTTTTAACAGAAAAAGTTTTAAAAAATGTTTAAATTGAAAAGAGCTTATAGAATAAGAATATAAATAAAATATTTTTGTACAGCCACAAACAAGTTTGTGGGTTTTTTTTTTTAATTAAAAAAAATTGCTATAGTACATGAGCTCTCACCAAAGAGAGACAGAGAGAGAAAGTCAGAAAGCGCCCCCCAGGGGGTAGCCATGCTACAGTCCCTTCTCCTCCATTCTCCTCTCACAGTCTTGGGTACACACATGCACATGCACGCATGCACGTGCACACATCTGGTGTGTTTTTCAAGCCACTTGGTCTGGGACTTGAACCACATAATCAGTCATGTGGGGTCCAGCCACCTTAACTTTAACCAGCCATCTCGCTGGCCCATGTTTGTATTTTTTAAACTAAGTGTTATTACAAAAATCAAAAAGTTTATAAAGTGAAGTTAATTTATTACTGGAGAGATAAAAACATTTTTTATGAATGTAGCATAGCTTGCGTGTACAGTATTTATAAAGACTACAGTAGTGCACAGTAATTTCCTCAACCTCTGCACTCACTCCCCGCTCACTCATTGACTCCCACAGAGAAACTTCCTGGCCTGTAAGCTTTATTAATCATGGTAACTGTCCTGTATAGATAGGTATACCATTTTTTACCTTTACCTTATTTTGATGGTAACTTTTCTATATTTAGAAATTTTTAGGTGTACAAATATGACTGTTACAGTTGCCTACAGTTTTCAGTAGAGTTATATCCTCTATAGGTTTGCAGCCTAGGAGCAATAGGCTAGACCAGACAGTCCAAGTCTGCGGTAGGTGATACCACCTAGGTGTGTGTAAGCACACTCTGTGATGTTCGCACAATGGTGAAACTGCGTGGTGACGCATTCTCCAGATATATCTCCACCACTAAGTGATACATGGCTATCTATAAAGAACTCAGGTCAGAAAGAAAAAGACAAAACTGATTAGATAAAAATGGACAGAGATTATAAATAACAAATCACTACGAGAAACATAAATCACCCATTAACATTTCGAAAAGGTGCTCTGGGAACTGCAAATTTGTTTTATCATTTCTTAGCCATCAAATCACCAAAGTTTTTGTGGAGATGAGGAAAACTGGAATTTTTATACAGCTAGTGGAATAAAGAAGTCTACAATCCCTTTGCAAAGGAATTTAGAGCTATGTACTACAATACATTGCTTTGATTCTGATAGGTTTCTGCCCCATCTCCACCCCTGCCCACCCTCGTCACTACATTTGGACATTTCTGAAATGCAGATTAACCCTACAATCATTGGTTCTTGATGACTTTAAATTAAAGCATTTTTTGTGCAACTTACATTAGATGACTTCAGTTTTAATGAAATATATAGTAAAACTGAAGCTGTTAATCTTTTTTGATGTAGCAATTTGATTTATAGACATATCACTAGACACTCACATCTAAACACAGACGTATATGACACTACCTATCATAAAATTTTTTGTACATTTCAAAGTTTCATTCTAAGAAGCTAAAAGGTTGATTTAACATTCATATCAATAAAGTGCTGTTGCCATCAAACAGAGAATAGTGGATTATCTCCCATCTGAGAAGTCTAGGAAAACTGCTTAATTATGTGACTCATTGATGATCTCAAGACCTCAGTTTCTTGCTTACTTCCAGACCACAACCTCTCTCACAGGAAGTTTCAAAAATAGTACAAAGGGGTCCAGTGCTTCTATCACCCAATGGTTACACCTTCCACAACTCTAACAGAGTCCCCAAACCGAGACATTGACATTTGTACAATGGGCCATGTATCTAATTCTACGCCTTTTTACCACATGTGTAGATTCATCAAATCAAAGCTGCAATCATTTGAAGTCAAGATAGGGAGTTACTCTTTCACATAGAAATTTTCCCCTTGATAACCTTTCTAGGCTCAGTCACCTCCTTAACTCCAACCATCCCTAACTCCCAGGAATCACTGTTTTGTTCTTCATCCATAACAGAATAGTCAATACTAAAACGTAGCAATTTATTTTACAAAGCATCAAAAAATAAATGGATGAATAAATAGTTGGATGAATAAATGGATGAATAGATAGAATGATAAAGCAAATATACCAAAATGTCAGTTATAGGATCTAAGTAGAGGGTACATGATTGTTCAGTGCACAAGTCTTAAAATCCGTATATTTTCCACTTTTCATCCATACAATGTTGAAGAGGAAAAAAAAAAATCTAAATGTCCACTAACAGGGAAATAGGGAAATGGATATGTAAATTATAATTTATTTTTGTAATGTGTTACTCTATATCATTTATGCTGAAGGAACTAGATCAACATGTAATAATATGTCTACCTCTCATAAATGATATGTTATAAAAAGCAATTTTTGGATTAGTGCATATGATGAAATTTAAACTAATATACATAAAACTAGTGCAAGATTAACCAATATTTTGAAGGTTTATTTTACTTATTTTCATAATTAATTATACAATGATATTATGTGTTTTATCTGAGTATTGTTAAGTATATGAGTGCATGCTATGTTCTTTTTACTTTCTAGATTTGAAACACTCTTTTTTAAATACATTATTAAATTTCACTTTCTTTTATACATTCAATCACATTATTTAGCTTACAAAGTGAATATTCTAACAGGTGAACATTTCTCCCTAGTCCAGTTGATAAAACTATAAAATATCTTCTACAGATAATACCACATTTCTTTGTCCCATTAGATTTGAAATACTCTTATGAAATAAAATACAAATTGAAAAAGAAATGTCAAATAGGGCCAGCTGTGGTGGCACAGTGATCTTGCAATACCCTATGAGGCTAAAGTCCTGTGGGATGACTCTAGGTTCGCATCCCACTATCTCCCTGTACACCCAGGCATGTGGCCTGTAATCCTGGCAGGCTGAGGCTGTGGTGAATCACGGAATAAAGAACCCTGTTGCCAGTGCTTGTCTGTCTATATGGCTCTTTTTATCTCACTCTCTCTCTCATGGAAGAAATAAGTAAGTTAATTTTTAAAAAAAATTTAAAAAGAAAGAAAAAATGCCACACAGACCTGCATACAATGGAAGTTACTGGCTCAAAATTATACCTCAGAAAAGTATGAGTCACCTAGACACATGTCCTTTTATAGTCTCTCAAATTATGGGACACATTTGCCAATTACTTTACTTTGACGAACAAGGTACTTCTGGGAGAAAACACATTATTCTGAAACGACCTCAATCAATGCTAGCTTGGATGTTTATAGAGGTCCCATGATAGAACCAGTAAACAAGGAAGCAAGTAAATCTAACACACATTTAGTAATTATTCCTGTGAGGATGGCCTTACCACTGCAAGTGTTGGTTATCGTTATAAATAAAACCTTTAACTCTACTTGAAAATGAAACAGACTAAGAGCTTGTACCATGCAGTCAATGAACAAACACACACAGAACAGATGTTACAAAACAAACAACAACAAAAAACAAAAAGTGCTCATGATCCCCTTAGCACAAATGTTAAGATAGCATTACCTCCAGTGAGGATAAATGAGTTTTGATTTTTGGAGACCTTGAAATATGCTATTTTTTTTGTTTGAGTAGTTATGGCAAGCATCTTCTTGACTCAGTCACATGTATGCTATTTATCTCTGCATTTTATTCTACAGGATAATGTACTATATATAATAATACATATTATATTTTATTATACAGAATAATAATATTATTTCACAATGAAAGAATAAGTGTCCTGAAATTGTGCAAATTAGTACTGGTGGCTTGGAATAAAAATTCTTGTGGTGGTGTTATCTGAGAACTCAAACACTGCTGGATTTCAAATTACTTGGATAGAAGAAAACTGGCATGCTCAGGAAAAATTGTTCAATGACTCACAGTGGCCTCCGTCACGCCAGAGAAAATCATGTAGAGAACGCATGTGAAAAGTTTGAATGAAATTATTTCCTGAAATGTGAGTAGAAAGACTCATCATTTGTAAATTATAATCTTATATGCAATTTTAAATAGATACATAACTGAACAATAAACTCAGGATTATCATTAGATAATAGATTATGTTATCTATAACCTACAATTGTATAAATGTAATTTGTCTAAAAATCTTTGGAGAGTGAAGATATTTTCATTGAGAAAGTGGTGATTATTTTGTATTTGGGGCCATCTTGTTTAAAGGCATATATTGTTTTTTATAATTGAAAAAACTATGGCTTAAGATCTTTCTTAGCTGGTGTAGCTCGCAGACTTGAAATATTTATGTCTGGAAAGATCTTTACAAATCATCCATTTTTCCTCCTATTCTCTCATGTAGTGCAATGAAAGAAGGGAGAGTTTGATCTCCCTGAAGGAAAGATTACCCCCCAAAGACTTGGAGATAAAGAAAAATAATAGAGTTGTCAAAAAGATTTCACTCTCCCCGTGGTCTTGATAGATATTTGTCAACTTTTGTCAGAATGGCTTGTCATTCTAATGCTTTGGTCATCCCTAAAAACAAGAAACTGCTAGCACTATGGCTCTGGAGCAGTGACTAGAGAGAATCTGTTCATTCCTAAATCATTATGCAAGAGGACAACATGGCAAGATAAATCAGGGCTGAATGAGAAAGAGCCACAGTTTGATAAAGAAATATTTTTGTGAGTCACTGTTGCACCATATCAGGATACCAAGATCGGGATAAAGAGAGGTGATCAGTAAATTCACTGTACAGAAAATTAAATTTAAATCATATATATATATATATACATATATATATATATATTTCATACAGGAATGTATTTCATACAAGAATATAGCCAAATAATTTTAAATCTTCAGTTACAAACTACTTTCTTTCACCCAATCCCTCTGAAGATCAAGGAAAACAAAAAACCTACCACTGAGTTCATGAAACAATTTTTAGATAGAGGTATTTCTTATATGAGCATCCTAATGCTACTTTGGCTAGCTATGGTTAGGCTGCCCTTCAGTGATATCCAGAGAAAGGTCTCATTATCTAAAACTGAAAACCTTTTTTTTTTTTCCTTTTGTGTGTGTGTGTGTGTGTGTGTGTGTGTGTGTTGTGTGTGTGTGTGTGTGTGTGTGTGTGTGTGCTATAAAGCACATGCATTCACCAGAGACAGAGGAAGACGAATGAAGAGAAAGTGAGAAATCACCCACCCCCTGGGGGGATGGCCATGGTGAAATCCTTTCTCCTCCATTCTCCTCTCAGGATTTTGGGCATGTACGCAAATGCACCAGGCATGAGTTTCAAACTGCCAAGTCCTGGCCTCAAACCATGGTAAAGCATGTGGGAATCCAATACCTTAGCCACTATGCCACCTGCTGGCCTCAACAGGAAACTTTTTATAGGATAACCAGTCACTAAGCAATGAAAGTGATGTGAAGTATCCTTAATACCTACAATGTTCATTGTGGATACTATGGAAGTTCCTTTCAAAACTGTTTTACATGCAGTTCAGATGCATAGAACTTTCTGAAAACCACTGTTAAATGAGAGACATAAAAGCCATGGGTGGGCCTAGATACTAGGAAAGATGTTTGTCAGTAAGCAACTGAGGCCTTCAAGAAGTCAAAAGACTACATTGACAAGGAGTGGTGACTAATACATAGCACATAGTCAATAAGTATTTGTTGAATGAATCAAGTGAATTAGACAGACATCTACGAATAGGCCATATAAGGTCAGAAATACATGTGGATCCAAATAGATGAGGATTCAGTTGGCTTCTGAGAATTGGGGAAACCTAAGAATTCTTTCCACTCCCTGCAGAGAAGGCAAAGAAAATTGGTTCAGTCGAGAATAATGATGCAATAGGCATGACTAGTACTAGGAGGTACAGTTTTTCAAGCATAAGCATTTTATTCCTTAGATTAAAAATACTCAGTATTTCCCACTTTTCGGAGGAGAAAGTCTAAATCTTCATTATGGCTGTCTTTGGCCAGCTTCTCCCAAAAGCAGATCATGAACCAAGAATTTCAGAGCTTATTATTTATTAAGAAAATGCTTCCAGTGTTAGCCTTGTAATGTAGTGGGTTAGGGCTATACAGAGGAAATCAGATCCCATATGACTGACAAGGGTTTGAGTGCTGGCCCCAGCCACCTGAAAATCATGCCAAGTGTGCACACGTGCAAAAGATCCTGATAGGATGGAAAATTGGAGGCAAAAGGATTATGTGTCATGATCAGGCTCCATTCAAGGGGTGCTTTCTCTTGTTCTGTCTCTCACAATATTTATATCATTCATGTATGTGCCTTCTGGTATGAAAAGAGAAATAAATAAATAAATAAAGAGAGAGAGGGAAAAAAGGGAGGAAGGAAGGAATAGAGAGAAAGAAAGAGAAAACAAGAGATAAAATGAGACAGAGAGGGAGAGAAAAAAATAATAAAGAAAGAATGAGAGAGAAAGGGGAGAGAGAGAGAAAGGAGAGAGAGATACTGAGAGAAAGGAAGGAAAGAAGAAAAGAGAGAAAAGAAAAAAGAAAAGAAAAGGAGAAAGAAAGAAAGAAAGAAAGAAAGAAAGAAAGAAAAGAAAAGAAAAGAAAAGAAAAGAAAAGAAAAGAAAAGAAAAGAAAAGAAAAGAAAAGAAAAGAAAAGAAAGGAGGGAGGGAGGGAGGAAGGGAGGAGAGGGAGGAAGGGAGGGAGGGAGAGAGGAAGGGAGGAAGGGAGAAAGAAAAAGGGAAGGGAAGGAAAGAGGAAAGGAAAGTGCTTTCAAGAAAATGGATTAGAGAAGGAGAAAAGGATAAGAATGAGATTTCAGATCATGTCCTCTCCTCAGCCTGACCAAGGTGAGTGGTGGAGCATAAATGGCATCGGAGTTTGTTCTGTCTCAAGAAAGAAAACTAGAATTTTGTACTCCCCACAAGTTGGTCATTGGCTATAGGTCACCCCATGGGATGTCAGCTCAATTTTTAATAAAAGGTAGATGCTCTAATAGCCCAAGAATCACCCTTTGAAGAAGGTCACAAATACTGGACGTTAGCAGCAAAACACATGGAAGCTGGGGGATGTATGCACAGAAGTAGTAAAAGGATAGGAGAGGATTTAGGATCATTAAAGGTCTCTGTGACAGCACCATCTAGGCCCCATCATCCTTTCCATAGTCATCTCTCTTCAAGCCCCTTATATTAGTCAGGATTCTCCAGAGAAACAGAATCAGTACAATGCATGTACAAGGGATCTTCAAAAAGTTAGGGAGCCAGCAGTTAGTGTAATGGCTATGTCGCTGGACTCCCATGTAGTCGACCACGGTTCGTGTCCCGGACCCGGTGGCTTAAAACTCACGCCGGGCGCGTGTGCGTGCGTGCCCAAGATCCCAAGAGGAGAAGGGAGGAGAAGGGATTGCGGCGTGACCATCCCCCCTGGGGGGTGATTTCTCGCTTTCTGTCTCTATGTCTCTCTCTGTCTGTCTGGCGAGCGCACGCACCCTACAGTGAAAATCTCTCAAAAAAAAAAAAAAGTTCATGGGAAATGCATATTCTGAAAAAACTATATGTGGACTTCAAATATTTTGCACTAAAATAAACTCCTACTTTAATTCCATTTTCCACGAACTTTTTGAAGTCCTCTCATCTATTCATCCATCCATCTCTATATATAGAGAGAAAGAGAGGTTGAGATTTATTGTAAGGAACTGGTTCATGTGAATATGAAGGCTGAGAAGTTCTGTGATCTGCTATCTGCAAGGTGGAGACCCAGGAGGACTGTTGATATAAGTTCAAGTCTGAGTGCAGAAGACCAGTATCCCAGCTAAAAAATAGGCAGAGAGAGTAAATTCTCCTGCTTCTCTTTGTTGTCCTAGACAGGTCTCCAAATGACTGGCTTACACCCATCCACATCAGGAGGGCAATCAGCTTCACTCAATCTACTGGTTCAAATGTCAATCTCACTCAGAGACACCCTCACAAACACACTCAGGACCATATTTAACCATATATCTGGGCACCCTATGTCCAAGGAAGTTGACCACAAAAGTAGCTATCATGTTCTCCTTAATCTCCTCACTCAAGCCACATGGACTCAGGTCCCAAGTATGAATGCATAGATGGGGGCTCAGCCAAGAAAAGGAGGTGACACAGCCAGGAGTGTTCAGATGCTCCATTCGGAAAGCTTTGCCATAGGAAGGCTACAACGACCTCAATTCCAAAAATAAGTCAGTCTTGTTTTTGTTTTTATTTTAAATTTTTGTTCTGTTTGGCCTTTTCTTTGTGTGTGTGTGTGGGGGGGCGTATGTGTGTGTGTGTGTGTGTGTGTGTGTGTGAGAGAGAGAGAGAGAGAGAGAGAGAGAGAGAGTGGCTTTTGTCTTTTAGAGCAGACTGGCTTTTATTTTACTGAGCTCCAGAAGTCAGAGAAGATGATAGAGGCCTTTGCTCTACGGTATGTGTGTGTGTGTGTGTGTGTGTGTGTGTGTGTGAGAGAGAGAGAGAGAGAGAGAAAGAGAGAGAGTGGCTTTTGTCTTTTAGAGCAGACTGGCTTTTATTTTACTGAGCTCCAGAAGTCAGAGAAGATGATAGAGGCCTTTGCTCTACGATGTGTATTCTCAAAAGAGGCTAGATCATCTCTCAGAGGATGGGAATTGCTTTTTTGGGGTAAGGGTGCAAAACAACTTTACTCTTATGTGTAAAGCCCAGGTATACATATACATAAGCAGATAAGTAGATTATCCATGGTATTAAAATTTCATAGGTGAGCAATGGATTAAATGTATCAGAAGGTTCGGGGTGGGGGGGAGGAGCAAGAATAACAATGACGAAGCTGAAAAGATAATTCTACTAAAAGGGAGAAGCTCCATATGATATCTTCTGATGGGCATCTGAAGGAACCAAGCATTTGGAACTGCCCAAAGGGCACACAGGGAGTTGGTGAAGGAGACTATAGACCAGGACACTTTGACAATAGACCACTGTATGTTCCATTTTTTTTTCATGCACAAAAAATATGACACTGTGTGAGCAGAGTCTCAATCTCTGCATCTCATGAACCTAGCTTTCCATGGAGGTGACACTTTGGAAATAAAGTGCATAACCTATGTGGTTAAATTGCACACTTTGGGGGCCAGCATGTGGTTAAGGCACTGGACTCCCACATGGTTTGAGTCCCAGGCCCAGCAGCTTAAAAATCACCTCAGGCATGTGTGTGCATGCCCAAAATCCTGAGAGGAGAATAGAGGAGAAGGCATTGCGGCATGGCCATCTCCGCAGGCTGTGATTTCTCTCTCTCTGTGTCTCTCTGTCTCTTTCCTCCCTGGTGAGGGGGAGAGATGTCACATGCTCTATGACAAAAACCTTTTTTAAAAGAATTGCACACCGTTAGGATCCTTGAGATGAAATATGTTGTCTTACCATCTCACTGGTGTGACAGGAGACAGTGAGAAGGGACAGAGGACCGACGAGAGAAGCTGTGACACCAGGACAAAAGGGAGAACAGAAGGAACACAGACCTTGAGAAAGGGAGAGAATAAACGTGCTCTAGGGAACAGGCATTTTTCTGACTCCCTGTTCATCCTTCATGTCTAAGGTTGGACTGTCTCGTGGTGCTTAAATTCCATCCAGAAGGCCGAGGAGATAAGGTTTAAACATGAAAAAAAAATCTGGTGCATGATAACTAAGGTTTTACTTTCCATCTGATAATTCAGGGACATGAGACTTACCCATGTGACTGGTAGCGTCACAATTTTCCCCAGCATCTGTTTTATTCAGCTGTTAGTCAATCAGTTAACCGCTTATTGAAC
The DNA here is from genome assembly GCF_000334495.1 of Tupaia belangeri chinensis. Lineage (NCBI taxonomy): Eukaryota > Metazoa > Chordata > Mammalia > Scandentia > Tupaiidae > Tupaia > Tupaia belangeri. The sequence goes on along the minus strand of NW_006159657.1, from coordinate 7,299,449 downwards.
ACCTACTAAGTACCAGACCTTGTCCTAAACACTGATATTGGCGATGGGAAAGCACCAAAATACACTAATAAAAACCAGGTTCTTCCCTCACTTCAGGCGAATTGAAAATTTCTCAGTGGGGCTAAGTAAGATAGGTACCCGAACCCGCATTTTAATAAAATTACCCTCCACTCCATGGCTGGCATGTGGTAAGCATATTTTCTGATGCTGGAAGGAGGAAATGGGCCATGTCACATGTGCGGGTGCCACTCTCCTCTGGCAGACTTCTTAATCTATGTTTGAGGGGCAGTCAGGACTAAATGACATTATGGGAACAAAAAAGGAAAATGCAAAAAAAAAAAAAAAACTTTTAATTGGCTTACTCTGATCTCCCTGCTGCGATTGTATCATGGAGTTGGCAGCTTGTCACTTGTGGTTGCTAGGCAACCCTGAACGGTAAGGCAAACGTGTCAGCCCGTGTTTTCCATCTTGTTGTTTGAGTCTCCTGGCGTCTGGGGCTGAAGTCTGGTTCTACCTGACCCTCAACAGGGGTCTGGGATGCTCCATGCAGCCCCACGAAAAAGCCTCTGACCTACCACTCAAAGCTGCCTCGTGGGCAAGTTCTTGATAAAACTTCAGCCCTTTATCAACCATGTGGCACTCTAGCTGTGACCTTTCTGAAAAGACCCCAGTGGCCCTGTCCAGGTGTTCCCAGCCCTCAGGTGTACCAGCTGAGGAGGTGCAAGAGCAGACAGATGCAGCAGAATGCTTGCCTTGCTCCACCTTGCCACGCTCTCCAGACACTCGGGGCCCCTCCTGGACGCAGTCTTACATATGCCCAGGCATGGAGCCCACAGAGGAAGGGATTTGCAGTCAGAAAGAGCTGGGTCTATCTGTCGCCTGGAAGACTCGATGTTCTCGGGTCTACAGTGGAGATAACACTACTTCTATCCAGTGTGCCGGTGAGTTTTCACTGAGGAATAAAATCCATGCAAAACATTAAGCACAATGCCTGACCTCACATTTTAACACTGTCTAGAGATCCACAAAGAACTTCAAGGCATTCACAGAGTCCTGGAACTAGAATGGAAGTCAGCTAGTGATTGCAGAAGCCATCATTCCCCGAATTGAGAATCTGAGACTCAGTCAGAGACACATAGCCGACGCTATGTTACTAGGGACTCAAACAAAGGGCTTAGGAGGGGTTCGGACCTGGGCCAGTCTCTAAGAGCAGTGGGTGACGGCTGTATGCTAGCAGTCAGATCCTGTGTGGTCAACCATGGTGTGAATCCCAGCCATGTCAGCTTGGAAAACATGCCAGGTGCATGCGTGCATGTGCTCAAAATCCCAACGGAAGGAGAAATGGCGGAAAGGAGATGGTGGAGTGACCATGCCTGTTGGATGTGTTTTCTTTCTCTCTGGTAACTTAAAAAAAAAAAAAAATTTTTAAAAAGCATCCTCCTGTGTTGAGCACATCCAGTAGGCAAATGAGTATCTGTATTTGTACTGAATAATCAGAGCAGTGGTCAAGGTAATCCCTATCCAGAAAACAATTTCTTAATTCTGAACCAGTGCCGTGCACCTCAGGCAAGGCCAGTGCCTCATAGCTGTCTGATGGAATCACCTGTCACCTTCGGAAGAAAGTCCACCCTCTTTGCCATGGCCTCCAAGACTGTTCTAGGCCTGGCAACTGCTCCTGCCTCCGTGCAGGTGCTCCCATGCCCCAGTGATCTTCTGCTGATCCTTAGACATGCAGAAAGTCTCCTGCCTCAGGCTCTTTGCATGAGCTAACCCTACTCTCAGAATGCAGACGTCCACATGCTCCCTCCTGCACTTGCTTCAAAGTATTGCTCAGAGACGGTCATATCTGCACCGAGGCCTTTCATGATCTTCTGTTAAGTATTGCTGTCCCCTCTCTCAAGCACTGTCCATCCCCCTTCACTGCTTTTTTGATGCAGGACTTGCCACCACCTGACACATTACATGTGCGTTTGTTGACTGTGAACAGCCCCCACCAGCCGCTAAACTGTAAGCTCCGTGAGTTCCCAAATCTTTGTCTTTGGATTATGGCTATTTTCCCAGCACCTAGAACTGTGCCAGGCATACAGTACACACTCAATAAACATTTGTTGACGTCATAGAAGCCTCTGTGAGCGAAGTACCCTCTTTTTCCATGCTTTCCCGACCTCTGCCTTCTGAACTCCTACTTGCCCTTTATATAGCAAAAGTATCACCTCCTTTCAGAAGTTTGTCCTCGCTCCCAATGGAATGGAGACCCTGGATTATAGGCCCATAGAATCCTACACTTCCTTCCAGAAAGAATTGTTAAGATCATCTATTTACCTGGTGTCCTGCCAGAAGCTCGACTTCTGATCATCAGAGGAGTAAATAAATAAAAAGGAGTCATCCTTGAACTAACTATTCTGAATGTTTTTCAGAGACCAAGCTTCTTGTCCCCAACTCCTCCACCCTTGCCCCAGTCGCAAAGCCCCAAACTCAGTCTCCCTCCAGATTGAGCCATGGGGGAGGGGGGAGAGCAGGACTGGCATGAATTCATTCTTATATTCCCATCATGCAACATAGTTCCTGGCACACGGCAAATGTGCAAAACTTCTCAAAGGAGAACAGCCGGCGCTGACCAAGTGCACCCTCTGAGCCACAAAATGGTCTATCGGGGCGCGTCAGCCTCAGAACTCTGTAATTCGGGAGAGGATGATTCTTCGATGTGGGGCTGTTCTGCGCATGGTAGACTGTTGAGTGGCACCCTGGCCTCTGTATGCCCACAGTACAGACACTCTTGCGACAACCTCAATGCCTGCAGACATTACCAAATGCCCCCTAAAAGTAAAGCATGCCCTCAATTGAGAACCATTGATCTGCACTTGCTGTACATTAATTACTAATAATTCAGCCCTCAGGGCAATGCTACAAGGGATCTACAGTTATTAAGTTTATACTGCAGATGAGCAAAGTATGATTCAGAGAGGCTAGGCAACTTACAGAAAGTAACACAGCTAGAAATGAACAGAATCGGGACATAAACTTGGCAATCAGGCTCAATTGAGGCAAGGCTGGTGAGGAAGGAGACTTGGGACCAGTAAGCACTGAGTAGCTCTCACCCTCCAGCACTATTCTAAACCGTTACTTGGATTATCTCCCTTAATCCTAGTGAGGTTTTATCACAGCAATTGTTATTTCTAACTTTGTACAAAGGAGGACATTGAGGCACAGAGAGCACCTAGCTGAGTCAGTGAAGCTAGAATCAAAGGCGGGGCAGCCTGACTACAGTTCAGGATGGTGGGTGGTGGAGGGCAATTTCATGTCTGCAAGGTCATGCTGCCTTTGCCCAGGTCCCCTGCCAGGTAGGCTTTGGCAGAGTCCCCATGTTCCCACAAAAATAGCTTCTCAGCTGCTCACGCTCACTGTGCTCGCTTCCTGGGGGCGATGAGCCCTGAGGGTCACGAGGAGCACTTTCATGTTCCAAAGCAGTCTTAGACACAAAGCCACCTCTGTGGGGTGAGCACCAGAGGCTTCCCCGGGGCTGGGACTTCCAAAGTGGGGGCAGCTTTTATGTGCACTCACCCAGGCTTCATATTCATAGAAAAGTCCACAGAGAGCCTGATGGGGAGATGTTAGGGGTATTTTCAGAATATTATGAGAGTCTCCACTTAAAAAAAAATAAAGTGAACTACGAGGCACCCTCCCAATTCCCTTCCTTGCAGTGGTTACTAAAGCAGAGAAGGCGTTTCAAAGATGTCTCTTGACATGATTGCCTGGTGTGTAAAATAATGATCAGATCATTTTCCCCCAGCCATTTCATTCAATGAGTCCAAATAAGATTATTGAGAAATGGCAAGGTCTTGTAGGAAATATCTATTCTGACCTTGGGCATTGTGAGTAGGACTGACTCGCAGGAAACGAGATCCCCTTTCATTGTTAAAGATGACAATTCTGCAGCTTCTTTTCCAAACAAGGTGACCCCCAAGGTATCAGGGAAGAACCACTCTAACGGGACAATAATTTATCACACATAACTGTCCACTGTCCCCACATGAGGGAGAGGCTCTGTGTACGACTGCTTCTGTGATTCTCTGACATGAAGCAATGTCAGTTTCTCTTAAGCAAATCTCTCAGCTTCGAAGAAATGCAGAGAAAAAAAATGATAAGAAACAAAGCCTAATCCATTTTCCTCTTCCAGACATTCGTTTTCTGAAAAGCTCAGCTGGTTAAGTAGATGAAAAAAGGTGAGTGAAGTCCAATAAGAAAAGAAGAATGCAATTTGCAGTATCAGATATTAAAATGTACACTGAAGCAATAATAATTCCAGTGATAAATGTATGTGTAGAAGAATTGGCAAAAGAATCAATGAATCAACTGTACAGTTCCACAACAAGTATTGTACATTTCATCTTTCCTCTCTCCTTCCTTCCACATGTGCATCCACACACCCTGTGGGCGCCATGAGCATGAACCCATTTGCCAGTAGATGTGACTTTGTGAATCTGTACAGAGAGGATGATTTATCAACCAGTGTATACTCAAGAAAACAGAAAACAGTCTAGGTATTTCAGAGAGGAATTTAATACAGGAAATGGATCACAAATGTATAAAAAAAAGTCAACAAAGGGCAACAGTCATCATGCTCTGAGATTACCATTTGTGGGAATTCAATATCTTCTCTGAGTTGGAGGATTAAAATAGAGAATGTGTTATCAAGGGCCTAGGAGTCTGCATGCCTGCTAATGCTGTTGCCAGAGGCAAAAAAAAAAAAAAAAAAAAAAAAAAAAAATAAATGGACTTTTTTT
>NW_006159657.1:7241410-7293876 GCF_000334495.1 Tupaia belangeri chinensis | reverse complement strand
AAGTGTTTGCCAAAGGAAAAAAAAAAAAAAAAAAAAAAAAACAGTGCTGCCATTACCCCCCTTGTCAATCCCATGTGATTGCCTCCATTCTCAGAAATTAACACTCAGTTGCCAAGGCACTCTGGGAAATGTAGTTTCCAGGCTCCCACCTGTGATTGTAGAGATAGAGACGTGTACAGGATAGAGAGGGGGCAGATATTCAACAGACGATATCTGGCAAAGAGTGATTCTGATGGAAAGCAAAATAAATTCCAAGTTGTATAAAGGGGTTAAACACCATACTTGCAACAGAAAATAAATAGAACAATGAAACAGAAAAACAGGAGAAAAATTTTATGACTTAAGGGTGCCAGAGGTCTTTCTTGATATTGGAGCGATAAGAGTTACCAAAGAGATTCATATACTGGAATAAAAAGAATTTCCAATGGTCAGAGAGTTAGTTAGGAATCGAATCATCTGAATGGCGTGTTTAGGATATGTATTAAAATGAGCTGGAAATCGAATAGATTACCAAGATGAAGCTGCACACACCCAGTGGCTCAGCAGTGCACTAAACAAACATATGTGATGTACAGTGCTCAGCAGGGAAACAGGGTGGATTTTAGGATTCACCCCAACAATAATAATTATGGGTGGAATAAGAATATTTAGAGTATCACCTACTTATATAAAACTCATGAACAGATAAGGCAAGGACATTGCGTGGAGAGGCCTGAATGGGTGATAAAACTATAAAGAAAAGCAAGTACAGAAAGACCACAAACATCAGAAATGCAATTGGTCAGAAACAGGCAGGAAACCAGAGGGACATCCAGATATCTAGTTCTTTTTTTGTCTGTTTTTTTGTTTTTTGTTTTTTTGTTTTAATGTAGTAAACCCTTTCCTCATGATTATTTCCTTATTTCTTTTTTTCCTTTTTTCCTTCTTTCTTTTACAGTCAATCACTGTGTATCATTACAGCATAGCAAGTGAATTATTTTCCCATCACGAATACACTGTATATTGGTTCACTCACAGATACCATTTTTTTTGTCTGACACAGAGAATATATTGATTAGTGATACTAGTCGTTTTTTAAATTTTTATTTCTTATATTTAATTACTGTATTTTTAAAAAAATAATTATTTTATTTTATTTATTTATTCATTTATTTTAATTTGACCAGAGAGAGACTCAGAGAGAAAGAGACAGGGAAAGTGAGAAAACAAGCCACCAGGTCTGGGACTCGAACTGTGAGCGGCCATGTGGGAGTGTCCAGTGCCTTAACCATCATGGCACCTGCTGGTCCTCTAATTACTGTACTTCTACACAGCATGCAAAATGGACTTCCCAGGCATGAGTATACTGCTCACATTAGTCCAGTCAAAGAGATCACCATACACATTACCATCAACAAATAATTTCCCATTTTGGGGTCCATTAAATGTTTTGCTATTTTTTCCCCTGATTTCCTCCCTCCTGCCATCCCCCATACTGTCTTTAGTATCCTCAGTTGTTCTCCCTACTTTTATACCTTTCAATTTTTCAGTTTCTGCAATAAAGTGTTAAGACATGGAATCAACCCAAATGTCCAAGAACAGATGAATGATTGAAAAAGTGTGACACACAAACTCTATGGAATACTACCTGGGCATCCAGGAGATTTCAAAGGTACAGAAATGTTCAATTTCCTAAGCTTGAATAATGAGTATGCTCTATATTATTATTTAAATTACACTTCTATAATTTATGATCTTTGTCACAATAAAACTGAAAAAAATACATAGAGAAAAATATAAACCACGAGCTATGATAAATAAAGAGTTAACCATATTTTGGATCAAAGAATCATAAATTTAAACAAGGAGATAGAAATTGTTTAACAGTGGCCCAGACTTAGTGGCACTGTCAGAACTACAGTGAACTATGGTGCTGGAAGTCATGCTTCCACCCATGGGTTTGAATCCCTGGACTGGTTAACCTAAAACATGCCAAGAGCACATGTATGTTCAAAAGCCTGACAAGCTGGAGGTCTGGGGAAAGGAGATCGTGACGTGAACAAACCCTGTTAGAGGATCTTTCTCTCATATGCATATGTGTGAGCATACATACTTCCTATCATAGATAAAACAAAATTTTAAAACTCTAAAGAAATTGTTCAATAATCAAATGAACAAGAATTCTAAATCTCATTCTCATTGTAAGCATGAGTGTAGTGAAAAAAATCTCATTCTTTTAGTTGGAGAAGAACTTGGTTAAACATTTCTGGAAAGCAATCTGGCAATGTTTATCTAGAGCCTTTAAAAATGCCCATGCTTTCGAGAAATGGCCAGAAACTCTGACAAAGTTTTAATGTAGGAAATCATTAGCGTTTATACAATGGTGAGACATTATGGGAGTCAGTAAATCATGACCACTATAATGAAACATTGCACAGCCTTTAATGAGGATTACAAAGAGATCACCATTACCATGCAGAAATGCCTGTCACATTATTGAGTGAGAAAAGGCAAACTAGAGAACTTTAGATCCAAGAGGATCTCATAGATTACAAAAACAAACAAGCAAGCATATTGGAACGAATTAGGTCAAAATACCAGCAGCCATTATATTTGGGTGCCGAGATTACAGATACTTGTTTCTCTTTGCTTAAAATATTTCCCAATTTCTTCAAATGAGCAGTTATTGCTTTTATAATAGGGAGGGAAGGGTGTGGGAATTTAATAAAAAATTGGAAGTTCAGTTGGACTCATGCTTTCTTTCAGCACTGTTGTATTATATTGTACCTGAGCGTATAGCTTGGCACTATTCCAATCACATTCTTTCATGTCAAGGAGATAAGAGGTTAAGTTATTTCCAATTACCATTCTTCATTTTTACCTTGACTTACATAGTGATAGGAAAAGGGGAATTAACAGTTATTGAGTGTTGTCTTGGACACTGCCTTATTCCTACATATTACCCCTGAGAGACAAATTATTATCTTCATTTTAATGTTGGAGAAACTGACACCCAGCAGTCTTAAGGCACTTGCTTGAGATCACTCAGATAGCCAATAGCAAGGATATAGATCTGATTCCTGAGTTGTTTTTCTAAACTCTCTTCCTTCTACATGATGGAACCACTGTTTTTTGTTTGTTTGTAAAGATTTATTTATTAATTCCTTCCTTCCTTCATTTTAATTTGAGCAGAGAGAGACACAGAGAGAGAGAGAGGAAATTGAGAAAGCAAGTCACCAGGTCCAGGATTCAAACTGTGGTCAGCCATGTGGGAGTGTCCAGCGCCTTAACTGCCACGCCACCTGCTCATCCCATGGAACAACTATTTTAAGGTTCATATTATAGCCCTAACAGCTCAGACATCAGTCTGCATGGGCTGAGATACTGCCTCCATTTACTGGTTATGGGACTTCAGGTACATTTTATTCGGCTTCTCCAGGCCTCAGTTTCTGTATCAGTGAAATGGGAATAATTACGGTGTTTTCTTCATAAGAGGACATGCATCTAGAGTGCTTAGGGAAGTTCTTGGCACTCAACCAACGTTAGCAAGCATTGTTAGCCCTCACGGGGTCTGAAAGATCATGGGAATGGGTTTGAGTTTATTTCCCTCCCACTCCCCCTGTGTCTACAGTGGAATGCCATCTGAGGTCACTGGTCCAAGGCATGATTTCATATGTGGGGACACTGAAGAGCAGAAAGGTGGAATGAGTAACAGACTAGCTCGTGGTGTGGGAGTCAGGGTGGTCCTATCAGCCCAGGTCCTGCCCATGGCTTACAGCTTTTCCCTGACCCATGTCCCTGTGACCAACAGCAAGGGGGACAAGATTACAGTGCTGGACACGGTCGTCTCTTCATGTATACACTATTATTTTTTGGTAATTTGCCAAAGGGCACATGTACTCACCAGAGAGAGAGAGAGAGAAAGCAGCCCCTGACAGGCATGATCAAGCCTCAGTTCCTTCTCCTCCATCTCTCCCCCTCCCTCCTGTTTTCAGGATTTGGGCACACACATGCACCTGGCATACTTTTCAAGCCGCTGGGTCCAGGACTTGAATTACACAGTTGGCCATGTGGAGGCCAGCTGCTTTAACCACCATGCCACCAGCTGGCCCTGATGGCATGTTACTTTTCATGTACATGTTATCATTTCATCTTTCAACAACCTTGGGAAATAGGGAAGAAAGATACATGAATGAGGAGACAACCCTGGAGGACTTAGGTTTTCCCATGGTCCCACAGAGAGCTGAGACAGGATTCCGAACTGTTTGCACAGCACTGTGGTACCTCAAAGCACTCTTTGATGCATTAGATAACCAACTTTAGATCTTTGTTTCTGAGAGGCAGGGAAAAAACTAGTCTGGTGGACATTCTCACCCTGATTTCTTTCGTAAACCCCATGGTACCAGTTATTACTCCTCAGCATCTTGTGGGTAGGGAAGCATCTTCATCCAGCTCTTCATTAGTTGGGTTCTCCTGAGCCCAAGTGGTCAGCTGCTGGAATTCTGACAGCTATTAGGCCAGTGGGACAGAAGTGCCATTCTTCCCAGCACACCCTCTGCTATCTGAAGCCTTAAGATACCTGCCTTACTTAAACACAATGTTAAGCTGTGTTGCCTTCAGAAATCTAAGAGCAGCTTGAACTCTCAAGAACTGCTGATGTGGGTGTGAATTGGTACAGCCTCTTAAAAAATAATACCTCGCAGCTTTTCCTAAGGCAAAATATAGGTCTGTTCCATGGCCCAGCAATTTCACTCCTATGTATACCCAATGGAAAGAAGTGTTTTGTTCATCAAAGACATAGGTAAAAAATAAAAGTTTGTGACTGATTTATTGATAATAGGAAAAATTGCAAACAACCTAAATGTTCATCAGTAGGAAAATGGATAAATAAATTTCAGTGATATTCACTCAATGAAATATTATATGGCAGTAAAAAAGAATGAAATACTACTTCATAGAACAATGTGGATGGAACCTCACAAATACAATGATGAGAAAAATAAAACACAGACCAAAGAAAACATACCGTACAACTACATTTATATGAAGTTCAAGAATAGGCAAAGTGAATCTTTGTTGCTACAAGTTGTGTAGAGCTTAATATTATGGGGGTGGTTCTTTTTTTCTTTTTTTTTTTTTCTTTGGAGAGGTTTTTGCTATAGGGCGCATGCGCTCTCTGGAAAGACAGAAAGTGAGAAATCACCCCCCAGGAGGGATGGCCACACCACAATCCCTTCTCCTCCTTTCTCCTCTCAGGATCTTGGGCATGCATGCACACATGCTTGGCATTAGTTTTAAGCCACCAGGTCTGGGACTTGAACTGTAGTCAACTACATGGAAGTCCAGCGACATTATGCTAACTGCTGGTCCCAAAGGGGGGGGGTAGTTCTTTTGATTACTAAGAGATAGACTAATGGTGGTTCCATGGATGTGAAAATAGGTTAAATTCATCAAGCTTTAAGCTTATGAAATGTGCACTTTGCTCTATGTATGTAATGTCACAATAAAAAATTAAAAACAAATACTGACATCTGGATTACTAAGGATTCGCTCACTAGGAACTCAGAATAATCCCTAAGCAAAGGCTTATATGATAAAGTTATTTTCTAAGTCAACCTGTGGACCCGCATACCAAGTGGGTTCTTCATTCTCCAAGCCCCAATCCCCAGGGTAGGATAAATCTCTCTGAGAAGGCCACTGGCCTTGTACTTACCACACCCCTGTGGCGTGTGCTGTGTCTGTCTACTTCTCCAAGAGCAGGGACATTCTCATTCATCTCTTTTATCCAGTACCTAGCAGGGTGTCTGGATAGGAAGAGACATACCGTAATTATCCATGGGACAAATGGAGTGAGTGCACAAAAGAATGAATGAACATGGCGCACACAAGTATGATCTATGACCACAATCTAGAAAACAGCTGCTGGACTGTGAGCTGGCGAAACATTCTCCAGGCTGTATGACATAGACCACTGGCTTTCAAAACTGGGAAGATTCTGCCCCCAGGAAACATTTGACAAGGTCCTGAGATATGTTTAGTCAATAGGTCTGGGGGCCAGGGGGTAATTCACCACACCTGGGATGATGCTAAATGTCCTGAAAGGTACAGAAAAGCACCCCTCTCCCCAGTACATACACACACTCTGATCATGGAACTCAAAAGGCCAACACTGATGAAGTTGAGAAACCCTGGTACAAAGGAACAGAGTGGCCCAGGAGCTGGCATGGTGGTTAAGGTGGCTGGATCCCACAGGGCCAACTATGTGCTTTGCGTTTTGGACCCAGTGGCTTAAATGACATGCTGGGTGTGTGTGTGTGTGTGTGTGTGTGTGCGTGTGTGTGTGTGTGTATGTGTCCAAAATCCCAAGAGAAGAATAGAGGAGAAGGGATTGTGGTGTGATCACCCCCATGGGGAGTGCTTTCTCACTTCTGTCTCTCTGTGGTGAGTGCACAAGCCCTACAGCAAATTTTAAAATAATAATAATAATAAAATAAATGAACAGGAGCTAAACATAGAAAGACTTAAGTGCAAAGGTCAGCAGAAGTTTTGTTAGCTGTGTGACTCCGGGTAACTTATAAAACCTCTCAGAGCGGTTTCACTTGTACAAACAGGGCTAATGCCTACTTAAAAGTAGTTGAGAAGATTAAATGTGCTAAGCTGTGTGAACTGCCAGACTCAAAGTGGGAGCCCAGTGAGACGTGGGCTTGTAGACCCCTTCCCTTGTCTACTTCCTGTTTCTGACCCCTTTCCCCAGAGCCCAAGATGGACAATTTTTAATAAGAGAAACAGCTGTCAAGCATTGCTGCTTCTGCTGCTGCTTAAGAAACTACTGAAGAGTGAGGCTGCCTGTAAAGAATGCATTTTATTTACTGGATACATCAGTAGTCCCTGTTCCTAATGAAATACATTATTAAAAGATAAAGTCAACATATTCAGAACTCAGCCCCACATTGCATCCTAGTGTAATCTGCCATTCTCCCAGCATGGCAGGTGTCCTGTAAGCCTGCCTCTAAAACATGCATTCTGATTTCTCTTGCTTTCCCTCGCTTTTTCTCTAAGCCCGCACAAGCGCACCGTGTTCCCGAGAGATACAGAGCAGCGTCTCATACAATAGTAGCATAGTGTGCAAGTGGCAGACACACCGCGAAGAAAGAACCCAGCCTTGTTCTTTGCAAGCAGGAAGTGGAATTTCCCGCAGGGCTCAATCCAAGGCTTGCTGGATTCGTTCCTCCCTCCCTCCCCCTTTATGTATTTATGAGAGCGACTAGGCCCTGGGCAATCTGAAGCGAGAATCTCGTGTGGGCTGATTATTATGAAGTTTTGCTGTCCTTGGTGCTGGAAAAGAATCGTAACGTGCTAAGGATTTTTGGGTCACTTCTGCATTTCCATTACTTGTATCGGCCAGGGAATACAAAACAGGACATTCATATATATTTTAACATTACTTTAGCAGATGCTTAATATGGACTATTTGGAAAACACATGGAATGAAAATAACAAAAGTAACTTACATTGTCTTGTGGGTATGCTACTTTCTAGGCATTGTTACTGAATTTATCTTATGGATTAGGTACCGTACATCCCCCATTTTTCAGATGAGGAGAACTGAGGCAACACCAGTCCCAACAACCTGATCTTTCACCAACAACCATGTCCACAACAGAAGAGTCAGGGCAGTCTCTCCTCTTGACTCTGGCTTCCATTTCCTCTCACCTTCTTATGTGGGTTTGTCTTGGCTTCTAGAATTCTCATTCCTTCTCCCAAACCATCAGTTTCTCTCTTTCTACTACTCAATTCTTGTAAGATACACACCTAGTAATTCTCATCTTTCAGAAAAGATAGAAAAGCCCTTGAATATCACATTTTCTTTCCTCCTTCTTAAAGAGAAGCTCTCTGGGATCAGCAGATGACATAAGGGTTAGGTCACCGGATTCCCATGTAGTCAACCATGGTTTGAGTCCTGGACCTAGTGACTTAAAACTCACACTGGATACATGTGTGTGCATGCCCAAAATCCAGAGAGGAGAATGGAAGAGAAGTGACTGTGGCATGGTCACCCCCCACCCACCCCCTGGGGATGATTTCTCGCTTTCTGTCTCTCTAGCAAGTGCATGTGCCCTATAGCAAAAATCTCTCTTAGAAAAAAAAGAGAGAGAGAGAGAGAAGTTCTCTGAAAGAGCATTTTTTAGTCACTGTTTCTACTTCTTCGTGTCTGATTTACACTTTTTCTGTAAATCATCCCCTGAAAATGGCTCTTGTCTAAATCAACCATGGTCATTCTATTGGCAAATCCTACAATTGTTTCTCTGAGCTTGCTTTAGCTCCCAGAAACATTTGACATCAATGACTACCTCCTTCTCAAAATTCCCCCCCCCTTTTTTTTTCTCTTGACTACCATATCATTAAAAATCCTAACTTTTTTCTCCTAACTCTACAGCCCATATTTTCAAGTTGTTTTTCCTGGATCTTGGTGTTTGGCTCTACTGGAAATATGAAGTGCCACCAGGCTCAGTCCTTGGAAGACTTAACTTCCCCAACTATACACCTCCTCCAGTAAGTAATCTCATGTAGTCCTGTCTTCCTGTTTCTGACCCCTTTCCCCAGAGCCCAAGATGGACAATTTTTAATAAGAGAAACAGCTGTCAAGCATTGCTGCTTCTGCTGCTGCTTAAGAAACTACTGAAGAGTGAGGCTGCCTGTAAAGAATGCATTTTATTTACTGGATACATCAGTAGTCCCTGTTCCTAATGAAATACATTATTAAAAGATAAAGTCAACATATTCAGAACTCAGCCCCACATTGCATCCTAGTGTAATCTGCCATTCTCCCAGCATGGCAGGTGTCCTGTAAGCCTGCCTCTAAAACATGCATTCTGATTTCTCTTGCTTTCCCTCGCTTTTTCTCTAAGCCCGCACAAGCGCACCGTGTTCCCGAGAGATACAGAGCAGCGTCTCATACAATAGTAGCATAGTGTGCAAGTGGCAGACACACCGCGAAGAAAGAACCCAGCCTTGTTCTTTGCAAGCAGGAAGTGGAATTTCCCGCAGGGCTCAATCCAAGGCTTGCTGGATTCGTTCCTCCCTCCCTCCCCCTTTATGTATTTATGAGAGCGACTAGGCCCTGGGCAATCTGAAGCGAGAATCTCGTGTGGGCTGATTATTATGAAGTTTTGCTGTCCTTGGTGCTGGAAAAGAATCGTAACGTGCTAAGGATTTTTGGGTCACTTCTGCATTTCCATTACTTGTATCGGCCAGGGAATACAAAACAGGACATTCATATATATTTTAACATTACTTTAGCAGATGCTTAATATGGACTATTTGGAAAACACATGGAATGAAAATAACAAAAGTAACTTACATTGTCTTGTGGGTATGCTACTTTCTAGGCATTGTTACTGAATTTATCTTATGGATTAGGTACCGTACATCCCCCATTTTTCAGATGAGGAGAACTGAGGCAACACCAGTCCCAACAACCTGATCTTTCACCAACAACCATGTCCACAACAGAAGAGTCAGGGCAGTCTCTCCTCTTGACTCTGGCTTCCATTTCCTCTCACCTTCTTATGTGGGTTTGTCTTGGCTTCTAGAATTCTCATTCCTTCTCCCAAACCATCAGTTTCTCTCTTTCTACTACTCAATTCTTGTAAGATACACACCTAGTAATTCTCATCTTTCAGAAAAGATAGAAAAGCCCTTGAATATCACATTTTCTTTCCTCCTTCTTAAAGAGAAGCTCTCTGGGATCAGCAGATGACATAAGGGTTAGGTCACCGGATTCCCATGTAGTCAACCATGGTTTGAGTCCTGGACCTAGTGACTTAAAACTCACACTGGATACATGTGTGTGCATGCCCAAAATCCAGAGAGGAGAATGGAAGAGAAGTGACTGTGGCATGGTCACCCCCCACCCACCCCCTGGGGATGATTTCTCGCTTTCTGTCTCTCTAGCAAGTGCATGTGCCCTATAGCAAAAATCTCTCTTAGAAAAAAAAGAGAGAGAGAGAGAGAAGTTCTCTGAAAGAGCATTTTTTAGTCACTGTTTCTACTTCTTCGTGTCTGATTTACACTTTTTCTGTAAATCATCCCCTGAAAATGGCTCTTGTCTAAATCAACCATGGTCATTCTATTGGCAAATCCTACAATTGTTTCTCTGAGCTTGCTTTAGCTCCCAGAAACATTTGACATCAATGACTACCTCCTTCTCAAAATTCCCCCCCCCTTTTTTTTTCTCTTGACTACCATATCATTAAAAATCCTAACTTTTTTCTCCTAACTCTACAGCCCATATTTTCAAGTTGTTTTTCCTGGATCTTGGTGTTTGGCTCTACTGGAAATATGAAGTGCCACCAGGCTCAGTCCTTGGAAGACTTAACTTCCCCAACTATACACCTCCTCCAGTAAGTAATCTCATGTAGTCCTGTGACTATAAAAACCACCAAGAAACTCATGTCTCCTAAGTTCTACCTATTTTGTCAAGCCAAAACCCTAGGGATCATCTCTGATTTCCCCCTCATGACTCACAAATAACCCCCAGTCAGGTTCCACAGATGTAGCCTGCAAGACATATTCCAATTCTACCAATATATCTCCATTTCCAATACCACTAACTTAACATCTCTAACCTCCCTTCCCTGGATTACTGTGAAGTGCCATCTTCTATTTTAATTTTCTTTGAACAGGTAGTACAAATGTTCAAAGATCCAACCATATCGAAATATGCACACTTTTGTCCTTTCTTGTCCCAGTCTCACCCCTGCATTTTACAGGTAACCATATTTTTGTTTTGGGGGAGTGTCCTTCAAGAGTCTTTATGCAAATATAAAATATATATCCCTCTTTGTTATTACACAAATGCCAGAATATTATACATTCTGTTCTGCTCTCTGCTCCTTTCACTTTGCAATACATCTTACAGATCTTTCCATATGGATGCTTGAGGAGAACTTCCTCTTTACTTAGTTGCTTACATGGCTGTAACAAAATGTATTTAAACAGTAATCTATCCTTTGACAATTGTGTTGTTTCCAATCTTTTGCTACCTCAAATGATACTACAATAACCTTGTCTGTTGTATTCTCATACACGCCATTATACCCATATTATAAATTACCAGAAACGAGATTGCTGAAGCAAAGGGAACCATTTAACTGATTTTTCTGTTTTCTCTCTTAAGCCCTCCATTACATTATGAAGGTACCTTAAAGGATACTTTTTAAATGTAAATCACATCGGGTCATCCATTTCAAAGCCCTCCAATGTCTTTGTACTGCATATATGAGATTTAAATGTCTCACAAGGTCTCCTGCTTACATTGGATTGTGCCTACTCAGGCCCCACTCAGAACTTCACAGAAGTCAGTCTTTATATTTCTAGAACACACTCAACTCTCCTTACCTTTGCATTAGTTCAGCTCTTTACCTCTCACACTCTTCAATCAGATCTTCAGATCAGGTTAATTATCACCTCTTCAGAGAGGCCTCCATGATATTCCATGTGAAGCTTCCCACCTTGCCCCTAACTGCTGGCACTCTTACCCCTAACTGCTGGCACTCTTCTGGTATATCATTGTGTTTTATTTTTATTTTTCTTTACAACTTCCTCTTTCTATCTCTTGGTTCTAAAACAATATCTGACAACAAATGTCTGTAGAATGAATGACTGTTAACATCTCAGTGTATTAATTTCCAGCATCTTACCAAAATTTATTTTCTACATAAGGGAGATGATATTATGCATATAATTTTGTATCCTAGTTTTGTCATATAGTGTTACATTTAAGCATTTCTCCAGGAAATTTAAAAAATCCTTTGTAGATCTCCTCCTGTTTTTGGATAGGTTTTTGCTTTAGGACCGTGTGTGCTTGACAGAAAGAGAAAGCGAGAAATCACCCCTGGGGGGATGGCCATGCTGAAATCCCTTCTCCATTTTCCTCTCAGGATCTTGGGCACACATGCACACGTGCCCGTTGTGAGTTTAAGCCACCAGGTCTAGGACTCGATCTGCGGTTGACTATGTGGGAGTCCAGCAACATAGCCATTATGCCAACTGCTGGTCCCCAGGCCCCCTTTTTTTAAATTTAGAGTAATTTATTATAGGGAAAAATTTTAACTATTTTACTTTTTCTTTTCTTTCTTTTTTTGTTTTAATTTGCTATAGGGCAATTGTGCTTCCGAGAGAGATAGAAGTGAAGAAACACTCCCCACCCTCGTGAGGATGACCATGCTGAAATCCCTTCTCCTCCATTTTCATCTCAGGATTTTGGGCATGCACACACATGTGCCTCATATGTTTTCCAAGCCACCAGGTCCAGTACTTGAACCACATAGTCAATCATGTGAGATTCAGCCACTTTAACCATGATGTCACTTGACTGGCCCCCCAAACATAACCATTTTAATCACTCACTTTGTAGGATGCTTAGGTGTTGTCACACTTTAAAAATTGGAATTAACACAGCAATAAACATATTTAAACATAAATATTTGTTCAGCACTTCAAATGTTCCCTAAAACTGTACATATTATGTTAAAACAGTAGGATCTTTTAAGCCATCAGATAATTTTATCAAATAGCTTGTCACAAGATTGTAATAATTTATACCCCTTCTAGCAATAAATCACCTAATTCTCATCAGATTTAATAATCATTCAGTATTTACTAATTTGATAGATAAAATGGTTCATTTTTTAAATAGTTGCCTTTTATAACTAATGAAGTTGAATATTTTTATAGATCATCTTTGATGGATTAAAAACAGCATTATATCAATGCCTACTTCTTCTACAGGCTTGGGAGGAGTTTGGCTATATTAAATCTCAGGTAATCAAGTAATCTGAATTTTTTTGCACTCACACACGAAAAAAAAACAGTAAAGAAAACAACCCTGTGGTATTACTACATAAGTACTGCTTGCTTTTCTCCTACTTTGGGGACAGACAATCTCCTTTAAAATGCAATTTCTAGGAAATACATTGTACCCTTTGTTTTCCACCTAGCGTGTAATTCCCATCATCACTGCTTCCTCTTCCATGAGTGAAGCCTTTTGGAATCATTGATGGATATGTAGAAAGTTCTATCATGAAGATTTCATAGAGTAGGTTTTATTTTGCATTTCCCTGGGTCATAGTTCTGTTCAGAGTGTACTATTCATTTGTATGTTTCCTCTCCCCATGAATAAAACCTAAGCATGTATCTTACCAGTAAAAATAACATAACCTCGGGACCAGCAGTTAGCATAATGGCTATGTCGCTGGACTCCCACGTAGTCGACCGCGGTTCGCGTCCTGGACCAGGTGGCTTAAAATTCATGCCGGGCGCGTGTGCATGCCTGTCCATGATCCCGAGAGGAGAATGGAGGAGAAGGGATTGCAGCGGGAAAATTCATTTTGTATGCTATAATGATATACAATGAATGAATGTAAAATAAATAAATTTGAAAATTAAATTTAAAAATAAATAAAATAAAAGAGAAAGAAAGAAAGTCTTCTTTGGGACAAGCAATGAGTCTAGCCTTGCTCTGTTTCAAGAAAATAGCACATTAGGACCAGCAATTGGCATAATGGTTATGTCACTAGACTTCCATGTAGTTGATGGCAATTCAAGTCCCAGACCCAGTGGCTTAAACTCACACCGGGCGAATGTGCGTACATGCCCAAGATCCAGAGAGGAGAATGGAGGAGAAGGGATTGCAGTGTGGCCATCACCCCGGGGTGTGATTTCTCACTTTCTGTCTCTCGGTCTCTCTCTGTCTGTCTGGCTAACGCACGCGCCCTGTAGTGAAAACCTCTCCTCCCCCAGAAAAAAAAAAAAAAACATAACCTCTGTTTTTTATAGCTTCAGCTAACCTTTAAGCAAATCTTAACATTGTTGATAACTGTTTTCCAAACTAAGCATTTTATCCAATGATAGAAAATTAGCACGTTATAACAGGTACTGCACAAAGAACCTACATTGATTCACAGATGACTTTAAAAATTCAGCGAGCCAAGAATCCCACATTATTGATTCATGCTAACAAAACGATGAAGCACAGCTAATCTTTACAACACATGCTGGGCAGAATGACATTTACAAATGCAGACAGACGGAAACCAATTGGACATAATTCTTTAAGGATTAAACTGATGGCTGCAATTAGACATGAAAAGGTGAGCCGTCTCACTGCTGGGAATTGAGACTTAGCCTCCAGGGTCCGGATCTAATCTGTCCTTGTCCTTGCTTAACCATCATATCCCACAGTCCCGCTGACTGGTGAGTTGAGGAGAGTTTCCCATGACTATTCAGGTTAATTACATTGGTTTGGAAAGTTCAGTGTGTTACCACTTTGACTTACATCTTTGGCTTGTAATAACAACTGCCCTGAAGGAGGCCATGCTTGGGACCTCCACAGTGTGATGCTGCTATTGTGAAATATTAGAGGAGCCCACCAGAGGCTTGTCAGGACTGAATCTATATAGACAGATCCCTTTGTATACCTTGTTCTTTGCTGGAAGTAGACACCATGAATCTCTGAAAGCTCAGGAATTCTCAGAATCGGATTCTTTTTTAACTGCCAGAGGGCGTATGTGCTTGCCAGAGAGACAGAGCAACAGCAATAGCAGTGGGAGGAAATGGTGAAGTGCACCCCCCAGTGGTGTACAGTCATGCCACAATCCCTTCTCCTCCATCTCTCCATCTTCTAGGGATTTGGGGTATGCATGCATACACACCCAGGATGTATTTCAAGCCACCGGGATTGGGATTTGAACCATGGTCAGTCATGTAGAATCCAGCTCCCTTAACCAGTAAGTCATGGAGCAGGCCCATCAGAATCTGTTTTTAAACTTGTTTTTCTATTTAAAGAAATACTTGAGCTTGACACATAGCTCTTAGTCCTAGAAAACAACTCAGTCTGCCGTTTCTGAGTAGTTTCAAGGTTAAGCTGATAAACATCACCCAAAGAACAGAAAATCTAGTTGATAACCTTCAAGATAATTCTGATAGTTTTAAAATTCATAATGACTCTGCTTATCAGCAAATCAGAACAGTGATGGAGTGAGAAGGATTTGCAGCCATGGGGTGTAACTGAAAGCACATATGTTTGGAAATCAAATTCTGTCCCTGCTAGCTACTCGCACAGCAAGGTTCAATACATGTTTTTATTGTCCTAGTTTCCCCATCCTACTTACATCCGCCAGGTTTATTTTGAGACTCTACTGGGATGGCTCAGAGAAGTTCCTCTAAACCAGCCTGAGACACACCATCCTGAGAGACAGTGGCCCACATTTGCTTGTTTCTTAGCTCTCCTTATTCCCCATCTATCCCTTCCTCGGCACTTACATTTTAGAAACCGGCAAGAAAACACCCTAAGAAAAACTCCAGGAGAGCACAATTTTAGAGACAGGAAATTAACATTTCTATAAAAGTGAGGATCGTTTTTGTTGCAAAGACACAAACATCTTGAATTGTCCTGAGAAAAGGAGGGGAAAAGTGTCAGTTGCCTAGAACCCCAGCATTGCATTGTCCAAAGAGCATAAAGTCTCCTTAACAAGCTCAGACTCAACACTGTCAGTTTTAAAATTCATCCTTATCTGTTTAACAGAGAGGGAGAAGAGAATGCTGCATATGTATCCATCGCAACAGGGTTGTGGGGAACAGATATTCTCTGACCTTTGGAATCTTATAACCCTGTGGTGTAAATCCCTTCTTTTCTACTGATAGGCTATGGAATTTTGGACATGGAGCCTTGGATTTCTCATTTGTAAGATGGTGATAAAGATAGCCATAAATGGGACCAAATCTATGGCTAAAATGATGTTGTCAGGATTCACTTTCTCTCTGTCTTTCGAACCTATCTTTCGCTGTGCAAGCTTCATTCTTAGGATCCTGAGTGGCTCCAAGCTTCTGGAAACTTCCTTCAGGTTAAAGTCCTAATGAAATGAACTGTGGGAGCCTCCAGAAGAGCCCTGATACTTTCTGATGGACCTGGAAAACATGTGTGCTGACTGAAGACTGAGAGTCCTCTTTCACCTAGAGTTATAGTCAGTCCCCCCAACATTGTGTGAAAGACTGAAAATGATGGGGGCTAGGCAGTGGCCCAGTGGCAAGGCAACTGGACACACATGGGAAGGTCCTGGCTTCACATCCCAGGACCTCCCAGGCATATCAGGTGTGTATATGCTCATGATCTGGGCTGGCTGGGGCTGGATCACAGCCTGAGGACCCGGTTGGAGACCTCTCTCTCTCTCTTTGAATAAATAAATAATAAACTCAGGAAGGGAGGGAAAGTGATGGATTTCCAAACAACATAGGAGGTTATGACCAGAAAATAAAAATTGACCCACCAGAGGCAAAGCACAACTATCTGCATGTATGTCCTACTGAAAAGCAATGGCAGTACCATCTGTCAGTGATTCTTAATCCTAGCTGCAGATTACAATAACCTGGAGAGCTTAATGAAAAAAAAAAAAAAGAATATCTAAGTTCCAACCTCAGAAAAGTTCAACTGAACACCAGAATGTGGAAACTAAACAGTAGAGTTTTTTGTTTTCTGTTTTTAATTTATTTAATTTTATTTATCATTGTTATTAGTTTTACTTTGACCAGAGAGAGAGAGAGTGAAAAAGCAAGCCACCAGGTCCAGGACTGGAATCTCAATCAGCCATGTGAGAGCCCAGCGCCTTAATTATCACACTACCTGCCTGCCGTAACAGTAGTAGTTTTATAAAGCACTCCGCTGATTCTAACATTCAATCAGGGTTAAGAATCATGTCTAAGTGGACTCAAATAGATACAGACATTGCACACCAGATATCCAGATGCTTGGGTGTGGGATATTCTTTTGAAAGTTCTAGGGAGTCAAAGTTGAAATTCCCATCCATGAAGCGGAGAAGACTCATATTTAGGGGAGACCAGGTACTTGTCAATGCCGTCACTGCTCAAATAATTACAGATCCCAGCAGTTCTGAAATATCTGGGCCATCAACAAGTTGCAGCCTCTGCTCAAAATATGAATGAGCTCCAGGACAGTCTTATGCCCAGTTCTCTCCTGCACATCTCTAATAATTCACTCCAAATTTTATGGAGGAATAGAAGCTAATTTTATTTTTTTCAAGACCTACATATTTTTGTAAAACCTACATATTGTTTAAAATTCTGAGTTCTACAAAATTATCCGTGTGTGTGTGTGTGTGTGTGTGTGTCTTTTTCTCTCTGTAATTAATATGTCCAAAATATGCTTCTAGTTGAGCTGGCCCTTTAGCCTGGTGGTGAAGAGAAGTCACTTGCCACATGGCCAACTGCAGGCTGAGTCCCAGCCCCGGCAACTTGAAAAACATGTGAGGCATGCCCACAAAGTCCTGACAGTATTGAGAAATGGAGAAGGAATTGCAGCATGACTACACCCAACTGGGAGGTGCTTGCTTCCTCTCTACACCTGTCTTTCTCCACCAGTGCACACTGGCTATTAAAAAAATGTACTGGAGCCAGTAGGTAGCATAGTGGTTAAGGCACTGGTTTCCCACATGGCTGACTACGATTCAAGTCCTGGATCTGGTGGCTTGAAAATCATGTTGGGTACATGTGCACATCACTCAAAACCCCAGGAGAAGAATGGAAGAGAAAAGATGGTGACATGGCCACCCCCCAGGGGGTGATTTCTCACTTTCCTTCTCCAGCTAGTGCACTCACCTTCCCCCCAAAAGCTAAAAGCCAAAAGCCAAAAGCCAAAAAAAAAAGAGAGAGAGAGAAAGTACTCTGGTTCTCAGGCATGAAGCCCACAGCTAGTTACTGAGATACCAGGAGGTTAACCAGGCTTACTTTCACCTATTTCATAATTATGTTATAGTAAAAGGTGGTGGTGGGGGCTTCACAAAATTGAATAAACTGGAAAACAAAATGATACAAGTGAACCCAAGCAAATGCATTGTGGCAATAAACATAAATCTTTTTTTTTTTTTTTTTTTTTGAGAGATTTTTGCTATAGAGTGCATGAGCTCACCAGAGAGACAGAGAGAAAGCAAGAAATCACCCTCCGGGGGAATGGTCACACCACAATCCTTCCCTTCTCTTCCATTCTCCTCTTGGGGGTTTGGGCATACACACACATGCACCCAGTGTGAGTTTCAAGCTGCTAGGTCTGGGACTCAAATCGTAGTCAACCACATGGGAGTCTAGCATCTTAACCACTATGCCACCGGCCTGCCTCTAAACATAAATCTTTTAAGTTCCCCAAGTAAAAGTCAGGGAATCTGGGATTGGGTCAAAAATTAAAATCCATCCCTACACTATTTGCATCAGGTAAGCCTAAAATAAAATGACAGATTTGGGTTAAATAAAATAAACAGGCAAACAGGTCCCAGTCCAGGGCAAACAAAAGTTAGGCCAAAGGCTGCAACTGAACGCCAGGCACTGCAGGATTTAAGTAAAGCATCTTAAAATAGAACGACAGAATTATTTTATACTGATAAATATGCAATTCACAAGGCAGATCAACAGTCGTAAATGTTTACTTGCTAAAATCATTAAATACCTAGAGCTAAAATTACTAGCACTACAAGAGACAAATGACATAAACACATTGGCTGTGTGAGATTTTAACAGTTTTGGACAGATTAACCAGACAAAAATAAATACGGATGTAAAGGATCTGCATAATATAATTAATACTGATTGAATAGATTTTTAAACATTTTACCAAAAAGACAGTAGAACTTCTTTTAAGAGCCTAATTAATACAATTTTCAAAATTATACCATATTAGGCCACCTACTCAAAACAACAAAATCCAATAAGTGATATTTCAGGTCATATTCTCTTAGCACACATAGAAAATACTAACTCAAAAGAATATATAGAAAATATATGTGAAATACTATTCTCTTTGAATACTCTTTGAAATATAAACAATAACCTGAATTGAAAACGATCTAAAATATATATATAAAACAAATTCAAGACTTTACAAATAGAAAATCTCTCTCCTAAATAACGTTTGTCACAGAGAAAATTAAAATATCGGTTATAGATTATGTATAAATGAATGATCTGAGAAAGCACAATAGACAAAAATAGAGGATTCAAGATTTCAGCCTTTAATTGTAAGAATAAACAAGAAAGAATGAAAAGAAATTAACAAAGGAAAACAGATCAATGGGGTTTTGTTCAAAGGAAGGATGTAAAAACTAAGAAAAGTATAAGGAAGAATAAGTGAAGAGAAGATTAAAAAACTGATAATTTAGAAAAGCAAATGAATAGCCCACAGAGCTGATATATTCATCTGAGTGCTATTTTCTTTGTAAACACAAATATTAAAAAATTAAAAATCAGGGGGCTGTCAGGTAGTGTGGTCGCTAAGGTGCTGGATTCCCACGTAGTTGGCCATGGTTCGAGTCCCAGACCTGCTGACTTGCTTTCTCACTTTCCCTTTCTCCTTCTGTCTCTCTGGTAAAATTTAAAAAACAATAATAAATTTAAATAAAAGAATTCTTTTAAAAATTAGAAATTAGAATAATAGTTAACATTTATTGAGAACCTAGTATGGCTTGGAAGCGGTTAAGTATGCTATGAACAATACTACAAGGACTATACTATGATTATTTCCCTCTTTTCTTTTTTTTTTTGAGAAATTTTTGCTACAGCGTGCATGAGCTCATCAGAGAGACACAGAGAGAGAGACAGAAAGTGAGAAATCATCCCTCAGGGGGATTGGCCACGCCACAATCCGTTCTCCATTCTCCTCTCCATACATTGAGCGTGCATGCACATGTGCCCGATATGAGTGTTAAGTTGCTGCGTCCAGGACTCGAACTGCAGTTGACCAGTTGGGAGTCCAGTGCCTTAACCACTATGTCACCAGCTGGCCCCTTTTTTCAGTTTTTTGCTAAAGGACATGTGCACTCACTGGATAAACAGAGAGAGAGAAAGAGAGGTGAGGGGAGGAGGTGAGAAATCAACCCCCAGGGGGATGGCTAAACTGCAATCGATTCTCTTCCATTCTCCTCTCCAGATGTTGGGCACACACATGAGCCCAGCATGGTTTTCAAACCACCAGGTTCAGGACGCGAATTGCATAGTCAGGCATGTGGGACCCAGCTGCCTTAACCTCCACACCACCTGTTGACCCCATAGTACTCACATTTTATAGCTGGAGAAATTGAGGAAGGTAGAAGGAGAACTAATGGGGCCAAGATCACTCAAGTGGCAAATAGCAGAAAGTGGGATTAAAACATGCCAATGCTTTATATAGCCTCTCAGTGTGAAGGAAAGACAGTAAGGTTAAAAGCCACCAATTAGCAATTAGAAGATAATGCAGTGTATAATAAATGTCCAATCATATGGTAAATACATTTGGAACATCTTAATGATATTGATCATTTTTTAGGAATACATGAATTTTTAAAATTTACTCAGTGGGAATCTGAGTATAGTCATCCCTCTGTATCCATGGCTGATTGGTACCAGGACCCCCCACAAATACCAAAATTGGCAGCTGTTCAAGTCTCTCACAGATAATGGCATATTTGCATATATCTTACATACAGCCTTTTCTATAATTTAAATCATCTCTAGATTACTTATAAGTAATCTTAGCATCAGAGGTAAGTGAAAGGGATAAAAACATAACCTTCTTTATCATCTATCTTTGAGGGAATCATTTTGTAACAACTGGCATGGCGTGGCTGTAGTCTGTTAAATCCATGGATACAGAGCCCATGGGTACCAGGGGCCAACAATACCTTGGCGACTTTTGGAGAAATTAAGTCATACAGAAATCAGCACCGAAGAAGGTACTAGGCCTAAATTATTCTGAAAATTATTAGTACGAAATTTTGAAAAATAAATGTCCAAGTTATATAACTATTTAGAAAGAAATTTTTTAAAAAGAGAAAGAGATAAAAGAAAAGAGAAAATGTGTTTTAGTGAGGCTGGCATGAGTTGTCTGCAAAACCTAGTAACAACAGTCAAAGAGAAAAATAATCTCCAATCTAATCTTACTTATTGATGTAGATATAAACACACTAAATAAAATACCAGCAAATCTAATTCGGCTATACTTTAGAGGAATAAGTCACCATGACCAAACAGATTTTATTCTAGGAAACCAGGGATGATTTAACATAGGGAACTGTTTAATATTCAGAAGTTTATTACCATAATTTATCACATCTGTGGGTCAAAGGAAAAAGATCATAATCAAATACCCCAAGTATTTTGACAACATTCAATGTTCATTTCTAATTTACTTGCTTATTTAAAGCTTATTTTAATTACTTATTTCTTGAAAGAAAGAGCCAGGTACTCTCAATAGGGTCTTGCCTGACCCTCCCTTAACTACTCAGACATCCAGGTTCAAGGGCATACCCAGGTGCACCAGGCATGTTCAGGTCCAACTGGGGTCCAAACCCGGGCCTCCCATGTGACTCCAGAGACACAAATACAAATATTTGTATATACATATATACAAATAGGGGTCAGCAGTGGTGGCACAGAAAAAATGCAGTGCCCCATGATGCTGGACCTTCATGGGACTACTGAGATGAGTCTGCATCTCCCAATCTTTTTGTGTATACTGGGTGCAGGTATATCTGGTGTGAGGACTCTATTGGGGTACCTGTTTCTCTCTAGGAAATAATAAAACTTAAAAAATGCATACAGGGACCAGCAGGGGGCATAATGGTTACGTTGTTGGATTGCCACAGAGTAGACTGCAGTTCAAGTCCCAGACCTGGAGGCTTAAAACTCAGACTGGGTGCATGTGCTTGTGAGGCCAAAATTCCAGGAGGAGAATGGAGAAGAAGGGATTGTGGCATGGCCATCCCCTCGGGGGGTAATTTCTCACTTTCTGTCTTTCTGTCTCTCTCTGGTGAGCACACACACCCTATAGCAAAAATTTCTCTCTCTGAAAACAGAAACAAAACAAAAATCAACTCACTCTGGGCAATTGTGCATGTGTGCCCAAGATCCTGAGATGAGAACGGAGATGGGACTGTGGCACAGCCATCCCCCCTGTGGGGTGATTTCTTGCTTCTTGTCTCTCTGGCGAGTGCGCACACCTACAGGAAAAATCTCTCTTAAAAAAAAAATACAAATAGCAGTGAAAATTAGTCAGGAAATAGAAATTTGGAACAGGCCTCTTACCACCTATTTGCACATATCGTTTTCTTTCCTGAAAGGTCCTGCCCATCCCATCTTTGCTCCATCCCTGCACAGCCATAACTTGTAATTATCGTGTAGACTTCAGCCAGTCCTTCCCTCCTTATGAAAGATTTTCCTGACTCACAGACCAAATCCCCTACCATCTTGTAACTGGAGCATCTTCCAGCACTTATAAGGCAGAAATTCCATATTTTTAATGGAATTATTAGACTAATGCCTGTTCTCCCCTCAAGGTTTAAGTTCTCAGATTACACTGTGCATGTGTTAAAATTATATTTATGTAAAATAATTTACACATGATTCCTATTATATGTAAATGCATCATGTAACTCAGTATACAACCCTACAGTCCATATTTTTAAAAATTGATATGCATAGTAAAGAACTAAAAAGATAGTCATCAACATATTAACAGCAATACCAGATATCTTATTTTTTAATGGTTTCTTCTTTAAAATGTTCATCAGTGCTTTTCAATATTTGAAATAAACTAATACTTTTTCTCTTTTGAATGCTACAGAGGGATTTATCCAAAAAATCAAAATTCCCAGAAACTTGAAATACCAGGGGCCAACAATACCTTGGCGACTTTTGGAGAAATTAAGTCATACAGAAATCAGCACCGAAGAAGGTACTAGGCCTAAATTATTCTGAAAATTATTAGTACGAAATTTTGAAAAATAAATGTCCAAGTTATATAACTATTTAGAAAGAAATTTTTTAAAAAGAGAAAGAGATAAAAGAAAAGAGAAAATGTGTTTTAGTGAGGCTGGCATGAGTTGTCTGCAAAACCTAGTAACAACAGTCAAAGAGAAAAATAATCTCCAATCTAATCTTACTTATTGATGTAGATATAAACACACTAAATAAAATACCAGCAAATCTAATTCGGCTATACTTTAGAGGAATAAGTCACCATGACCAAACAGATTTTATTCTAGGAAACCAGGGATGATTTAACATAGGGAACTGTTTAATATTCAGAAGTTTATTACCATAATTTATCACATCTGTGGGTCAAAGGAAAAAGATCATAATCAAATACCCCAAGTATTTTGACAACATTCAATGTTCATTTCTAATTTACTTGCTTATTTAAAGCTTATTTTAATTACTTATTTCTTGAAAGAAAGAGCCAGGTACTCTCAATAGGGTCTTGCCTGACCCTCCCTTAACTACTCAGACATCCAGGTTCAAGGGCATACCCAGGTGCACCAGGCATGTTCAGGTCCAACTGGGGTCCAAACCCGGGCCTCCCATGTGACTCCAGAGACACAAATACAAATATTTGTATATACATATATACAAATAGGGGTCAGCAGTGGTGGCACAGAAAAAATGCAGTGCCCCATGATGCTGGACCTTCATGGGACTACTGAGATGAGTCTGCATCTCCCAATCTTTTTGTGTATACTGGGTGCAGGTATATCTGGTGTGAGGACTCTATTGGGGTACCTGTTTCTCTCTAGGAAATAATAAAACTTAAAAAATGCATACAGGGACCAGCAGGGGGCATAATGGTTACGTTGTTGGATTGCCACAGAGTAGACTGCAGTTCAAGTCCCAGACCTGGAGGCTTAAAACTCAGACTGGGTGCATGTGCTTGTGAGGCCAAAATTCCAGGAGGAGAATGGAGAAGAAGGGATTGTGGCATGGCCATCCCCTCGGGGGGTAATTTCTCACTTTCTGTCTTTCTGTCTCTCTCTGGTGAGCACACACACCCTATAGCAAAAATTTCTCTCTCTGAAAACCGAAACAAAACAAAAATCAACTCACTCTGGGCAATTGTGCATGTGTGCCCAAGATCCTGAGATGAGAACGGAGATGGGACTGTGGCACAGCCATCCCCCCTGTGGGGTGATTTCTTGCTTCTTGTCTCTCTGGCGAGTGCGCACACCCTACAGAAAAATCTCTCTTAAAAAAAAAAATACAAATAGCAGTGAAAATTAGTCAGGAAATAGAAATTTGGAACAGGCCTCTTACCACCTATTTGCACATATCGTTTTCTTTCCTGAAAGGTCCTGCCCATCCCATCTTTGCTCCATCCCTGCACAGCCATAACTTGTAATTATCGTGTAGACTTCAGCCAGTCCTTCCCTCCTTATGAAAGATTTTCCTGACTCACAGACCAAATCCCCTACCATCTTGTAACTGGAGCATCTTCCAGCACTTATAAGGCAGAAATTCCATATTTTTAATGGAATTATTAGACTAATGCCTGTTCTCCCCTCAAGGTTTAAGTTCTCAGATTACACTGTGCATGTGTTAAAATTATATTTATGTAAAATAATTTACACATGATTCCTATTATATGTAAATGCATCATGTAACTCAGTATACAACCCTACAGTCCATATTTTTAAAAATTGATATGCATAGTAAAGAACTAAAAAGATAGTCATCAACATATTAACAGCAATACCAGATATCTTATTTTTTAATGGTTTCTTCTTTAAAATGTTCATCAGTGCTTTTCAATATTTGAAATAAACTAATACTTTTTCTCTTTTGAATGCTACAGAGGGATTTATCCAAAAAATCAAAATTCCCAGAAACTTGAAATACTATTCTATGATCTTTACCCTTGGGTGACAGGGGTTTGACTGGTCACATATAAACATATATAATATGGAAATGTCTTCTTTCAAAAACTTATTTTCCTAGTCAATAAAGTGTCATGTATATAGAAAAGAACAAAGGCTTGAGAACAGAGAATCAACACTGTTGATGATAAAAGTTGAAGAAATCTTTTAATCTCAAATATGAGTAGGAGCTTGCATCTCAGCCCCCACGGAAACACACGTCTAGTGCCCATGCACACATAATACCACCAGTCACCAAATAAACACTGGCCATCTGCTACAAAGCTTAGCCCTGTGTTAGTTGATCCAAGTATCCTTAGTCCCTGTCCTTGATGAAGTAATTGGTGACCAAGACCAACACACTGAGTAAGGAAAACCAACAGCACAAAACAGGCTGAGCACACTGACAGACAAGTGGTAGACAAGAGCTCTGCACATCTGTAGAGTTACACTTCCCACCCATCACCGGCTACCAGCAGGACTGGTGGTGGTGTGACCCCACTCCTTCGCTGTTTCCACCACAGCAGCGTAAATAGAGGGATGGCTAAAGGAACTGCCAGTGCTAACCAAACATAGTCAGACACCTTAATTGCATTTCACTCTCTTGCCATACCCAACACATTGCCCTCTACTTTCGGACCAGAGGGTCTGTGACACGTCAAGCCTTCCCAGAATGCCCTTCTCCTTCCATTTTTACATTGACCCTGCTTTCTCCCCTCATAGTCTCTGACTTAATGTGCCTGAGCCAGGTGTCCATCCTCTGTTCTCATGTGGACCTTCAGTTATTGTTCTTGTCACCCTAACTTCTACTTTCCCCACAACTTCTTCAACTCATCCACCATTCAAAGCTCTTTGAGGCCATGTTTTACGTATCTCAATATGCCCAATTCCTAGTTATGTGCCTGCTTTTGTCAGTCCTGTTGGTAGTAACAGAAAACACTGAAGTTCTGGTAATTTAGGAGAATAGAGGTAGCCCACATTTTGGAAGTCCAAGGTGCTGGGGCCATCTCTGCTGGTGATCTTGCAGAGTCCCAAGGCCTCATATCATGAGGGTGAGAATAGAGCAGAGATTGTATGTCCATTTATGTGCTTCTGTTCTGGTCTTCCTACTCCTTAAAAATCCACCCGGAATCAATCATAGGGCTTCACCCTAATTGCTCAACCACTCTCCAAGGCCCGCCTTTCTATGAAGGTATTAAGTCTCTTCTTAAATACACTCACAATGAAATCTCCACGCATGAATTTGGAGGAGACACAAACCCTAGTTGTACCCCCAGAACATACTCTGTGCTCACTACATACATGTGGCTTTCACTGAATGAAGAGAGGAAGGAATGAATAAATGAAATTCACCTCTCGACACCTTTGCAGACTTACCTGACAATGTTCAAGCTACTCTGGCAACTGAGATGCACTTTTCTCAGCTAATCTCTATATGCTCAAATTCTAACCTTTCTCCTTCATGGTCTACAACAAAGGCCTTCTACTCCATGAAACTCCCTCTGAGCTAGCAAGACTTCTCTCTCTTCTAATTCCTATAGTCTTTTATTAGGAGTACCTATTTGACCCAGATTTAGTGTTATCTGTGGGCATATTTCATTCTCTACCCCTTCCTTACTGCTTGGTACACCCTGGGATGACAGAGATGATGTGTTTCTTCTATCCCATGATTCCTCCCAGCAACCGCTGCACTATAGACAATAAATAAATAGATACAAGCAGGATTACTGGCTGGGAGATTCTAGCCCTATGTTCATTCCCCTCGGTTAGATTTGGTCAATTCGAGCAGAAAGAGAAGTGGTACAGACAATCTCCTGGATCTTACTCAGAGCTCAAGTACTCCCATCGCTGCCATCTTTTAGAGGACATTTTCTAACTTGGCCTGGCAGGAAATGTATGTGATTTATTGTAAGTATCTGAATGAACTCAATGTGTCAGAAGACACATGAGACTGTCATCTAGGGGGATGTCATTGATAAAATTCTTTCTGGAAATACAACTTCCAGGAGAGAGATGCAGTGACATCTGTGCCTTGTCTCATCAAAACACACCTTTGAAGAGAGAAGAGTGGGTGGTCCCAGGTCAGGGGCTGGTTGTCCTTGTTCTCCTCTAATGTCTGGGCCTCCTCAAACGCACCGTTAGTCTCCTCCTGCCTGGGCTGGATCTCAGTGGCTCCTGTGGCAATAAGGGGAGTTATTTTGGGGAGACAGTTGATACTTGGCGAGTCCTCCTACAGATCAGCAATAGCTGCTTGAAATGTTAAATGCCTCCCAGATGGAGATACTTAGCATTTGTAGGAGGAATAATTTGGAGGAGAAAAATGCATTTGTCTTTTTGGCATCCTGTGGATTCCGTTAGAGAAGACAGAGAACTCTGTGAATCCTGCCATCCACATGTCAGTGTTTTCTTGGAATTTTCTAAGTCCCAGATGACTATGCTGCTTCTTCTAGGGCAATCGAGTTTTAGATATGCTGAAAAGTAGATGGGGCTGGGTCTCAGAGGTCAGAGGGTTGTCAGAGTTCCCAGAAACCATCAGAGCTCAGTCCCCGCCCCCCAGCTGCCATTGACAAACACGTTAATCATATAAACAGATGGCTTTTACTTTGGGGTGTGATCTTTCATATACAGGGAAGCTTGAGAAATATAGAGCAGATTAGCAGCAAGAACCAGGGATTGAAATGCATGAGTTATAGCTTTGCTTCTGCCACTGTCTCTGTGGCCTCAGAAAAACCACCTTCCTTCACAAAGCCTCAATTTCCCTACTTATGAGATGACATAGGTTAGATGATCTTTAAATTCCTCTCTTACTAAAGAACAGTGTTGTGGCTCTAATTACCATGGCTTATAAAGAATGAAAAGAACATTGTTGGTGGGAGGGCAGGGGAAGATATGGAATTGTGTTTCAGTAGAAGCTGTAGAAGCTTCCAGATGATAGGAAAAGTCCTCAATGGGTTATTCATTATGCTTCATTATTCAGAGCAAGGATAGAGCAGATTATTTATTTAAAACAATAGAATCAGGGGCTGGATGGTGCTACAGTGTGACCATCTGTGAGGCTGACTCACATGGAGGGTTCTGAGTTTGTATCTGGAGACCTCCCTGAGTTCACCAGGCATGTGTGTGCCGCTGATCCAGGGTTGGCTGAGGCTGGAGGTGGATTGCAGTATCAGGACCCTGTTGGGGGTGGAGGATGCTGTTTTTCTCCTTCTGTTTCTGTTTTTCTTACTCATAGAAAAATAAAACTTTTTTTAAACAGAAAGACTAAATCAATGACTCTTTTTCTTATTCCTTTTCTGAACACCCATGGGGTCTCAATGGTCCGCCAATAAGTTATGCCTTTGAATAAGTAGCTGCCTTTAACAGCAATCTGAATAAAAGCCAGATAGAAAGCTCAGTAATCACACTTAAAAATTATGACTGGATAATTGTAGTGTTTAAACCACACTGAAATGTTCAAAGAACAGTATACGTTTTTTATCTTCTGTGACTAGTTTCCCATTCTTCAGGAATCCCCTCGCCCCTTAGGTAGGTAGGTGGGTGGATGGGGGGTGATAAATGTAGCATAAATCTAGTCAACTTAATCCTGTTCATCATGTAAACTATTTCTGTAGGAAATTCATGCTCTTTTAGGTAGTGTAATCTTTCCAATGTCCTTGTGTGCTTGTGGTCATTCCTGAGACAAGTTCTGGTTACTGCGGAGAGGAGGAGAAGAGGACGTCAAGTTCTCACGTGCTTCTGGCTCCCCTGTGCAGCGTGAACTGTACCCAACTGGACATTGGTAGGCTTAATTGAATCCAATGCTGAATTGTGCATTGTTTTCTCAATTCTTCAGAACTCAGAATCTGACTCGGACCCATGTTGGCTGTTGCTGGGTCTGGTTATAGTTGATTCCATTAGACCCTTTCTAGGAATCCTGTATTGTGAACCTCACTAGCAGAGTAAGCTGCCCACTGTGGTAAACTCTCAGTCACCCTCCTCCTTTTCCACCATGAGGCATGAGAACATGGCCTGGTCCTTTTTATGACACAGGACTTCAGTGAGCAAAACCAGTCATCCAAATGGGCCAGATAAGAGTATTTGCACTGAAAGGAGGTAACAAAAGTCTCCCATCTTTTAGAGTCACAAATCCCAGTACCAGTAGTATTTGAGTTTCTAGACTCAAAGGCGGATTCGGAATGTCTTCTACAACCTCTCCCCCTACCCCTGCATCTCACTCCTAATCTATCAGTCTCAGTTGATAAGCATCTATATTCACCCTCTAGCAGCTCTGCACTGCTGCCTTTAATGGTGGCACAGAAAACAAGAGGCTGGTGTTTCTTGGAGCTGCCCAAACTGAAAATCCTGCTCCCACGTGAAATAATCCTTACAAAGACATCATAGACTTGGATTTCCAGCATTGAGCCCATTTTATTTATTTATTTCTTTAAAGAGAAGGAGATTAAAAAATAACTACTAGAGGAATTCCTCAAAACTCCCCAGTTCTCAGTGCAGCCACACATCAATAACGTGTTTTAAGGCTGCATTTTCTTCATTCCTCGCTGTCTTCTGGCAGTCCTTAGTGGCTACCATATTGAGCTTCAGCACTGAAATTCTGGTGACAACAAAGAACATGCCTAGAATCATGCAGTGAATGACCAGACACACCCCAGGGCTTCCAGTCTCATTTCTTTAACAAGGGACTGGAAGAGTCTACTGAACAGCAGGCTCACTCAACTGATCTCATGGTAAGCTAATAATGGGAATGTCATCTGTCAGGGGCTGTTTTTTTGGTTTTTTGTTTTTTCTTTTTCTTTATTTCACTTGCTTTGTATAGAATAAAGGAATAACTCACAGGATCAGAAACATCCTGAGGTTCAAACATGGCTCTTTGATTTACTTCCTATGTGCCATTGAGCAAGTCACCTAACTTTTCTGAGCTTCAATTTACTCATCTGTTCAATGGGAAACATATGTACCTTGTAGGAATATTGCTTTAAAGTTATGCTTTATATAGGTCAAAGTAATGTGCACATCGTTTTTGTTTGTTTGTTTTTTTAATCAGAGAGCAGAAGGTGTTTTAATGAAAACAATCCTCATAACCTCTGACTCCTGCTCCTAGGAGCAGTTGCTCTTAGCTCCTTTTAATTTTCTCCAAGTTTAACACTGCAGATTTCTCCAGTTTTCTCTATTGTTAGACTCATTCCTTCCTTGCTTCCTTACATCTTTCTGTTCTTTCTTTCTTTTCTTTTCAGAATGCTGTTTGGAACTCTTGGTTTTACGTGGAGATTTCATGTACCATGTGGGGGCCAGCCTGAAGAGCAGGGCTCTAAGAAGCCACTGGTGAGTTATAGGCACACAGGGACAGATGGAATTCCTCGTAGGGTGATGAAGCAGTGAGTCAGCCTGCCTATTCATTTGGGAACCACACATTTCAGCATCTTGATGTCTTTTTTCATGAATCTGTCAGTTTCCCCAGAAAACATCCTCTAAGCATTGGGGTGAGAAAAGATGGGACCTGAAAGGCAGAAGCGTTGACTCATTTCTCTTCCCACTGTCTGCTGTCTTTGTTGACCCCTGAGTCCCGAGCCTTTCTTGTTTATTACCAACAGAAATTCCACTTCCATGGGGATGGGGGGAGAAGAGAGTTATGACTGCATCAGGAGAGGACCAGGAGAGCTCACCCACTTGCCCACGTACCTGTTTGACTGCCTGTCTTCCTTCCTCCCCTCCTTCCTTTCTGTTTGCTACTTCCAATGGGGTTTAGGAAGCGAAAAAAGAGAAACTCATGTAGCCCTCTGCTGCCCACCGCCCCAACTTTGTAAACAGATGTCCTGCTGGAAGACAGGCCTAGCAGATAAAATGTGCAAAATCCTTTGTTTAAGCACCTGGCGCCTGTTTAAATGCTCAGTAACAGTGATTCCTGAATCATGTCTTCCAGCCTCACCTTGACAGTCTCAAAGGAAACAACCTTGACCTGAGAGTTGTCCCAATTTTTAGGAGATTCCTGGTGCTCTCAGGGCATCTCAAGGGAAGGTGGGTGGAGGGGTCTTTCTCCAAGGTCAGTCAATGAACCCCATTAACTTAACCCTCAACACAACCTCGCCAGGCAGTTGTTACTGTTATTTCCATTTTATGCCTTTGGTCTTAAAATCTGTGCACTGTAATAATGGCCTAGAATGCTCTGCTAGTTTGGAGGAAGGAAAGGTGAGAAACATCCCTTGACCCTTCCTTGTTATCAGACATTAAATAAATACAACCATCATAACCTCTGACTATACATGAGCTGTGTGTTTTCTTCCCTGAAGAAGCTTCTTTTCCACCAGGTCTTGCAAAGGCTGAGAATTCCTCTAACATCTCTCTCTCTCTCTCTCACTGTCTCTTTCTCTCTCTCTCTCTCTCTCTCACACACACACACACTCTGGAGAGTGGTAACTAATATGTGACACTGTGGTCCTTGGCCAACGGTGCCTGAGCTCCCCTGTAGGGCTCCCAATCAATACCAGGTTTGCTGTCTGCAGCTTGGCTGAGTTACTAAGATTACAAATGAAAACCAGCCCCCAGAGGGTGCAGCGTTCCTGCTGCACAGCAGGAAAGCGTAATTCTTGCTTACACTGGGCTTTGTGATCGGTTTCTCCCCTGGTAGCTAGTCTTGTAACTTCTTTTTAGGGCTGCCAATCTTATAAAAAACACACACAGCCTAAAACTTTTGCAGATCAAGTCTCTCTCATCCCTAGGGTGTTCTCTCTCCCACTAACTGCAAGATACTTTGTTTCTCTGTGGCTGTTTCAGATGAAACAGTTTTTATGATTGTTTTAAAATATATCTATTGAATAAATAGTAATAACAATATTATTATATCAATAATAACTTATTGAAACAATAATTGCAATATAATTATTATTGATAATAATCACAATATCATATTAATGACTATTATTATTGCTGTTTATTATTATAATTTCCAGTTACTGTGTCTCAATCTGTGTCAAAATATTGTACCAGGCACTATGTAGACATTATCTGCAAATCTAATCCCCCCCAAAACACACAGCTCATGTATAGATAGCATTTCCTTAAAAACAGGGAAATTGGGGCTCAGAGATGATAAAAAATTTACTCAAGGTCACAAAGCCAGTTAAGAGGTATTCAAACCCAGGTCTGTCAGCCAGTGAGTTCTGGTTCTCCCATAATGACTGGATGCTGAAGGGAGTAGACCGAGAGGGGAAGAGCTGGCATCAATATCAACCGAGGTTCAACGTTCCAGGGATAACATCCTATAAAGACTCAGATTTTCTACCAGCCCCAGAAAGGTTATCATCAGGTACCTTCAGGTTTATCTCAATAAATAAATACTAATCTAAAAAGGAAAGTGATGATAGCAGTCATATCTCCAAGAAATAGAATATGGGTAAGCTCTTAGAATAGTAGAACAACTTCAAGGCATCTGGTAGCATTGAAGATGAAGCAAAGCTTTTTCTCTAGATTCCTTACTGAAGAACCCTCAACACAGAGGTCTTTACAACACTCCAGCAGGTGGCCAGCCTGTTGATATTTCAGCGTCTGAAGTCTGGAGAGTCAATAGCCTCAGAAGATTGTCCTGTTGGGACCAGCAGATGACATAATCGTTATGTGTCTGGACTCTCAAGAAGTTGACTGTGGTTCAAGTCCAGGACCTGGTGGCTTAAAACTCATGCCGGGCACATGTACGTGTGTGCCCAAGATCTCTAGAGGAGAATGGAAGATAAGGCATTGTGACATGCCCATCCCCCTGGGGGGGTGATTTCTTGCTCTCTCTCTCTCTCTCTCTCTCTCTGTTTCTTTGACAAGCACACATGCCCTATAGCAAAAATCTCGAAAAAAAATTCTATTATTTTTTTATTAGTTCTGGTAATTAAAAGAAGAGTCTTCTGCTATAATAAACAAAAGTCTGAGGGAAAAAAATGTTCACCTCTTGAAATATCCGTTTTGTAAGACAAATAATAATGCGATTGAATGTATGGAAGAAAATTAAATGAAAAAAATTAAAAAAAAAACTTCAAAAAAAGACAAAAACAGAACCTTAAGGTATACCTAATAAAAAATGTTTACAAACTACATACACACACACACACACACACACACACACACACACACAGAGGTACTGGAAGGAAGTCTTTAAAAATGAACTGTTTGAGCCACTTATATGGCAGAGTCACAAGCAGCTTTGTCTTAATTTTTTATTTTTATTTTTATTAATATTGCCAATTGTATTTGGTATATAATGAAATTTATTTTTAGAGATAAAAATAAATAAACAAAAGTCTGCTTTTCTCTTCCTTATATTTGTTAATGATAATAATGAAAGGCAGTTAGATATTGGTAAGTTATTCTGGGGCCTAAGTATTTCATGTATTATCTGACTTAACCATCAAAGCAACTCTTTTTTTTTTTTTTGAGAGATTTTCGCTATAGGGTGCTTGCGCTCACCAGACAGACAGACATAGAGACAGAAAGCGAGAAATCACCCCCAGGGGGGATGGTCACGCCGCTATCCCTTCTCCTCCATTCTCCTCTCGGGATCTTGGGCATGCACACACATGCGCCCGGCGTGAGTTTTAAGCCACCGGGTCCGGGACGTGAACTGCGGTCGACTACGTGGGAGTCCAGCGACATAGCCATTATGCTAACTGTTGGTTCCCACCATCAAAGCAAATTTTAAATGTGAGCATAATTATCCTTTTTGAAAAGTTTATTGGGACCAGCAATTAGCATAAAAGCTATGTCCCTGGACTCCCCATGCAGTTGACTGTGGTTCGCATCCCGGACCCGGTGGCTTAAAACTCACGCTGGGTGCGTGTGCGTGTGTGCCCAAGATCCCGAGAGGAGATTGGAGGAGAAGGGACTGCAGCGTGGCCACCCCCCTGGGGGTGATTTCTCACTTTCTGTCTCTCTGTCTCTCTCTCTCTGTCTGGCAAGTGCACACGCCCTATAGCAAAAACCTCTAAAACAAACAAACAAAAAGTTTATCTATGGGCCAGCTGGAGGCATGGTGGCTAAAGAGTTAGATCCCACATGGCCCACTGCACAGTTGGAGTCCCAGACATAGAGGCTTGAAAAGTCACACCGTGCAAGCATGCATGCATGCCCCAAATTCTGAAAGAAGGGAAAGATGGAGAAGGGATTGCAGCATGGCCATTCCCCATGAGGGATGCTTTCTTGCTTTTCCTCTTCCTCTGTCTTTCTCACCATCAAGTGCATGTGCCTTTGCACAAAATATTTTTTTTAATTTATCTCTTCAGAAAGAGAGGGATAGAGAGAGGGAGGCACCCTGAATAGGGTCCTCACACCACGATACACCCTCAGCCAGCCAGAATCCCAGGCACACATGCATGTGCCCAGCCTGAACAGGGAGACGTTGGGATGGCCCCGCTTGGTGCAGCACAAAACCTGGACAGCTGTTTTTGGTGGACCTGCCAGTGCTTCGAGTCTAAGGCTGGAACCTGAATCTTGGATTTTTCATATTTTGATGAGAATAGAGTTTAATGTCCATCTCCTTTAACCTCACTTTCTTAAAGAGATGTCAGTGAAAGTAATGTTTACTGAGTGCATGTATGTACCAGGGGCTGTACTAGGTATTCTTCTTGCTACTTTCAATGGGATTTAAGACGAGAAAAGAGATAAACTCATGTAGCCCTCTGCTTCCTCCCACCCCAACTTTGTAAACAGAAGTCCTATTTGAAGACAGGCCTACCTGAGGTAAAAGGTAGAGTATGGGTAAGCTCTAAGGCTCTTTACACAGAGATGCCAGATCTATCTAAAAGTCAGGGTGAAACTGGCTTTCATTGCTTGCTCCTCTTTTTAAAATTTTTTTTTATTATTCATACATTCAATCGCTATACATCATTTAGATAGTGAAGACTTTACCCAGCGTGATTTATACCTCAGTCCAGCCAGGTTGAGACTCTTACACATCCTCGTCAATAGGTAATAAACCTTATCTGTGTCCCACAAGTAGCTTGCTACTCTTTAAAGCAATCCTCCTCCAATTACCATCTTGCGTCTCACTGATGGGTAGTGCTAGAATTCCCACTCCAAAGCAAGGATCTTGAGCAGAGGGCAGCTGCCTTGAAACAGAGCTGTCTCCCTGGATTATGCCGATGAATCCACCTCAGAGATGATCCACTTTATTTATGCCTGCATGCTACTATGCCACTTGGCTTCTGGACCCATCATCCTCATAGGAAAAACAAACAAACAAACAAACAAACAAACAAAAAACAACTTTCTCCTGGGAAATGCATATCTCCTAAAAAGACAATATCTCAACGTTTTCATCTATATGTCAGAGTTTTCATGGGCCAGTTTATGCCCAATACCCTCAGAGCTCCCTATATGATTCAGGGAGGAAGAGAAACTAGCCCTCCTTAAGCCAAGATCCAGTAGATAACCTAAAAAGAAAACTCTTCAATCAGCTCAGCGAGGACCAGGCTTTGTCCCACATCCCCCTCACTCTAGAGCACACACTTGTGACTTACTGTGAAAAGAAGGGACACGCTCTTGTGAGTGGCAGGTCTTACAAAACACTCCTGACCAAGCTGGTCTCATTCATTTGGGAGTGTTTTCGACTGCACCAAACAGAATGGCCAATGGGCAGAGTTGCCTCCCTTCAGCTAACTGGGAAGCTCTGACCTTGGCTCAGTGATCAGAGGCTGTCAGGCCAGCATCTCTGCATTTCTCAAGGCTTCTTGCTCATGGTCTGCTCTATGGCCAGGTGTCATATCCACAATCTAGGTAACAAAAAGCAGGCAGCACACATAAGCATGTATGCATGCACATATGCGCGCATGTTTGTATGCACGTGCGATAATATTAAGAACAATGAATTAAGGGAGTATACTGGGTATAGCTGTCCCCTTTTACCAAGAAAGCAGAAATGTGCCTGGAAGCCTCTCCCAGCAAACTGCTTTCATCTTTGTGGCCATATCTGCATCATACGACTCCTCCTAGTTCCTCAGGACTCTGGGAAAGTACATCTCTACCTTGAACATTATTGAAGATCTTTTCATAAAAAAGAAAGGTAAATCAATGCCAGGGAAGTGGCCTTCTGAATTTTCAATGCAAAGTGGGGTGGCTTCTGTGAATTAGAGTTCTTGCCAAACACCTCAGGTACGCAGGAAGTGCTCTGGGAAGACGTCTTCCTATTACGGAAAATTCCCAATTTCCCCTCATGAATCTTCAAGTGACAACGATGAAGGCTGGCTGAGATATGTGTAAATTGTTAATCAAGGTTTTTACTCTCCGATTTCTTACAGAAATAGATATACAATCTATTTTTTGTTGGGAACTGGAATCTGGCATGTGCAGTTCATGGTGTAAATAAATAATTATGCTCTAGGACATATCCATTGCCCAGCATGTAAATGGAGTTCAGCCACATCCTAGAAGGATTACAGTGGGAGAAACTACCACATTCCAAAGAGATCCTAACACATATATTGATTCTGATTCAGTGTCTGTCTTTTCCAGAGTGTGTCTGCCTGAGTTCTTGCAACAGATTTGCTGAAAATCCTTCATCTTAAAGATTCTTCCAGGGTTGAACCCAGAACTCTGGCTACCTTGAGCAAGGAAGATATGGAAGGGAATTTTTGTTACTTCCTTGCTTTTTGATTTTAGGCAATCTAGCTGGCCTTGGTGACCTCAGGTTCCTCAAATGATTACCAGAAACATCAGTACTTACTTCAAAAAGTAAGTTTGCAAGTTAGATAACATTTGTAACATATCTAGCACAATCCCTGGTACACAACAGGCACTCCGTAAAGGCTACTTTCACTAACATCTCTTTAAGAAAATGAAGTTGAAGGAGGTGGGCGTTAAACTCTAATCTCATCAAAATATGAAAGATCCAAGAGTCAAGTTTCAGAGAAAATAGCATGATGTTTTGGAATCTACCAGAACCTAAGTTCAAATCCCTTCTCTTCCACCTGATAGCTGTGAACCTGGCATGACTTACTAAGTCTTTTTGAGTTACCCTCTTCTTTTTTGTAAATTGGGACAAATAATGACTGTCTTATTTAGTTGATGATTGGCTCAACAAACACACTCATACATGCTTACTATTTGATAGACACTGGAGATACAAATGTTAACAAAACACAGTTCCTTTCCTTTGGAATGTAAAGTCTAGTGGATAAACGTGCAGAATAACTTTAAGAGCTTCCATTTACTAAAAACTCTACTAGATGCCAGATCTTTTAATTACATGTTCTTATTTGAATCCTCACAACTTCTCTAAAGATAGATATACAGAACGTCATTCCCATTTTACAGATGGGGAAACTTCAACAAAGAAAAATAAAGAAACCACCCCTGAGCACACAGCTGATGGCAATATCAAGATCTATGCTCTGGTCAAGGGGATAAAACCTGTGTCAATGCAGCTGGGAATGAAGCCCCAAGCACAACACTGAGCATGTGGCCATGCAAGCCAATGAAATGTTTCAGGGAATCGCTACTATATGATCCTGAGGTCCTCCAAGGGACTTCAGCCAATGATTCCCACATCATGATGACTGCACTCATCTCTGCCTGCCTTACAGACTTAGGTGCACACAGAGAATTTCTTCTATTGGTCTTGCGGAGGAGCTGCAAACACAGTCATGTAAACAGAAACAGGTATTACATGATAACAGAACAAACTCAACTAGCCTGTGAGACCAGTGACTTGGCATATATTACTAGAGGCCTTTGTAAAACACAGGTGGCCCTAAAGCATATTATTGGACAGATACACGCATTCATATCAAACCTATCCAAAACACATGTTGGCTCTCCTTAAAGGTCCTTAAATTAGGTACACAAGAAAAATGGGTCTACAGCTTGCCAAGAGAATAAAGAACAGTAATGTTGATGATTACACTTACTGAATAATTAATGTATGTCAGACATGTTGCTAAGGAATTCACATGAACTGTCTCAATTTTATGCCCAACAATTCTTTCAGTCGGGTACTATAATTACGTAAGTTTTACAGTTGGAGATAGGAACCTCGGAGAGGTTGAGTCCCTTGCCCAAGCTGGTAATTGGCAGAGCTTGGGCTCTCAATAAGGTCCAGCAGAACCCCTACTCCTTAGGACACATCTTGCCCTCCACCTCCACCTTCTGTACCAAAAGACAACCCTCAATATGCCTACACCTCTCACTGTGCCCATTCCTGTCTCCCCATTGTGTACCTTCCCTCTGATTCTTTCTCCACATCTGAAAAGAGAGCGACTTTTCTGCAATGTGACCTTTGTCCACACACTCCTAAAACATGTTCAAATTGTGCCAGGCTTTTTTGGATATCCATGCTTTGGCAGTGCCTTCTTTCCAGAGGACTCAGAAGTTAAGACAGCTTCTGAATCGAAAGAAAACAATCTTGGTTCAAATCTAGGTTTCATTCTTCCCTACTGTGTGAACTTGGAGAAGTTACTTAACCTCTCTGAGCCTTCATGCTTCTGTAAAGTGAGACTATTTATACCTATTTCCTAGTAACTCTCATTAGAAATAAACTAAACTAAACATTTTATGTATGAGACATGTGGAAATGCCTAACACACAGTAGGCAAAATAGCTGTTATTTTCCCTCTTGTAGCTTTGTTCGGAGAACACATGCTCATCCTTGAAAACCCAGATCGGAGTCTCCTTTTGACACAGGTGGCTGCCGTCACCCCATCTTCTGTACTCTGGAAAGTCTTTGTATCTCTCTGATGAGCATTTTTTTGCATTATTATTATTTTTAATCTGTTTACCAGACTATCTTAATTATTAGAAAGTAAGTTCCTCCAGGTAAAGCGCTTTGTCTTATTTCTGTGTTTATCCACAGTCTATCCCTGTCCTACTACGGTGTAGGATAATCCATGATTTATCAACAGAATACATTAAGCTCCCTTAACACTCAGGAATCCATACAACCACCTGAGGGGGCGGGGTATGACTTAGAGAGCGACTCGCTGTTCTTTTTCTCTTGCTTCGTGTGTTGACTCATGCCCAGCATACAAACATCAATACAATAAATCTGAGAGACGTAGGGAATAATTGGGCAAAGCTGCTTCCTTCTTTTGAGCACCTATTCTAAGCTATGCAATGGCTGCTTTTACATATCTTTAATTCTCATCGTGATCTTGCAAGGTCACGGTGACTGGAGTGAGAGAGAGAGAGATGAAATGATGTTTGTCGTCAGTCTCACTCCCACTTCCTGCCTAGTGAGGGAGAAAGATCTTGGTTCAGCACATGAGATCTTTTTTCTTAGGTAGTGTGATGGTTAATTTTATGTCTACTTGTCTGGGCTGTGGTCAAACATAATTCAGGATGTTTCTGTGAAGGTGCTTTGGGAGGAGATTGACATCTGAATTGGTGGACTGAGTGAAGCAGATTGCCCTCCCTAACACGGGTGGGCCTTGTCCAACCCACTGAAGGCCTGAATAGAACAAAAGGTCTGACTCTCTCAGGAGTCAGAGGGAACTTCTGCCTGACTGTTTAGCTGGGCCATTGGCCTTTTCTAGCCTTTGTACTCAAACTGAAATATCAGCTCTTCTTGGGTCTCAAGCATGCTG
The DNA here is from genome assembly GCF_000334495.1 of Tupaia belangeri chinensis. Classification (NCBI taxonomy): domain Eukaryota; kingdom Metazoa; phylum Chordata; class Mammalia; order Scandentia; family Tupaiidae; genus Tupaia; species Tupaia belangeri. Next base: position 7,254,626 of record NW_006159657.1, on the reverse strand, counting down.
GCTTTCAGACTGGGATTTACACCCTGGACTCTCTAGGGTCTCCAGCAGCTGACTATAACTCTAGGGATTCACCAGCCTCCAAGATCACATGAGCCAATTTGCTATAACACACACACACACACACACACACACTGTTGCTCTGTTTCTCTGAAGAGCCTAATTAATATTCACAGACTCCAAATAGTGCTAAAATAGAGAAGAAACCTAAAGAAATATGAGAGGCATATTTTATCTATACATAATAATTTTAAAAATACTAAAGCAGGCAGAGAAGTGGGACAATAATAGAGCTTCCCAGGTCACATATCAAGAAGGATTTGGGGCAGTACAGAGAAACTGGAGAGTTGTAAAGAATCATTCCTATGTAAGAGACCCAGACAGAGAGCTACAAAAAGACTTCCAGAAAAATGTAGGACATTGAAATGTATTCTCTTCTTTGTCATTTTCTCAAGAGTTTGCATAAAGCTTGATTTATTTACAATGATCATGAAACATTATCTAAGACAGGACTGCAGAAGGCCTGGTTACCTGTGGGTGACAATGTGAATCCAGATGCTCTTGCACATGTTGAACCTTTGGAGTGGGTTACAGGCTTGAGAGAATCTCCCTTTCTCTCTCCCCACACCTGTACCTCTCTGTTCTTCTTTCCCTCTCTTCCTCTCTCTCTCTCTCCCATCGATGTAATTAATTCATTTCTCTAAGGATACAGAAGCTTACTGGCTCAAGGTGGCCACACAGCGCAAGGGTCATGGCAGCCTGCCTCAGTTAAATCCCCGTGGCCCCCAGGGTTTCTGAGAGGCACACACTTACACATGCGTGCCGGGTTTAGAGAGTCACATATTTACTGCAATCCTTGATTTTGATATGCTAAAGATGAGAATCAAAATTGCAAAATGATTTCCACTGACAAGCTATATACTTCCATTTAAGGAAATTTTTATAAAAATAAAACAGTATGTTTTCCTGGTTCTCAAACCTAATTTCAGTATCAACAAGGCCATTTTTGCTTGTTTGTTTTTGTTTTTGCTAGAGGGTACATGTGATCACCAGAGAGAGACAGAGACCGAGTGAGGGAGAAGAGAAAGCAGTTCCCATGGGGCATGGTCATGCTGCAGTCACGTCTCCTCTGTCTCTCCCTCCTTTCAGGATCTTAGGCATGCACACTCATGTGCCAGTGTTTCTCAAGTTCCCAGGTCTGGCACTTGAACTATAGCGTCAGTCATATGGGATCTGGATGCCACAACCACCAGGCCATGGAGCTGGCCCAAGGCCATATTCTTATCAGAATATAATGGGGCGATAAAGCAGAGTCAGTTCTTAGGTCTCCTTGAAAAGGAAAAAAAGTAATCTTAGCAGTCTAGGATTCTAGAAAATTCATTTTTCCCCACTGAAGCTTACAAAATGAAAGGAACATTATCAGAATTATCTCAACTTATAAATAGCAGAGGCAGGATTTGAACCACATCTACCTGACACTAAAAGTTATACTCCTACATGCCAAGAGCTCAGCTAGTAGTTACCAAACATGGATCCTAAGCAGGAATGACTCTGCAAGCCAGTTCAGCACAGAGAAGGCATCCAAACAGTTGATTGCCCTTCCTAAAGTACACAGGTCAGGTCTCCTGAGGACTCCAGTGGAGCAGTTGATGGATTCACTTGGACAGTCCCTGTAAGTCAGGTCCTTTCAGGAATTAACCCACCTTAAATCTGATGCTTGGCCAAATAACTCTTCAGACAAATTCTCAGCTGACGAATTCTCTCAGGAGGTTCGATGTGGAATTTTGAAAAAGGATCAAGGAGAACAGGCAGCAGCTCAATTGTAACACAACTGGACCCGCATGGTGAAAGGGACTGGGTTCACATCCCAGGACCTCCCTGAGCACATCTGTCGTGTGTACTTGTGTCAGTGGATCCCAGGTGGCTAAGACTGGAGGTGGATTATGGTGTGAAGACCCTGGGTGGGAGGTCTCTTTTGCTCTCTGTCCCTTAAGAAATAAACAAACTTAGAAATAAAAGAGGAGAGGAAAGGATCAGGTAATTCAGTCTCTTCGGGGGCTTTGGGTCAGAGATTTTTCAGTCTAAATTTTACTTTATTTTGCTCTGAATAGAAACAGGCAATTAAAGATGTCCAGTGAAATTTGCTTTAGATGTAAAAAGGTACTAAGACTGTATTGGAATGTTCTAAGGCATTCCAAATGTCAAACAGTAATGATCATAAAAAAGGAAAGTTGAATGTTAAAGATAAATTGCTGCAATTGAAATGCCATAAAATATGATAGCCTCTTTCAGAATTTTAACATTCACGGAGGATTAGAGCTGCACAGAGCCCTTGAGATTTTTTCCAACATCCTCATCTCCATCAAGTTGGTAAAACTGAAGATCGACCCGAAACATGAGCCCAGATTCCTCCTCTATCAGGCCAGTGAACTCCTTCATTAATTGGAAAAGGTAGAACTAAATATTTATGATGGATGGCTTAATTTTCACCCTTATGTCAAACTTCACTGACACCATTAAATATTTCAGGACACATACTTATCAGAAAATTTCCCAGCCTCTGTCAGAAAGGAAAGCGTTCAGGAAGGGTCACAGGTTCTGTCTAGGGATATTGGGATACTGTCTAAATCTGGGTTTCACCTTGGGTATATTCCCTGGTAAGGCACATCTGAGTAGCCCTACATACAATGTGCCCTTCTTGGAGATTCTCAATGCTCCCTAGCTTACTAAAAGTTCTTAGAAATTCATCTGTAAAGAGAAGACTTAACATTCTCAAAATCTAGCCTAGTGATGCTGTCATACTTTGCAAACTAATTCTGTCCATGTAACTCCAAAAACTCTCTAAATTCCTAAGCCTATGTCTACACTTTTCTCCTCTGATTAAAAAGAGAAAGAGAGAGAGAGAGAGAAAGGAAACTTTGGACCTTGAGATAGTATGTTATTCCCTCCATCTCAGACAACACGATGTTTCTGGGATAAACAGGGTAAGCTTCATTTAGAAATCTTGAAGCAAACCCAATGCAGTAAATTCCTGTGAGGTTAGGGAGAGCACTGCATTGCAAGGATCCAGGCATCTTGTGGAGCCAGGAGTGCAGAACTTGGCGGGGGCGGGAGGGACTAGGAGGAAATAGACATTGGAAGTGGAAGAATAAAGCAATTTTGGACTATTTGCTTTGCATTCTGAGAGACTGACTAGATCAATGATTCTCAAACTTCACGTATATCAGAAGCACAAGGAGGTCCTCTTAAAACACAGAATGCTGAGCCCACTCCCAGAGTTTTTGGTGCAAAAGGTGAATTGAGGGACCAGCAGTTAGCGTAATGGCTATGTCACTGGACTCCCATGTAGTCGACCGTGGTTCGCATCCCGGACCCGGTGGCTTAAAACTCATGCCGGGCGCGTGTGCGTGTGTGCCCAAGATCCCGAGAGGAGAATGGAGGAGAAGGGATTGTGGTGTGGCCATCCCCCCTGGGGGGTGATTTCTCACTTTCTGTCTCTATGTTTCTCTCTGTCTGTCTGGCGAGCACACGCGCCCTATAGCAAAAACCTCTCCAAAAAAAAAAAAAAACGGTGAATTGAAAGGTGACTCTGATGCTGCTGGTCCAGGGGGCCTTAATTTTAAGAACCACACCACTGGTTTGCATAAAATAGAAGGCATGAATACTCAGACCAGGGGTCTCCGAGCTTCTTAGCGGCTGAAAATCATTTTGTGTACAACATCATTGTTGTCCAGGCAGTTACTTTTTTCCATCCAGCATCCATTGTCACATCTTTTAGCCACATCATCTCAATCTATTTTTAAGGAGCCACTCCTCCCTGCTCCATGGGAACAGTCAAGTTATTCTGACTCTCCCCTGGGCACAGAGTAGATACATGAAATAAACCCAGCTACCACCAGTAGTGGGTGGAGAGATGATCAGAGTGGAGGTGGCGGAAATTTCATTATTCCTAGCTGGAAAATGAGCACGTATGCATGCGTGTGCATGCACGCGTGTGCAAATACACACATGCACAGGTGCCATAATTTGATCATTTTCCAAGCGTCTCAAGATCCTGCTTCTTTTAGCAGACTTCAAAGTACTTTTATCATTGCTATCAACCTTCATTTTAAAATGCTTCATTTTAAGAATTAAACTATTTGCCCAACCCAGTCACAAGTCTAGTCTAAGTCAGTTGAATTCTTGCACCTGGGAATCTGAATGCAAAGCCTGTAAACCACCAAAGCCCAACCCTGGCACCCTCAGTCAATACATTAGTTCCTACTCTTTGAAATCTTGAGCTGTCAGAAGTTCTACTTTCCTATGACCTCGCCATAGTGGCACCATGGTAGTGCCAACTCTTCAATTTTGGAAGCCATATGGGAAATCAGGGTTCAGTTCCTGAGCTGGCCTCTGCACATTGTAGTGTGTGTGTGTGTGTGTGTGTGTGTGTGTATGTGTGTGCATGTCCCTGATCCTGACTGGTTGGGAATGGCTAAGGGGTGGGTGGTGGGACCCTGTTAGCTTGTTTGTTTCTTTCTCTCTTATTAAAGGATTAAATAAACTTAAAAAAAAATTCTATCCTCCTAAATCCAGTTGCCCAGATTTTCATTAACTTCTCTCTGTTCCTTCATTTTTCTTTACTAAATTTCTTTTTTGTCTAAGAAAGCTAATCTAGGACCAGCCCTGTAGCCTACTGGTTAAAGGAGCCAGATCCCACATGGAAGACTGCAGTTTGAATTCCATGCGGCAGCTTATAAAACACTCCAGGCACATGTGTGTGCATGCCCAAATCTTGACAAGATAGAGGAATGGAGGAGCAGGTGCTGTGACGTGACCATGCCTCATTAGGGGGACTGCTTTCTCCTTCTGTCTCTTCACTGCTTTCTGGTGAGCACATGCATCCTCTGGCATTTTAAAAACAAAAATGAAAACAAACAAACAACAAAAAAGGCTAGTCTGTTTCTGTGACTTAAAGCCTGATTTAAGATTCTTCCAAAATAAGAGATACAGAATTCCATATTTAATATGATAAAAATATGATCTCAGACCTAGAACCAAGTCATTGGCACCCAAAATACACTCTCCCTACCCCCAAGAACACCTCCAAAAACATTGTTAGGAGCCTGAAAGATGTTCACGAGGCACAAATAGAAGATTTTGGTCTGTAATATCTGTTCGTGTTTTTAACTCACTTTGGCGACTATCAAAAATGTAAAAGCTTGGGTAGGATTTTGTCATCTTATAGCCAATGGGTAAAATTATATCCAAGTTGCCTGAGAACATAATGATAAATCCTTAAATTAGCTCATTCTCCAAGGACCTTCCAGAAGACCTAGTATATCCCTCAGCCCACCTGGTTGAATGTAATTTTCATTTTGTCGCTATCAGTGGAATGAGAACTTTATCTCCACTATCTTCACCTTCATCCAAGGTTTGTTTCCTCCAAAGAAGTACAATTGTAAATAACAGCAGCAATTGAGCCAAAACATGTTAATTTCTGAATAAATCATTAAAGAGCAGACATTGGCAAAGATCTTGTTGAGGTGGCCCACACAACAGAACCACCAGAATCCTTATAGAAGAGCCCTGTATAGAAGCTGCTTTAAGAAGGTTCCAAAGAAAGAGAGAAATCTGCATGAATCAATTTCTCTTTTTTTTGAGTTTTCCATCCCACAACTTCCTACAGGATAGTTCATTTTAAATTAGTTACTGTCTTCAGAAAACAAGCCTCCTTTACCAAATTTAGGGTAATTTTGTCTCTATAAATGGATGTTATGCTACAGTGCATATGGACCCCAGAAAATTTGAATCACACGATTTGAAAGCCAGACCACTCTATTCAGGAGACTGGAGGTTTTGACTATGAGAGTGCGAAGTGATAGACAAGTCCATTCTTAGAGATTATTTTGATTGGTACATTCTGCCAAAAGGATTGGAAATCTTAGGCATTCTGAGTATTAAGTTATCCAATTAATCAGTTGGAATGTAGACCCTCTAGGAATTAACCTGTTAATTTAGAGAAGAACTCCAAAGGTCATATAAATCCATTTAGGGGACAGAATTTCAGAATACAAGGGCCAGATCAGTTTATTAAGGATATGGGGGCCATTTGACAGAGATGACAGAGCCAGGGAACCAACAGTTGGCGTAATGGCTATGTCCCTGGACTCCCACGTAGTTGACCGCGGTTTGCGTCCCCGACCCGGTGGCTTAAAACTCATGCCGGACGCGTGTGCGTGCATGCCCAAGATCCCGAGAGGAGAATGGAGGAGAGGGGATTGGGGCGTGACCATCCCCCCTGGGGGGTGATTTCTCGCTTTCTGTCTCTATGTCTCTCTCTGTCTGTCTGGCAAGCACATATAGCGAAAACCTCTCAAAATAAAAAAAGAAAGAAAGAAAGAAAGAAAGAAAGAAAGAAAGAAAGAAAGAAAGAAAGAAAGAAAGAAAGAAATGACAGAGCCAAGACTAAGGGCCCACCCATTTTTCTAGAAATATGGGGCTCAGATTCACTGGAGAAGTTTGATCTTGTTTCAAAAGTAAAAATGCTCTTCAGGGAAGGTGGGGCATTAATCTTAGAAGGGAAGATAAGACTGAAAAGAGTTATTAAACAATGCATCTCATGTTTATATTTAGATAGGAAACCCAGGCTGGAGAAAAAAATAGGACAATACTACTTGAGTCATATCAGGAAGTGTAAATACAGATACATGGGAAATCTGACCTATGGGATGGAAAAGGAGCCACTGATCCACCAACCTCTGTCAACACACCACCTCTGTTATCCCTGAAATTCTCAAATCATCACTGAACACCTGTCCTAAGATACCCCCACATTTTCCTATGAACTGCCATCTTTGCCTAGACTTGTTTTCTGTTATTTGCAGGCACCCAAAATTTTAAGAGCTTTAAAAAAAGCCTGGTCTTCAGTATCCCATCCTCTCTCTCATCGCTGTAAAATGCCTACAAACACATGCTGCTTCATTTGAAGAAATACAAGATTTCCCCAATTACATTTTTGCACCCAGACATCTGCAAGGCATTTCACAGTTCACAAAGTATTTTCATAGCTTCACTAATTGGGGGTCCTTAAATACATACAAGGTTAAAAATAAGGAGGATTGTTGATGCTGGTATTTTGGTTTCATAAATAAGAAACAGGAGGTCTGTGAGATTAATTAGCCTGTCCCAAGACCCCACAGCTCACATGTGGCATGATCCCACTTAGAACCAGGTGTGTCTGAGTCTATTCCAAGAGTCCTAGCCTAACTTTGGAAACTTACATTTTGGTTCTCTCAAAATTTGATCCCCCCCCAACACTGTGCATCTAGGAACCCAAAGAACTGGAGTCTAGCCCATGTTCCACATGGATGGACATGCTGTATGGTCTTTAGCAAGTTACTTAACTGATCTGAGTCGTATTCTGCATTCATAAAAAATTTAAAAAGCACCATGGAGCATTATTATGTGTAGCCTGAATGAACTTGTGTGCAGGGTATGCATTACACAACAAAACGGCCCACATATAGAAGGTTCTGAGATCATTCATCAGTCACTATCCCTCCACTGAGCTAACTAGGTTGAGTTTTCAAAAAGGCACACAATCACTCCCAAAATGGCGTGTGTGTGTGTGTGTGTGTGTGTGTGTGTTTTCCTTCAAAGGAGCAAAGTGACAATGCTAGCATTCCTGATATGCCTTAATCTAATTCTTTAACCCAGATTTGCACTGGCTATACTCTCAAAACCATCTTCCTCTCCAAACAGGAAGAAAGCTTCAGTAATTGCAGTTGCTCAGGTTTGAGGGATAGGCAGATGCCATTATGAAAATGCTACCTAGAAAAAGTAATTAATTCACTGAGTCTGTGTCTACCAAACTTGGTTAAATTACCTCATCAACCCAAATCAAAGAAAATCCTTCATGGAATGGGACACAGGGTAGACAAGCTGGCCCAGCCTCAGTAGCAACAGGAGTGTGCTGAACTGCATGGCCAGAAGTCACAGGGCTGACCAGAGTTAAGATGTCTGGTTGATCTGGAACATGCCAGACATACACATGGGCACCTGAGATCCCAAGAGCTGGTGGGCTGGGGTGGAGGGGGAGTGAGGTCACTGCATGACGAGACCCCACTGAGGGTGTCTGTCTCCTTTTGTCTTATGCATGTACACGTGGTCTCCATCATGAATAAAATAAGCTTAAAAAAAGGATTAATGAGCTTTGAAATAAGGTAAAAGAATACTGAGTGTTTTACTCCCTAAGAGAGAGAGTATAGTTCCTTGCAATGGCAAAAGTTCAGCAACCCTAAAGACTCAGAAAGACTGGATGTGCACAAAAGAAGAGAAGCAGGGGATAAATAAGGAAATGGGCTCCTGACCCAAGGTGGTAAGCCAGGAAGAAGGCTGCACCATTGCTAACCACACCTGACCCCACACCCTGACACTCCTTCCTTACAAGAGTGGTTTGGAATGAATTTCTTAGTTCCTTAACTTCAAAAACCGAGATGAAAAATCCTGCTTCTCCTGTGTCTGAAGGCTAATAGAAGAAGTGCTTTAGAATAAATTGTTCTGGTTTCAACGTAGGAGGCAAGGTGCAGGACATGACACTAGTTGATTCTCATGTTTTCAGTTTGAAAAACCAGGTTGAGGAGACAGGATACACAGGAAGAAAAATGCACTTACGGAGAGAGAGTTGCATGTGGCTTGTGTTGCGTTTACTGTACGAGTGAGATATCCACCTTGAGGTGAGCAACGGGCAGTGGCTTAGACAGGACTGTCGAGCCCCGTGTGCTCAGGAAGAGGAGCAAGAATCAGAAATGTCATTCCTCTCTTAGTTGGATTGCTCCAACTCTGACAGCTGGCCCACCAGCTACGCTATTTATTCTTACTAATCCCCCAGGGCCCCAAGACTCTTCCACAGGATTCTCTCTCTCATACTATCCTCATAAATCAGTAGAAGAACCACACTAAGTCCCAGGTGATAAATGAAGCCCTTCCCCAAAGAGTTTGGCCCAAGCCCAAAGCAGCAGCTTGGCTGTCGATTTATTGTCCATTTAAATCATTCTTGCCTCTTATGACAAAATGTTAATGACAAAATATAGGTGATCCTCCAAGAGAGGGAAAAGCTATATTTTTACAACTGGAAATTAGAAATGTATTATTAACAATGAGCATTAATTATGTATTTTAATGCTCACATGGGAGAGGTGATGGGAGCATAATTTGCAAAGAGGCATGGGGAGCCCTGAAATCTAGCGAGATCATCTTATTGAGCACTGATCCTATTTCTCGCACACATGAATATTTCACTTGGAATATTTACTCCATCTCATTATTCAGCCATTTCCTCCTCAGCTAAGTCCCAGTTTTAGACAAGTCGTCTCTCTTTCCTGATCTTGTTTTTGAGAGAGTAGCACTTACCTAGAAATGATGCATGATTCTGGGGGAAAAAAATAGTATCTTACAATCAAATGAAAATTTGCTCAGTTCCTGCAGGAAAATCCACATTAGCCGTGGAGGACCCTTGACCACTTAGGGCTGTGAATAACTTTATGAAAAAAGATATGAGGTGTCTTCCATGTTGATATTACTTGCTCCAGAAAGTACTCCCAGTGCAATAACCTAATTGGCAACTCCAGATCTATCATGCCTGTCCTGCCCCCCTCAGAACCCCTACTGGGATTCCTAATTGCCTGGGAATAAGATACATGTCTCTTTCTCAATGGGTTTATATTCTGTATGGAAGACCAAGCACAGATCTCAAGAAGTGCCCAACTCATCAAAACTGGACATTTAAACAAATCTCAAAATATGTAAACACATATAACATATCCTGGCAAATATAACACAGTTCATGAGGGCAGATCCACTTGTCTTTTGTTACAGTTGTATTCTTAGCATATATGAAAGACTACCACTGCTGCTTCAATATATTATATGAAATGAAATGTACCTCTTCCTTTTTCTTATAGAATATTATCTTGGAGTTGGCTCCATAGCCTAGTGGGTAAGGAAGCCAGATCCCACATGGATTTAACCATGAACCAAAAAAAAAAAGTGTCTTGAAAATCAAAAAAAAAATAAACTATTAGCCATGATTCAAATCTCAGTCCCCACAGACTGCTTCAATATATTATATGAAATGAAATGTACCTCTTCCTTTTTCTTATAGAATATTATCTTGGAGTTGGCTCCATAGCCTAGTGGGTAAGGAAGCCAGATCCCACATGGATTTAACCATGAACCAAAAAAAAAAAGTGTCTTGAAAATCAAAAAAAAAATAAACTATTAGCCATGATTCAAATCTCAGTCCCCACAGACTGAAGAACATCACATGGATTTAACCATGAACCAAAAAAAAAAAAGTGTCTTGAAAATAAAAAAAAAATAATAAATTATTAACCATGATTCAAATCTCAGTCCATGCAGACTAAAGAACATCCCAAATCCCCACAGGATGGAGAAATGGAGAAGAGATTGTGATATGACCACACCCTATTGGGATATGCTGTCTCGCTGTGTCTTTCTAGTGAGCATACACAGCCTCCAGCAATTAAAAAAAAAAAAAAAAGAATACCACCTTATTCCATCATCACTACCTTACCATAAGATCTCTGATAGAGGTGGACTGAGATGTTTCAGAGAGTCTAAGAACTAAGCTCTCAAGAATATATGTTGGAACTGGGCATGGTGACGTGGACTTCCACATGACCCACTGCAGTTTTAGTCCCGGAACTGACAGCCTGCTTTCTCTCTCTCTCCCCCCCCCCTCTTTCTCTCTCTCTGTAGCTCTCTCTGGTGATCACATTTGCCCTTTAGCAAATTTAAAAAAAATGATAATAATAAAAAAATTAAATAATTCTTTTTAAAAAGAGAATGCATGCTAGAATTGAAAAATGATTCCACAGCTTATGTATTTAACCACTATATAAAAGGCCCACCTGACCCATCTTTGGGTGAACTTGAAAAAACCTAATGTAATAATCCTAGTCAGAAACCACAGCAGCAATAGAACATGCATCATTTATTGATGGCAATGTGAAGAGCTTTGTATATAGTACCTCACTTAGTCCCCCAACAGCCATGATAAGTATAGTTATCTTCCCTATTTTATTGATGAGAAAAGAGAGTCCCTGAGAGGTTAAGCAACTTCCTCACACCTTGTAAGAGTGGAATCAGAATTCATATCTTTTCACCCTGGCCTCAGAGCAACAGTTTCAAAGACATAATGTGGATTTTCTCACCAGTTGCCCAGAGAGCTGCTGCTCACCCTGTTGTGCTTCCTGCCTGTGTAACATGACAGCCTTGAAAAGCCTATCCCCAAGTTCCAGCATTTTTGCTTTAGGGTTCTCCTAGGCTTATGGATCCAAAGAAATGATCTTTCCCAGTCCAAAAAAGTCCACTGATGTGGGGACCCAGTTTCATCTGGGGGAAGAAAAACAACAACAACAAAAAAACTCTCCTGGAGAAAGATTGACGAGAGATTTTTACCTTGGGACATAGTAGGGGACAAGCTCTTTAATATATGATAAAAGCCACCAGTGTGGATTTTGTGGTCAGCACTGAGAATGTCCCATAAGAATGTAATTGAAACTCTAAACAAATGTCATGATGTTTAATTATGTGTGCAAATTAAGCCATGTAAAACTCCCGAATTAGAGTATAAAGTTCAAAAGACCATTACTATTGCAGAGAATTTCTAATGACACAGGAATATTCTTATGCAAGCACTTAAGGAGAACAGAAAGCAGCAGGGTGTGAAACCGCGCATACTGTGTGATCAGAACTCTGTGCTTGAACTAGAAGAGGGGTGGGAGCAGAGGGAGAACTCAGAAGTAAATACACAGAAATGCCAACTGTGCTCGTGCTTGCTGATAGATGGCATTACGGAGACTTTTAATTTTCTCCTTTTATCCTTGGTTAAATCTTCCCAACTCTCTTCAGTGACTATATTTGCCTTTGTCATAGGTGGAAATAAAGATTCAGGTAACCACAATGTATCAGGTTATAATGTTATAATTGGCATCAAGGTTTACTATTATGGATTTAACAGTGAACTTGAAAGGAGAATAAAGTTTTCCTATTTTTGCTCCCGTATCCACTCACTACTAGACAATATTTTATTTACATAATATTTTCTTTGTTCCTCCCTTCAGAGATAATGAGGTTAGAATACCTGTGTTAAACAAGCATGCCTAAAGGCCTGGATGCCAATTATGCCTCTCCCCCTCCCATCTCAGAAGATGGAAAAGACAAACAGCTATTGAATAGTTTTCCTGCACCTGATACATGTAATTAGGCTGGGCACAGATGCCCTAATTACCTCTACTCTTTCGATAAAGGAGAATACTGCAGGCCTACCTGATTAAGCCTGTTTTAGCTGTGCATTCATTTAAAAACTATATTGAATTTAGTTATTATTTTAATTTGCTACGGGGCCTATATGCTCATCAGAAAGAGAAAGAGAGACAGAGAGAGAGAGAAAGAACGAGAGCGAGAGAAATCTGCCAGGTCCGGGACTTGAACTATGGTCAGTCATGTGGGAATCCAGCGCCTTAACCACCATGCTACCTGCTGGCCCCCACATTCACTTTTTTTATCACAGGTGTGGTTACTGTGGTGTATTGGCGAAAGGAGGAAAATGGAGACGATATAGCCAGTTATTGTAACTTGAGAATTTATACTATCTTTACAAAAGCCTATTCTTCAAAATAGAAACCTCCTTCCCTTCTTCCCATTCAGATATTCTGAATATGGAATTAGCCGTGTGTCCAGTAATGTTCCTAAGTTTCTGTGGGACAGACTGTCTATCTTCATATACTTTTCCTAGGTCTTAGAAGTCGTGTCAACAGAAGATAAATAGGTCCCTGTGAGGGTAACAAGGTCCATACTAAGGGGTCTCCAAAAAGTTCATAGAAAATGAATGCTAGGAAAAAGGCTATGCATGGATTTTTTTTTTTTTGTATCAAAATAAACTTGTGCTTTAATCCCATTTTTCCATGAACTTTTTGAAATCCTGTTTGTCAATGACTTCATTTTTTTTTCTGATAATAGTAAGTAAGAAAAGCATAGTTATTTTTATTGCAAAACTGTGAACTTTCCACTCCTTTGTTGAGCAACCCAATTTTTGAGAGTCTTAATTTTGTACTAATGAAACCTTGATTTTATAAAACCAGGAAGAGGGACCAGCAGATGGCGTAATGGTTGTGTGGCTGGACTCTCATGTAGTCAATCAAGGTTCAAATCC
>NW_006159657.1:7232478-7241067 GCF_000334495.1 Tupaia belangeri chinensis | reverse complement strand
GAAAAAGGCTATGCATGGATTTTTTTTTTTTGTATCAAAATAAACTTGTGCTTTAATCCCATTTTTCCAGGAACTTTTTGAAATCCTGTTTGTCAATGACTTCATTTTTTTTTCTGATAATAGTAAGTAAGAAAAGCATAGTTATTTTTATTGCAAAACTGTGAACTTTCCACTCCTTTGTTGAGCAACCCAATTTTTGAGAGTCTTAATTTGTACTAATGAAACCTTGACTTTATAAAACCAGGAAGAGGGACCAGCAGATGGCGTAATGGTTATGTGGCTGGACTCTCATGTAGTCAATCATGGTTCAAATCCCAGACCTGGCAGCGTAAAACTCATGCCAGGCATGTGTGTGTGTGTGTGTGTGTGTGTATGTCCAAAATTCCAAGAGAGAATGGAAGAGAAGGGAGAAGGGATTGTGGTTGGTCCATCCTTCCTGGGGAGGGTGATTTCTTGCTTCCTGTCTCTGAGCAAGTGCATGTGTCCTATAACAAAAATCTCTCTCTAAAAGAAAAAAAAAAAAAGGGAAGATATGTTATGAGGCCTGTCAGCTCATTTTCTAATGATTCAAATTTCCTTCTTCAAGGCCAAAGCTATAACTTTAATATTAAGATATATGTTCACAGTGGTCCTCACCAATGCCTATTAAGCCAGGGATGAGGCAAGAAGCAGAAAAGATAGACAGTATATTTTCATTCAATCTCTCTTAAAATAATGATGCATGCAACTTTATGTCATTATTTTTTAATGATCTTAGCCTAGTTAATAGCACAGTAATATTCCAAAAAGGGGCAAGGAATTATTTCCACATTTAATTTTCATTGCAAAAGTGAAAGGAGCTCTCTCTATTTTTTTTCTGCCAGGGAAGCTGTCGGCTGCCTATGACTGCATTAGCTCTGCTACATTACAGCTGAGCTAATGGATCAAAACCAAGTGATTAGTTTCCTACTCTTTTGAGCATTCCCAAGTACAGACTGACTGCTCCCAAAGAGCTGGACATGGCTTTTTAACACCTATACGAAGTTTGCTTGCTTTCTCAAGTCAGACTCTTGACCTTCCAGATGAGTTGACTTGGGATTCACACTACGTGTTCCAGAATGTCTGGTTTACACAGAATAATTAGGAAAGACGAATTCTGGTGAATATAACTGAGACTGTGCCTCTACCCTCAGTATTTTTCAGGCCTAGTCAAAGGTCAGAAGATCCAATGTGGTCTCATGTAAAGCCCAACCATTCATTCCTTCCCTCACTCATCCATTCACTCATGAGATAGTCTCTGCTAGGCCTTTAGCATATAACCATGTACTCCCCAAAAGTGGCTCTCTGTATTGGAGTTCATAGCAGCAATTTGGGGTATGAGATTTTGATATTCTTTTTTTTTTTTTTTTTTTTGGGGAGGTTTTCCCCACAGGGCGCGTCCCCTCTCCCAGGAGAGACATAGAGACAGAAAGCGAGAAATCACCCCCCAGGGGGGATGGTCATGCCGCAATCCCTTCTCCTCCATTCTCCTCTCAGGATCTTGGGCACGCACGCACACGCGTCCGGCGTGAGTTTTAAGCCACCGGGTCCGGGACGTGAACCGTGGTCGACTACGTGGGAATCCAGTGACATAGCCATTACGCTAACTGCTGGTTCCAGATTTTGATATTCTTGATGGTGGAAAATACAATTGACTTAAAAAAAATCCTTCTTTTTCAGGAGGTGGGAGAGGAATAAAAAGCAGTATACCAACTTAAATATTGACATGAATTGTAAGAGGCACCCCAGATAATATTCAATGTGAAAAAATAAAAAAGGTATGTTTGAACCACAATAAGATACCAAAACACACCTGAGAAAAAAGCTATAGTTAAAAAGAGAGACAATATCCAACATGGGCAAGTATGTAGAGCAATCATAATGCTCATTTGTTGTTAGTGGAGAATAAAATAGAACAACAATTTTAGAGAAACTTCTGACATTTTCTTAAAAATTAAATCAGAGCTATCTTATGACCTATCAGTTCCACTCCTAGGTAGCTGTCCAAGAGAATGAACACATATGTCCATAATGACTTGTACTATAATGTCATCAGTAACTCTTCTCATAATGGCCAAAAGCTGGCATCAACAGAGAATCCATGAATGAACTGTGGTATCTGCATGCAATGCAGTACTACCTGGTAAGCAAAAGAAATGACCTGGTCCCATGGCTTACTGGTTAAGGGACATGGATCCCACATGGCTGGCTATATGGTTCAAATCCTGGCTTCAGTAGCTTGGAAAACATACTGGGCATGTGTTTGTGCATACCCAAAATCCTGACATGAGAAATGGAGGAGAAAGGATTGTGGGGTGATCATGCCCCATTGAAGGGTGCTCTCTCCCTCTCACTCTCTGTCTCTCTCTCCATTGAGTGCACACGCCTCTGGCAATTAAAAAAAATAAGCAAAAGAGACAAATTACTGACACATGACCAATATAGATCTCAAAGATATTATGCTAAGTGAAAGAAGAAAAACACAAAAGAATATATGGTATCATTCCATTTATGGGAAAACTGGAACAGGCAAAACTAATCTATGATGAAAAGTAAGAACATGGCTTCTGGAGGATAAGGGATCAGGATTGACAAGGAAGGGTTTCAGAGGAACTTTCTGGAGTGACAATATTGTCCTATAACTTGATAGGTGCTTAGGTTCCTCAAATGCATTCATTTGTCAAACCTCATTCAATGCCACATTTAAGAATTATGCATTTTAGGGGCCAGTAGTGCAGTAGTGAGACTCAATGCTCATCACACACATGGAAAGGTTCTGGGTTCCTATCTAGAGCCTTCTAGAGCTTTCCCTGAGTACACATAGCACATCTGTACTCCTGAGCCTTCCCTGAGTACATATGACACATCTGTACCCCGATTTCAGAGCTGGCTGAAGCAGGGGGTGGATGGTGGCATCGAGATCCCTTCTGGGTGCTATCTCTCTTTCTGTCTCACTCGTTGAAGAAACAAATACATTTTTTAAAAGCATTTATTTCATTGTATGTAATTCTTATAAGATAAAAGAACTGTAAACAAATATTAAATACTAATTAAAGATATTCATGCCGATGTCTGAAACTTTGAAATACATTAAAAATATAAGGTGAATGGATGGATAGTGGGTGGGAAAGTGGATGGATAAATGTGATAAAGCTAGTAAAATGTAATTACAGAAACTAGGTGACCATTACATGGCTGATCACTATAAAACTCAGCTTGTCTGCATGCTGAAAATTATCATAATTAAGTATTGGGAAAAGTCTATCTCCAAATAATGTCATACAGTAGATGAAATGTGTCACCAGCATCCTTCCATCTTGCCATTTAGGCTTTTTTCCAAGTTTTTTTCTCCCAGTTAAAGAATCCATAATCCCCATGAGCCTTCTGAAAGCTCAAGATCCCTCCCTAGAACCTATCCCACTAAATAATCTGAAAAGCCAACATAAATGAACTTGTGACGGTGTATAATGGGTGGATGTGTGTGACTCTTGGACCGGGATAGTTATATTTTAATCCAATAATTTATTTAAAACTTTCTAATGAAGTCTCTTCTTCCATTGTCCCCTTCACCTTTAACTATAGTCACACCCGCATCCTGTCTAACTTCTGTGTAGCAGCTACTATGTGAAGTGCTTTCATAAATTATCATTATCACTGTAAACCGTCTTGTGCTTTAGGAATCATTATCACTGCTTTACAGATTAGGAAACTAAGGTCAGGATATTTGGGAAACTTTCCTGAGATTGTATAGCCAGGAGATGACAAAGCCAACATTCAAAACCTACTATGTCTGATTTTGAAGACTACATAAAAAGCATTCTATGCAGTAAGATGAAGAGTTGGATACAATAAACTTTGTTGTTGTTCCAAAATCTCTAATTCTTAGGGGTGGTGTGGGGGTGGGAAATCACTCTACTAGATGCTAGTTAGCATAGACATTAAGTATAAAGTTTTTATGGAAGTTTTACATAAATGAATAAATAACGGATGTACTCCAATCTATTTAAAGCATTATCTGCAGCGACTCTTGCAGGCTAGCTAGTTTCAGATTCCTCAAACACACCTTGTGTATTTAAGCATAACGAAATGCAAAGAAAAAAGGCCACCGAGGATAGCGTGGAAAAGAACACATCTCTGTCACCGGTCACCTAAGACCAACTGATTACTGTATTTCAGAGTTAAATTTGTGGTTTCCTGGAATCTGCAATGAAGGGAGAACATCTCGTGCTCCATAGCATTGGCTTTCAGATAAAAGATGGCGAGAGAGAGGGAGAGAGAGAGAGAGAGAAGGAGAGGAGAGATGAGATTTGTGGGACACAGAAATGGTTTATTACCTGTAGATGATGACATGTATAGTATTCCCAACCGGACTGGTCTCAGGTGTGTTCCATGTTGGGTAAATTCTCTATACAAGCTAAATGATGTATAGCAAATGAAAGTATAAAATAATAATTTTTTTAAAAGCATACAAATATACCTGTAGGAGTAAATATATTTTCCTGGAAAATGTGGTAGGAATATGCTATATTCTTATTCAAGAAATATTAGTTAATAGTGAATAGTATCTTTGGCTATTTTGTGAACTGAGGGATAAGAAAGCATTGTTGAAATGGATACATTTTCAAAGCTACTCCCTAAAGGCAGTGTATATATAACCTTAAATAGAAACTGTGAAGGCTTTGCTCTGAGGCTGAGAATTAGGTTCACATACATACTTAGTTTCATGAGAATCTCATAAAATATTGATTTAGAACTTGGAGTCTCAAGATAAATGACTAAGTTAACTGGTCTTTTGGTTGGTATGGGGTTGCAATTGATTCATGACTGGTTTCTCGAACTGAAATGCATGGGGCAGAAATTCTGCATTTTGGGTTCCAGTGCATGCATTCCTCATTTTGCCATTAAACATTGCAAATGTTTCTCACCTAGATGAGTAATTAAACTATAACAATATCCTTTTATATTACACAACATTATGAGGTTTTCAAAAACCTTCAACATGTCTGTCTTTCCTTTAAAGTTTATTTATCTCTTCCAGGAAAAAGAGAAACCTCCAACAGGATCCTCCCACTACAGTCTACCCCAATCTTGAACAACCTAGGTCACGGGCATGCGTGCTCGCACATGGGTGTGCTCAGAGGGGACTCAGTGCATGAACATAGGGCTTTCTCTATATGGATCCAGTTGTGTTACCTCTGTGCCACTGTCTACCCCTGCCTCTTTCTCTCTCACTCTCCCTTTCTCTTCTTTTTCTCTCCAAACTGTCCTCATCCCTCTGGGATATCCACCTGGTACAACTATTTCATTTTATAAATAAGAAACAGAAGGAAAGAGATTTGAGCTTGATAAGGAGTCAGAATTTGACTGTACTCTACATCCCTCTGAATATCAATAGTAACGGTGATAGCAACAGTCATGGAAACATCTCAGCGTTTACTCAGAACAATGTTTTGCATCTGCACGCCCAGCATTCTTCAGCCCACTTGTAGGCTGGAAGACTTCCTAAGCTGAGCAGCTCTGACCCAGAGGACTCAGAGAACCAGGGCTTATCCCAGGCTTACTGCCATTTTGACAATTCCTTACCAGAATCCACTGCCATGACAGCAGTGTGCAATGAGACAGAAAGGTTTCTATGGGTCAGTGAGAAACTCAGATGTCCTCAAAGGCTCCAGAGGCTGGTTGCAATAGGAGACACAGAGGAGAACCTGACTCTACATTTCTCGGTCAAGTCCTGAGCTCAGGATGATTTAGGCTCACCAGTCTAATATCTGTTTAGCCTCTCCTTATTGAAGATGCACAGATGGGGTTCCCAGATAGTGTGGAGGACACTCATCCTTTACTTTCCCTCTTTGTTTATCTTATAAGTGAAGAAAGGTGACGAGTTGTCCGAATGAGGCCAAAAGTGCACGTCTCATGTCAAGGTCTGTGAGCTGTAATGTATTCTCACCAAAAGCAAAGGAGAGCCGTCACTGCATTGCCCCTATGCAGCATAGCTGCCACACACATCAGGCTCTCGAAGCCAGCTGGAGGTGGTCTCCCAGCTGGCTATAAGCTGATCAGAAAATATAGTGACCTTGTGTGTAATCAAACGATACAAGAAAATGCCTTTTGTCGAATAGCGCATAAGCCCACAGACTTCTCTGTGTTCACATATCACTGATGAGCTACCAAATGAGTGATTAAGAATAATGGGACCAGCAGTTGGCTATGTCACTGGACTCCCATGTAGTTGACCACAGTTTGAGTCCCAGGCCCAGTGGCTTAAACTCACCCTGGGCGCCTGTGCCTGTGTGCCCAAGATCAGGAAAGGAGAATGGAGGAGAAGGGATTGTGGTGTGGACATCCCCCATGGGGGGTGATTTCTTGCTTTCTGTCTCTCTGGCAAGTGCACATGCCCTATATCAAAAATTTCTCTCTAAAAAATAAAGAAAAATAGCTGCTGGAATTCATAAATTAAGGTCACTATGCCCTTAAAGTTCTCTGAAGATTTTGATCCTACAGTCTTAGGAAGAAAGTGAGCCAAGCAGAATTCCTATGTCCCTATAGCCCTTCTCATATGCACTCAAGGATCTTTGCTGCTAAGCTGTCTGCCCCAAAAAGCATCTGAGTTGCTACAGATGAACAAACAAAAGATGTGTGTTAAAACTGGCCACCAGACTCTCCACCTTGGCCATTATCCCATAGGGGCCAAAATTCTTTATTTTCTGATTGTTACCAACCCACAGGGGGAGATAATGCCCTCCAGTAAGGCCACAATACTGCTCTTGGACTCTTTACTGAGCACTATAACTAGAGGTTAACCAGGTGAAGCCATGCAATGGAGGAAGGAGGAGTTCTTACAGCCTTGGAAGGAGAATCTACAGTACATCAATGACCACCTTCAAGAGCTGTTCATTAAGTAGAGATGATTTACACAAACACCTAGCACATAATAAATGCTCAATAAACATACCCTCACGATTCCCCTTCCTGAGAAACACAATCCATTTTCTACCTTGATTAATTAGTGAGAGTGCTGCATATCTGAGTGATGCGCCATACAGAGCGTGGACAGTTGATTCATCATGAATAATGTAATGTCACAATCTGGACTATTTATATTCCGATGAATTGTACATAATATGCCATACATGCTAAAGAGGAGCATTAATATTTAGCATTCCAAGCTAAGCCAGGATGATTAATTTGGCTTTAACTTTGTATCTTCTTTGCAGAATTTTCAATCTTTCTTTTTAAAGGGATATAATAAGAAATATTTCCTAAATATTTCTTGCACACTGCTAAAAACAGTTGAGTGGGATGTTTCCAGAGTCTGAAAAATCTAAATACAGCTTTCTATCCAGATGTTTCAGTTCAGAGACTTTATCCTAAGTAGACACCCCAAAGAGGGGTGGGGGAATCTTTATCTACAAATGTATAATGGAAGGTGCTAGGCTTGGTAAATCCACTCCTTATGTAGAACATTACCCAATCACAGGCATGATCAATAGCACAGGAGTATACTACTACCATAGATGAAGTAATAATAATTAGCAAAGAACAAGGGACTAAAGAAAACACACCAAACTGTTCATAGTGGCAGTTATGAAGAAGTGAGTCTACTACTAATTCTTCCTACTTTTGAACATTTTTTACAGATAAATTGCCCTATCTACCTGTTTCATTGGAAAAAAACTCTTTTATAAACAAGTAAAACGTCACTGATGCTCAGCTCCATGAGAGCAGAGCCTTGCTCTTCAATTACCATTGTGATGCCAAATCTTAGTGCAGGGCCTGCCGCATGATTAGACAAGTAGTAATTTTTACATGTATCATAGCTTTTTTGCAACAATGATTGCCTTGATCCTTGTGCCATGGGAATTTTTTACTTGTATCTATTAATATTTAAATAAATGCTTGGGGGTATTAGCTCTTATTTTTAAAATAAACATTTTCTTTTGAACAGGCATGTTTTGCTGCCACTGCAAGTGTTGTGGCCGTTGTTTCTCAGAACATCAGAAACAGCAGCTGAATCATCTCAGGGAGAAAAATTATGAGCACAACATGAAACCCAGAAGCCAAAGGAGAAGATACACAGGTGACATTATAAAATTGTAAAATTTTTTGTATAAGAAAACATAAAAGAAATTTAAAAGCAAATGGCAGAGAAAAGGATTAATTACAAAGGATTGATATCCATAATATATGAAGAAAAAGTCAATTCAGTAAACAAATGAACAAAGGGTGTGAATAGGCTAGTCTCCAAAGAAGAAACAGAAATGGCTCACCACTATGTGAAAAATGTTCAGTGTTGGGGCTGGCAGGTGGCGTGGTAGTTGAGGGCACTGGACTCCCTCATGGCTGACCACAGGTTGAGTCCTGGACCTGGCGGCTTGCTTTCTCACTGCCCCCCACTCCCCACTGGGTCAAATTGAAATGAATGAATGAATAAAGAAAGTTAAAGTTTAAAATATAATAATAATTCTTTTTTTTAAAAGAAAAATGCCCAATGTCTGATGAGAAATATAAAATAAAACCAGGATATACCATTATAAAAGTTTACCAGGGGGATATGCACTTGCTGAAGAGAGA
>NW_006159657.1:7200561-7232458 GCF_000334495.1 Tupaia belangeri chinensis | reverse complement strand
AGAAAGTAAGATAGCATTCATCACAGAAATGGCCACGCTGTAATCCCTTCTACTCCATTACTCTCTCCTTGTGGGATTTTGGGCACACACACATGCACATATGCCCAGCATGTTTTTGAGCTGCTGGGTCTGGGATTCAAACTGCTCGGTCAGCTATGTGGCACCCAGCCGCTTTAAGCAGCATGCCATAGGTCGACCATCCATGATATGTATTTTTTTAATGTTGGAAAGTTCCTGAAACCAAGCAAGTTAATGATGTGGAAGAAAGGGATAACAACCACAAGCCACAATTGGTTGAGAAACTATTACAAGCCTGTTCCTGGGCTCTCCACCCTGCATGCATCATTTCTAATCCTTATAGTAGCCTTGTGAGAAAATGTCATTACCTAAATATTTCAGACTTGAAAACAGGCACACAGAGAAAACAAAGGCACTAGCCCAAGTCCTCTTTGGTACAGGTGAATAAAATCACTTGTGTGATTCCAAAGTCCTCATTCTTTCCACTAGGGCTCACCTGACCATTTGGATCATTCTAGTAAATTCCATAAACAGAAACTCTCTTGACACAAAGACAACAAACTTCCAAGTTCCTACTTTCCCATTGCAATTGATCCTAAGCAGCTACTACTCCTGCCAGTTGAATGCACATCCCAGGAACTTGCATGTTTAAAACTGGCATTTAATGGCCCAAGATACCTTTCAATCATCCATTCTCCTCTTCGGATCCATTTGGATTCTTCAGATTCCTTTACTGAAGCCCAGGAACTTGGCCTTCTTGAATTCCTTGACCCCCTGGCAAGACCAGAGGGAATGGCTGGGCATGGCCCTGCCCTGGTCACAAGCACAGTCCCCCTAAAGCAGATGCCAATGTGGACTGCAAGGATCAGAGTTGAGCAGGGATGGGCCTTGGAGTGTGCTGGGTTTGCTGGTTTGGAACACACTCACCTCCACGGAGTTCTCCCTCCTTCCACAGGTGCTTGTTAAATGTCCACTACCCCCAGCCTGGTATTAGGAAGCAGTAGGAGGGAAAACACACAAAGGTTTTATTGGGATGTCTGTGTCGAGGAACGCACAAGTCAGAGGGAATAGGCTAACCACGTTGGAGATGGGCTGGTTTAAATAATTTCAGCATGCTCCAGAGTAGAGTGGTCTGATGCCTGGCGCTGTGATTATTGGCAGAGGAATATTGCCGACTATACTATAGTCAAACATCAAAAGTCCAACTATAGTACTTCAGGGACCATCCGCATTATCAGACTCGTGTCTCTGGGGCTCCCACCTCACTGGGGTGGCAGCCATGGATGGTCAGAATTACGAGAAGCAAATCTGCTCTGTACTGTGATAAATGAGTACATGGGGGTCCTAACAGGGGCTTCTTCATGGTCTGGAGGCCACGAAGAAAGTATCAGCACTTTGAAAGATGAAGGTGGATGGAGACTAACTTGGCCAGAAGAGCAGGAGTGGGGGAAAAGGGGGAGGAAGCACAGTTCATTTGAGAAAGGAAAATGGTTAGAAATGTCCAGAACACAGAGAAGCTAGAGAGAAGAGGCCAGAGTAGAAGTGGGAACCTACAGGTCAAGCTGGAAATGTTCATAATTATCACGAGAACAAAGGGAAGCCATTAAAGTACTGCAAACAGGCTTGAATGATGTTCTTAAAAGATCCCTCTAATGATACGGGAAATGAATTGGGGAAAGGCAAGGGTGGATGCCAATTTAAAATTGGCATTCATGACCCAGGATACCTCCTCTACAGATTTATTACGATTCCTTCCCTGGCCCAAAGCAGCACCTCTCAATTTGTCACACACACACACACACACACACACACACACTTCAGATACTGCCTCCTCGATGAGTCTTCTCTGCACCTCCCACATTTGTCTTAGGCATTCCTCATATGCCCCCAGCACTCTGTGCTTGACCGGGCTTAGCACATGCCACAGCGTACTGGAATTGCCTGTTTACTTCTCTGTAACACCACCAGGCTGAACGCTCTGTGAAGGCAGAGATCTCATGTACCCTGCCCACACTTACATCCCCAATGCCACCAATAATGTTGGTGCATTCCAGACATTTACGAAACAGCTAATGTTTCATAGAACACCTGATCCATGCCAAAGAAACAGGTATAAACCACTCTTTTCATAGGTATAATCTCATCAATGCCTCTTTGCAGCAAGTTCTATTATAATCTCTATCATAACAGATGAGTAAACTGAGGCAGAAGAGGCTAGATAACTTGCCTAAGAGTACATGGCAAGCTCATGGCAACATTAGGTTTTATAGTCTATGCTTTCAACTACAACACTATAATAAATGACAAAAGAATGAAATTCTGATCTGTGATAGCTGGCATTTAATTATCTGTGTTAATGATTTAAAGCAGCAGCCTGCATCATCCAAAACAGTGAGTGACTTCGAAATAATCCCCAGTGGACTCAGCGATACATATGGGTTTTCTTCAGTAGATTGACCTTCGTAAATTACCACTTAAAATAGCCAATGAGAAAGCCCATTCCTATTCCCTAGGCAGCAATCAAACTAATGGTCAGGAAGTAACTAAGAACTAAACTGGCTAAGCCAAAAAAAGCACTCAATCAACAAATTTAATTAAGCGCTTACTTTTCTCTTCAAGCTCCCACAGTTTTTCTATGCTCCCTGCTACTACCAAATTTCTTTAGCTCATACGCCACACCCACCAGCTCTGCTTCCTTCCCTTTCAGTCTGTCCTCCTGAACTCATGTCTGAAGACACGGACAAAAACATCATAGATGGCCACTGTCCTGCCACAGTCAATAGTGTCCTGCCATCTCTGGAGTTGTCAATGGCATCCCATCCTGTGCAAGATCTTCCACTCCTCCAAATGCCTCCTTTAGCATCCTGGACACCACTCTCTGCTCTCAAGAACAGACTACAGGACAGCAGGGCTGGAGCACCACATTTTATTTCTCCTCTATGACTGGGAAAATGCACCCTCTTCTCCTGCCCCAAGGTTTAACCCATGGGATGTTGCTATGTGATCAAGAAGTCCTAGCTATAACTTGCTCTGTCTCCCCAAATAGTATAGGATATCTCCATAAATTCTGATAAGGCAGTAAGAACTTCAAGTCCATTGGAAAATATATGAATAAAGGAAACCTCCAGAACAGAGTACACCTTGCTGAATTCTGAGGGCTGTGTTAGCGTCACAGACTGGTGGATGCTAAGGAATTGCTTTGTATTTTATTCTAGCGAGGGATCTCATCTAAGGACATTAGAGATGGAGTTTCAGAGAAGAGGGGTCTCAGACTCACCTAGGTTAGGAGATCCAGATAACTACATTTAAACGCTGTAGTGAGATATAAGGGATTTGGGCTTCAGTAGCAGAGCCTCGGAGTGAAAGGCTTAGCACATTACTGTCACGTACGTTTCTGCACTAGCAATAAGCTCTCTGAGATGTGACTTTGTGTGAAAAATTAGGACATGGTAGAAGGGATCGTGATGATTGTGATGAACAAATGGAATAATATATGGATCAAGGTCTCATCATCTAGGAAGCTCCGGTGAATGCTGGTTTCCTCTCCTGACCTGGAAGATTCACAGCCATGGACTTTGTCCCGTTTCCCAGCCCCTTAAAGATAGGCAGTGCCATGTGATCAGTACTGTTCCGTGAACATGAGTGGATGTCTTGTGCATCACTTCCCAGCTGAATGATTTATAAGCCAATGTGACACCCTCCATGGTCTCTTCCACTGTGACAGCAACCAGGAAGGCACGTGACCAAAGCGGCTTGTGTTTCTGAGTCACCACCTAGAAAACAGTCCTGGACAGTTACCTACCCAGCTCTGGAATTTGCCTAAGAGATAAGCAAACCTCTGTCATGCCAAATCACTACATTTTCTGGGTTCCGTTTTTATAGCACAGCCTCACCTCTCATGATTAAATAGGGGTTTTAATCATTTGCTGGGGGTTCCTTGTGTTCCCAGTGGAGGAATCAGTTAAAAATCATCCATGTTTATTTTGCTTTTGCTATAAAGTATGTGTGCTTGCCAGAGAGAGACAGCAAAAGTGAGAGAAAGTGAGTTATCACCCCCCGGGGTGGGGGTAATCCCATGATGTAATCCCTTCTCTTCCACTCTCCTCTTGGGATTTGGGGTATTCACACACATGCACCTGGCATGATTCTCAAGCTACCAGGTCTGGGACTAGAACCATGAATTTGGCCATGTGGGATCGAGCACCTTATTCTCTATGCCATCTGCTGGTCCTAGCTTCACCCATTTTTTAACCAAGGGCTTCACTATTAGTATCTTCCCTTTCCTTCCATCTCTTGCCTTCACATACGGACTCTGAACTCTTAATTTTACTTCTCAAGAAACTGGAGTCCAGAGACATCAAACAACATGTCTACAGGCAGACAGCAGCGGAAAGGCTTAACCAGGCTAAAACCCAGGTCCTTCAACTTCCTCTTCAGTTTCCCTTCTGTCCACACTACACCACCTCCCAGAGGCTCCCAGCTTCCTATGTTAATAATGTTCTGAGCTTGCCATACCTTTCAATCACTGCAAGCGATACAATCCATGCTACATTAATGCACTAATTACCAGAGGAGCACATTACCATGCCCTAATTACTAACAAGAAGTATTGTCAATGCACCATCCTGTTCGCCAGTACATGCAAAATGTTTCCAGACTTGTTCTTGAGGTTCAGCATGAGGGGGAAAGACATAATACAATGAACAATCAATTCATTTCATATTGACAACCAGTCAGGTGACTCTCCTGTTATTATTCTTTGTTAGCTAAACAAAATCCGACAGAGCCCCGGGGGATGTCGGCTGATAGAAAGACTGATAGGGTAGGTTGTACGAATGAGCTCCAGAGATGGAGCTACCTGCCTGGTCTAGATGCTCGTCTTTCCCCTTTTTTGCTCCCATAGGTTTGTCAAAGTCTCGGGTTTTGGTCAGAAAGTGGGGATACAGTAATGTCCGTGTCATGCAGTTGCCATGGGCATTCAATGGCAACATGCACAGCAAGTCCTGCGTAAATTAGCAAGGCAGAGTCAGGAGCTCAGTTATGATAGCTGTGATCATGATTCCATTTAGGGATACATTAATAATTCTTCCCAGAAGCTTATAATTGGTCAACGAGGGGCTAGCCCTCACCAATGGCCTGATGGTTAAGAAAGCTGGGGGACCAGCAAATGACATAATGGTTATGTCGCTGAACTTCCATGCAGTCTGCACTGTGGTTCGAGTCCTAGACTCAGCAGCTTAAAACTCACACCAGGCATTTGGGCATGTGTGCTTAAGAATCTGAGAGGAGAATGGAGAAGGGATTACAGTGTGGCCATATCCTCCCCAGGGGTTGATTTCTCACTTTCTCTCTTTGTCTTTCCAGCGAGCACACACATCCCATAGCAAAAAAAAAAAAAAAAAAAAAAAAACGCACGTTCCCTATAGCTAAAAAAAAAAAAACCAGAGAGACACCAAACCACCCAAAAAAAAAAAAAAAAAAAAAAAAAAAAAAAAAAAAAAGAAAAAAAAAAAGAAACCTAGATGACCCTGATTGACCACACAGTTCAAGTCCTGCACCCAGAGGCTCGAAAAACACACTGGGTGCTTGTGCATGTGTGCCTAAAATCCCCAAAAGAGGGAGAAATGGAAAAGAAGGGATTGCAGTGTGACTATCTCCCATGGGGGTGCTTTCTTCTTCTCTCTTTCTCTCTCCAGCTAGCACATGAATCCTCTGGCATTTTTTTTTTAAATAGGTTAGTGAGGGAACCAGCAAGTGGTGTGGTGGTTAGGGGCACTGGACTCTCATGTGGCTGACCATGGTTTGAGTCCCAGACCTGGTGGCTTGCTTTCTCACTTTCCCTCTCTCTCTCACTCTGTCCCTATCTGGTCAAATTAAAAAATAACTAAATAAATAAAGTTAAATAAAAATAATTCTTTTAAAAAACAGGTCAATAAGGTGGGGATAAGGAATCTTTTTTTTTCCAAAAAAAGAGTTAATTAATTCATTTTAATTTGACCAGAGAGGGTTGGAGGGTGCGTGGGAATGAGAAAACAAATCTCCAGTTCCAGGACTCAGATCGCGGTTTGTCCTGTGGGAGTCCAGCGCCTTAACCCCACCTGCCAGGTAAGGTAATGCCACCTGCCAGGTAAGTTAACACCACCTGCCAGCCCAGGGGTAAGGAATCTTAATCTACCATTTTCGAAGCTCTTGACTGTTCTATGCATGATTTCTTAAGTACTTCACTACATTATATCTTAAAATCTTTATCACATCTTTGTAGGTAGGTATGATTATCCCTAGTGCACGGATGAGAAAACTCAGGGTCTCATCTGTGTAAGTAACTTGCCCAAGGCCACACAGCAAATAAGAGTAAGTAGCAAAGCCAGAATTTCAACCAGGGCTACCTACAATTTTGTTTATTTGTTTGTTTATTTTACAACAATGTTCTTGTGGGGTTCTTGTTGTTTTGAGAGGTTTTTGCTATAGGTCATGTGCACTTGCCAGAAAGACAGAGACAGAGAGAGAGAAAGCGAGAAATCATCCCCTGGGGGGTGATGGCCATGCTGCAATCCCTTCTTCTCCATTCTCCTCTCAGAATCTTGGCATGCACTCACACACTCCTGGCATGAGTTTAAGCCACTGGTCCGAGACTTGAACCGTGGTTGACTACTTGAACCGTGGTTGACTACATGGGAGTCCAGCGACATAGCCATTACGCTAACTGCTGGTCCCTACAACAATGTTCTAATTCAATTTCACTCCACCCGGCTTATCTAGCTCCAAACACCATTATGAATTTGTATGTGGAGAAATCCCACTCAAGGGCAGAGGAATGAACATGACCCCTGGGACTGTCAGGAACATATGCATTTATTGAGCATTTACTATGTGCCCAGCACAGTGTTTAGTGCTGGAGTCATGGGGATAGAAAAGATGTGGCTCTTGCCTTCAAAACCTTGGGCTTCAGCCAAGAAGGCTCATTTAAGGGGAGCTCCATTTCCATAGCCTGTGGCTGATGTAGCTAGAAAAGTGCAGAGGAGAGAGAGGGTAACCCAAGACAGACTTCTTAGAGGAAGTGAAACTTAAAAGCAGATTTTCACCATTCAGCAAACACCTGCATGTAGATTCAGGGAGAAAGGGGATCCTAGATGCAAAAGCAGCACGTGCACAAGCTGGAGGTGTGAACAGGCATGCCCTTCTCAAGCCAAACAAGCAACTGAGTTCTGCTGCAGCATGCGATGTGTGTGAGGAGCAGGAGGAGGAGGAAGACCACAGAGGCAGGCTAGTGTCAGTCACTCGACCTCAAGTTCCAAGCAGGGGATTGTACCATCAGGGACAGGCTTTATCACAGACCCCTCTGCATGCTGCACAGAGCCCGGCAGGGCCAACACGGTGGTTCCTGACCCTAGATGCACAAAAGCCTCCCCAGGGAACATTTACAAATCCAATGCCAGGGCCTTAGCCCAGACCATCAAATCAGACACCCTGAAGGGGCAATCTGGGCACTGGTATATTTTAAAGCTCAATCGGGCAACTTTATAAAGCACTGTCAGGATTCAGGCTACCAGTTCAGAGACAGGAATGGCATTAAAGGGGCTCATGCTGGGGAAATATCTGAAGGAAGAGAAAGAACCAAATTCAAAACAATATTTCAGGAGCTAAAATCGAACATTGTGATTGACGAGATGTGGGAGCTGAGCGAGAAGGGGGAGGAGGAAAGAGGCACTTGATGTTTTTTAATCTGGATATATATTATACGTGTGTGTGTGTGTGTGTGTGTGTGTGTTTTGCATAATATTATTGCCGGAACTTCTAACAAGCCCATCAGCCATTATTGATGTCTCTCCAGCCCCATGGTATTTATTCATGAGAGTCCAAAAAGATGACAATAATTCGAGAAAGCATACTGCATGCAATGAACACCATCTTCAATACTCAAGGGTCCACAATCGTTCCAGTCACCCTGCACAATCCAGAGGGATTTGTCCTGAAGCCATCCTGGCCTCTTGAAGGAGGACTGCCTGGGGAATTCCATGGGAGGATGAAATTGTGTCTCGTTAGTGCATTATTTACTTTGACGCAGAATTCTAGCTGCTGCAGCTCAGGCTCCATTGTTCACATGGCTGGGCAGGGAGTGTAATGGGAATACCATTAATTTGATGGTCTTAAAGGAGGTGATTTCCAATTTGAATTATTCTCAAGTTGTGAAATGAGTCTGAGCCGGTTTGTAAAACAGCAAGGAGTCAATGCACCGTATCACCTTGATTTCTGTGGAGTCCTGACACCAGGCAGGAAAAAAGTCTCCTTCCAACCCGTTATAAGGAAGTGGGGAAAAAAAAAATGCCACCATCCTCCCACCCTTGAGGCAAATTAGCAAGACAAATGTTAGCGAAAAGCTCTGCAGACGCACCATTATTTACAAAGGGGAGAAGGAAGAAGATGCTATGAAATAAATCATGCTGACAGTTCAATCAAAAAAAAAATCAGAATATATTATCCATGCTGCTTCTCATGAGTTGAAAAGAAACTGGACAGGGAGAGCTAAAGATGTGCTTGTGTGCTTTAGTTACCCATAATAACAACTTGAATCGCTGAGGTCCTTCTGCTAATGACATCTGCATGCTAAATGGACACCGCAGGCCCGATCAACACAGCATTGTTTGAACCAGGACTCTGAGTCAGAGTTGGTCCAGGTACTGGGGACACGAAGGTGAGCAGCCGGGCGAAGCCTGTGCTCCGTCTAAGAGGGCTGGATGCACGGACAGCAGACAGGCTTGCCCACCGAACGGACAATGGGCAACAAATGGCAAGTGCCCTAAAGAAAAGCAAGCAGGGGTGGCAGAGGAGGCCAGTCAAGGGGCTACTTTAAATTGGGGATTAGATGAGGCCTCTCTGCAGTGGTGACATTTAAGCAGAGATTAAGGGGAAAGATAGACAGGCACTCCCAGCAAGGTCTTCACACTATGATTTACTCCCAACTTCAGTCAGTCAGAATCACAGGCACACGTGTGCACCTGGCATGCATAAGGAGGCCTCCAGATGTGAACCTAGGCCCTTCCATGTGACGTCAGCATTGTGGAGTGTTGTAGTACTGCTCTGCCATTGAGGCTGGTCAGGAGTTTGGATTACATTTTTAGTTCTACAGAAGGCTACTGGAGGGTTTAAATGGAAGGCTCTCCCTCACTTACAACTTGACTATGACATTTTAAAGACCTTAGGGGACCAGCGGTTAGCATAATGGCTATGTCTCTGGATTCCCATGTAGTCGATCATGGTTCAGGTCTCGGACCCGTTGGCTTAAACTCACACCAGGCACATGTGCATGCATGCCCAAGATCCCGAGAGAAGAATGGAGAAGGGATTGGGACATGGCCATCCCCCCTGGGGGATGATTTCTTGCTTTCTGTCTATCTCTGTCTTTCTGGTGAACACACACGCCCTTATAGCGAAACCTCCCCCCCCACCAAAATAAAAGACCTTAGGGCTGCATCAATACTTCAACATTGTGCTTGATTCCACAAGGGATGAGAGGGAGGGAACTGCAGTAACTGTGGAAAGGGTGAAGACACGAGTCAAGTCAGCAGTGAGAGTAGAATTACCAACTGAGAAATGGAAGATAAGAAAATCCTCAAGCAAGAGGAACTTTGTGAGGACATTCACTGTGAGAGACAGGACACACAGTGGGAACGGTTTCTTGAGTGTGGGTAAATCACCATCATTAACACGTCTGAGGCGAGACGATATTGTGTGGGGTTTCCCTGCTCAGAGAGCAGGACGTGGAAGGTCAAATGTGGGCAGGACAGGGACTGCAAGTCCTAGAACTATGATCATTCAGAGATGAGACGGAGCAAGGACAGTGCAAGAGCCCTAAGAGTCTGGACTCTTAGGGGGTGACCCTGCTCCCCAGGGGACATTAGGCAGCATCTGGAGATATTTCTGGTTGTCACAACCAGAATTATTCTGATTGTTATGTCCTTGGGAAGATATGCTACCAGCAGCTAGTGGGAAGGGCCAGGAATGCTGCTAACATCTTACAGTCTCCCAAACAGAGACTTATCCAGCCCACATCTGTATTGCCAAGCTTAAGAAGCCATGAATGCACAGCAGTAACAGAGTCTTAGATTCCTGAAGTTCTTTCTTTCTTTTAAAGAATTATTTTTTATTGATATTATAATTTTTTATATAGCATGTGTGCTCACTAGAGAGAGACGGAGAGGGAGAGGGAAAGTGAAAAAGCAAGCCATGAGGTCTGGGACTCCAACCGTGGTTGGCTGAATGAGAATCCAGTACCTTAACCACTGTGCCACCTGGTGGCCCACATTCCTGGATTTTAATTCCTATTGTGTGAACATGGGCCTAGTCCTTGTCCTCCCTGAGCCTTTGTGTCTTCATCTATAAAATAAAGATAGCAATTTTACCTGCCTCCCATGGGGATGGGAATAAAAAGCTGAGCCCATCTGGGGAATATCCCACACTTCGGGTGGGGTAGAGAAACTGAGAGAAAGAAACAATGTCCTGCAAGGGTCTTCAAAAAGTTCATGGAAAATGCATGTTATGAAAGCATTATGTATGGATTTCAAAAACTTTCTGCACCAAAATAAACTCATATTTTCGTTCCATTTTCCATGACCTTTTCGATGGCTTCTTATATGTTTTGGAATAAAATGTCAAATGCCTGGGTAAGTGAGAGAGGTGGGGTAATGCTCGGAATTGGGTATTAGAAGATTACGGTTTGGATCTGGAGTCCCTCACGCACAATGTGTGACTTTGGTAATCTGTTCTGGACATAGATTTACTCAGATACAGATACAGAATAAAGAAGACAGATATCTATCACTGTTCTTGATACAGAAGCCTCAAAACATGTCCAGGTACCCGTCCCATTGAGGATAGTCTGCTTCAGTCCTTTGGGGATGCTATACAAAATGCCCTAGATGGTGTGGCTTACAATCGACAGAAATCTACTTCTCACAGTTCTGGAGGCTAGAGAGTCCAAGATCAAGAAACCAGAAGATGGTTCATCTTTTGATGGTTCATTTTTTGCTTCATACACATCACTGTGTCTTCATGTGGCAGAAGGGCAAGAGAGCTCTCTGGGCCTCTTTTATAAGGGCATTAATCTGTTTCATCAGAACTCCACCCTCATAAGTACCTCCCCCAAGCCCCACCTGTTAATACTATCACATTGGCAGTTAGGTTTCCACATATGAATCTGGGGGAACACAACTATTCAGACCACAGCAGTCTTTCCCAGATTCCATCCTGCAAGTGAGATGGAAGAGTTCAGGGACCAGGCACTGGAGAGCCCTCCCAGAGCAGGAGTGCCTTTCCTGCACACAGCAGTAGGTTTTCTCATCTGTTACATGGGCATACCACTTCCGTATAATAAATGTGAAATAATATATACAATTTTCATAACAGTGTCTAGCACATAACTGCTCTCAAAACATCTTTATGTGGGGGGCCAGAAGGTGGCACAGTGGTAACAAAATGCTCTGAGAGGCTAATACACATGGGCAGGTCCTGGGTTCATGTACAGAGAACTCCCTGAGTGTACACATATCCATGATCTGGGGCTGGCTGAGGCTGGAGGTGCATCGTAGTATCAAGATCCTGTTGTGGGTACATCCCCCTCATTCATGAAATAAACTTTTTTTTTTTTTACTTTTTTTTTTTTTTTTTTGGAGAGATTTTTGCTATAGGGCACATGCGCTCGCCAGACAGACAGAGAGAGACAGAGAGACAGAAAGCGAGAAATCACCCCCCAGGGGGGATGGTCACGCTGCAATCCCTTCTCCATTCTCCTCTCGGGATCTTGGGCACGCACGGACGCGCGCCCGGCGTGAGTTTTAAGCCACTGGTTCCAGGACGCGAACCGTGGTCGACTACGTGGGAGTCCAGCGACATAGCCATTACACTAACTGCTGGTTCCCATGAAATAAACTTTGAAGAGAACTTCATTCTTGCTTGTTGCACACAGTCAAAAGTTATGCAGCGTTAAGACAGAACGAAGCATCTGGATTTCGGGAACAAAGCCCTCCTATCCTCGTAAGTAGAGTCACAGATAGTAAGCATGGAGGGCTTAATGCTCCTTTAAACCTGCATGTGACCATCAGTTCCCTCATCCACAGAGTGACCATTGTTATTAAGACCACCATCATTATCATTAGCAAAAGAAGAAATTGTTGGATATAGCCCATACCTTAAAGCTGTCTTGATCCCATCCCGACTCAAAGGACCCTTGAGCTTTTAAGTCTCTCCCTCAGAGAGAGGGAGGCCCCAACATAAAGTCTTTGCAAAGTCAACCAAAGCACACCAAGAAAGATAAGCATTGCAGCAGGTCATGGTAGAGCATGGGTGTTCCCCAACAACTTATTTTAAATGCTTTCAAACAAACGTGAGCTGTCCTCCTAGAAACTGTGTGCCAGCAGACCAAGAAGTAGAAGCAAAATCCTTGTGGGAAGGCTGCACACAGGCTTCTGATAAAGAAATACTACTAATTTCAACCCATTTTGCAAGGTGCTCACAACCTCGATGGGAATCACCACCATTCTCTGGAGCAGATAGTTAATCACCTTATGAAGTCACAGGAACAGAGAAAAGAAGAGCTAAAAGCCTCTCCTAAAGGGAGGTTCTCAAGAGGAATTTTCAGCAAGATATTTCTCTCTCTGCATTTTCTTCCATATTGTGTTATACTGAACAGAATAGATTATTGGAATCTAAGATGCATTTTGATCATATTTTGGTGGTAGGGTGCCAGTTATATCCCCAGTTTTGTTCCACCTCTTTATTCTTACTCTTGGTAGAGCTCCTGAAGGAGATGTTGGCAAAGAAATGTGGCCAAGTGGAAGCAAACATACAGTTATTAGCTGTGCTGATGCCCAATTTGCCAAGGTTAGAATCTGCAAAGCTGGTCTAGGCAGCAGACTCGATATTTGCCTTCTCCTTCGTCCAAATCAGGATCTTGACTGGATACTGTTAAGAGGAACTCTGGACAGTAGGGCACTGCTAATACAACTCATCACAGACCACTTGGGGCACATGGGGGCAGGAGGACAGGCAGAGAGGGAGGGTATGGATGGTCTATGATAAATCATCTGCCCAGCTTCACAGATGGAAGAAGGGAGGAAAATTAGCTTAGCACATGTCTCTTAAACACAGTGGCCCCAGCCACCCATAAATACAGCCCAGTCCAGGGCTTACACTCTGACTGCAATATCCTCTCCTCCTCCTTTGAAAATGAGAGCTAGGATGAGGACACACTGAGGAACTTCAGGCATGGGATAGCAAGGCTACTGCGAGACCCCTCCCTTCTACACAGGAAACTCTGTTTATCAGTGATCGTTCCTAAGGATGTAAAGTAAAATTGGGGGTCACAGCCCCTTAGCCTAGTGGTTAAGGGAACTGGATCCCATGTGACTGCCCATGTTTCCAACCCTGGCCCTAGCTCCAAGGGCTTGAAAATTATTCTGGATACATGTGTGTGAATGCTCCCAAATTCTAACAGATGGAGAAATGAAAGAGAAGGGACTGTGGTGTGACTACACCCCCCTAGGGGTTACTTTTATCTGTCTGTCTGTCTGTCTGTCTGTGTCTGTCTCTCTCTTGTGAACACACCCTCTGACAATGAAATGAAAACAGAAATGCAGTGTATGTACACAATGGAATACTATTCAACTTTTTAAAATAAGAGAATCCTGTCATTTGTAGCAACAAAAACCTAGAGGACATCATGCTAAGCCAGACACGGAAAGACAAATATGATACAGATAATCTGTACCACAGTATCATACAAGTAATCTAAAATAGTTGAATCCCTACAAGGAGCGGTGCTGTGCTTACCGGGGACTAGGGAGTGCTGGTGGTAAAAGGATATAAAACTTAAGTTAGATGGATAAAAGAGTTCAGGAGATCTATGCACATGGTGACTCCAGTTAATAACAATGTAGTACGTGGGGCCAGCAGAAGGCGTAATGGTACATTGCTGGCCTCTCACATAGTCAACCAGAGTCTGAGTCCTGAGCCCAGCAGCTTAAATCTCACACCCAGGCATGAGAAAGATTGTGGCCTGGCCATTCCCCCCCCTCCAGGAGGTGATTTCTCTCTGTCTCTCTCTCTGCCTCTCTCTGTCTCTCTGACAAAGGCATGTCCCCAGTAGCAAAAATTTCTCTTTTAAAAAAAATGTAGTGTGTACATGAAAATAACTGAGTGAGATTTTAAATATTTTTATCACACACACACACACACACACAAAAAAAAAAAACAGGTAAGAGGCCAGCTCCACAGTTCAGTGGGTAAGTGCTAAGCTAGAACACTGGATTCCACATGACCAACAGTTTGAATCCCAGCCTTGATGACTTGAAAAACAGACGCATGGGTGGACTCAAATTCCTGATGGGATGGAGAAATGCAAGAAAAAAGATTGTGGCATGACCACACTCCACTGCTGGCTATTTTTTCTCTCTTACTCTTCTCTTTTCCCCCTACCCTGGAGTACACATGCCCTCTGACAATTAAAAAATAGGTAAGTATGTGAAATAACGAATTTATTAATTAGCTTGATTTATCCATTCCTCAACGTACATACATATCACAGCATCTTGTTATACACTATGATATGTGCATTTTTACATGTGAAATATAACCTACTAGTCTCTATCCTTCATTCTTTTTTCTAAAAGGAAAGTCTTTATTGCCACTTAGCTGCATATTTATTTTCACTCCAAAATTTTCTGAAAGTGCAGAAAAGTTACTACAATGAGCAGTACCTAGATGCAACAACTGTTATATAGTTTATATCCTAAATATTTTAAGTAATAGCAAATATCCTAAATATTTTAAATAATTGCATTTGCTTTGCAAACATTATTTCTTCCTGGCAAATAGTATAGAAAATAGGAACTTCTATTTTTTCCCCCATTTTGCTGAGGAGGAAACTAAGGCTTAAAGAAGCTACGTCACTTTCCAGTGCTAGAGGCAAACCTAGACTGCGTCACTGGAGCCGAATTCTTGACTGTTCCAACTCACGCCCACACGGTGATAGGATGCACTGGCGCGTTTCAGAAATCGTAGGGGTCTGTTATTTCTGAGGAGTCTGGGGAAGCTCATGGGGAGATTGCACTGGAGAGGCGGATGGAACCCAGGCGAGAAATACACGGCTGAAGTTTGGTGGCCAGTCATCCAAGAGATTAACTCCAACACCATCGATGCCATCCCTTCTTTGCCCGCCATATATTTCTGACACGACCATTATTAGTGACTGGGCTCAGAAGCTTGCCACTTTGTATGATCTGAATTGATCCAGTAAAGAATTCTCTGAAAAGCACCATTAAGATGATTTATAGTCTAATTTTGGTTGCTATAGATTCCAAGTCAGACTTACGACTGGGGAGAGAGGGGGAAAAAAAAAAAATCCCCCACTCACTTGGAATTCAGGCAAAGATTTCCGAACTGACAGAGAAGCACGACTGGCTGGGAAAAAGTCATATTTTTTAAGTTTACAGCTACCACTCCCGGTTTGGCGTTGCTATAGCAACCAAGGGCCTGAGGAGGGGTGCCCTTCTTCAGAGCTCACTACCGAAAGCTGATTGATAGGTCTCCTGCACGCTGTTTAGACACTTCTGTGCTAGGAGCCAGATAACATTAGTTTATTTATTAAAATACATGTTAAAACACCAGTCATCTCTCTTGCCCCGGCATTACCTTCTAATCATTGTTGTTAAGGAATTGTTAACAGGCTACTGATAGCGATGGAAGCGAAGTCCCATTAGGAAGCTAAACGCCATTTTGCTAGGGATAAT
Source organism: Tupaia belangeri chinensis (assembly GCF_000334495.1). Lineage (NCBI taxonomy): Eukaryota > Metazoa > Chordata > Mammalia > Scandentia > Tupaiidae > Tupaia > Tupaia belangeri. Next base: position 7,216,658 of record NW_006159657.1, on the reverse strand, counting down.
GTGTGCAGGGCAGGTGGCGCCCATGCGGGGTGCATAATTACACTAATTTGGCATGATTGATTGCCTCCCTCTTCCTCCACCAGAACCACCCCAGTTTTCAGGGAGTTAGAGGCCCCGCTAAATCTAGTAAAGACTTCTGTGTCTGGCTGTGAGGAGCTCTGGCCGGGGTTGTGACCACCTAGTGTCTTCGAATCTCTGTCTTCCAAGTCATTCTGTGACAGGCTGGCCTGCGTGAGTAGCAGTTTCTGCCCTAAACAAAGCAAGTGTTGCTGGGACCAATGCATGCAGCCTGTCAAAGATGACACGGTTTGGGAGATGGCCCACACCTGTGGTCAAGACAAGCTGGGCGTGAATTACAGTCTTGCTACTCGTTAGATGTGTGACTGAGGATACCTCTTAACCCTCAGTTTACCTCTCTGGAGATGGAGACCCTGATAGTACTCCCACTTTGGGGAATGTAACAAGACATTCCCATTCACCTTCTACATGCATCAGCTCATCCACTGCTCACAAAACCCGACGAGGGATGTACTTCTACTCATTTTGGCAGATGAGGAAACTGAAGCTTAGAAAAGTTCAGAAGTTGGAGGAACTGCATAGCCCTAGGGTTTGGGAGGATTAATGAGAAGTCATGTCAACTGCTCAAGGCCACGCTTGGTGCAAGCAGTCTGCCACAAGCACTCTCAGATCTGTACTGCCATTATTGGTGACGGTGGGTGGTATGGTGACCTAATCTTCCAGGCTCATCATGCTGTCATTTTCCTAAAAGCTTTAATAATCTCCAAGAAAGGAGTTGGCTCTTGTCCCTCCTCATGCTATCATTAATTCTCACACTAACCCCATGAGATCAGCATCATGATCTCAGTTCTTCAGGTGAAGACCTTGGGGTTCTCACAGATGAAATCATTAGCCAGGGGTCACTCAGCTGGAAGGAGGCATTGCTGGGGTTTGAACCCTCTTCATCATTCCAAGGCTTGGTGGCTAACGCCTACGTTCCACTCACTGTGTGAGCATCTCTATATGCAACAGACTGCACCATGGGGCATCTCCCTTGGTCTTTCATTCAATCTAAACTTCCTCTGCAATATCCCTGAGCAAGAAATTCTCCAGGCTTGAACCAGCCCAACATCGCAGTCAGTAGTTGCATTGGTTGACTCAGGTTCAAATCCCAGTCCTGGTGGCAACACACCAGGTGAGCACGTTCACATGCTCAGAATCCTTATGGGATGGAGGATTACAGAAGGAAAGACAGTACCATGGCCAGACCTTGTGCTTTCTCTCTCTTCCTCTCTCTTGCTCTCCTGTGTGCACTCTATCATGAAAAAAGGGAGAAATGTTTGAAAATAAATGTGTTCAGAAATGAATGAATAGATAAAAGAAAGAAAGGGAGAGAGAGAGAGAGAGAAAAAAAAAACTAATTCTTGGGGCTTGTTAAGGAGAGTTCACTATTCTGCCTGGTGAACACCGGATGCTGCTGCTCACCAGAGTGGGGTTACATAGGAGGTCTGGGTTCCCTGGTCTGCCCTAAATAAAGATGGTGCTAGGGCACTGACTATAGCTCCAGCTACTCAGCAGGCTGAGACAAAAGGAAGGACTGTGAGACAGTGAGACCCTGTCTTAACACACACACACACACACACACACACACACACACAGTTTATAGTTCAATGAGGGCAGCTCCTAGTGAGAAAGCTCATCCTTATGCTAAGGCCATGGCCCAGGCCTGGTCATCCACTATGTAACTCAGATCTCCAGAGTAACACAGATACAATACCCCTCCTTTTTATGTGCCAGCCTACCGCACATTTGAAGAGAGTCATCATCATGCCCACCTTATATAGATTCATTCTCCTATCCATTTAGTTCTCCTATCCATTTATTGAATTGTTCCTCAGATATTTCTTGAGAGTCTACTGTATCCCAGAGACTGTGCAATGTACTGGGCTATCACACTAAGAGTGCTCAGAGTCTTGCATTTCCCACTCAGGCCAGTGCTGCAAGCACAGTCCTGCCTCCACGTGCTTTATATTTCAGTTCAGGAAAAAGGTATCAGAAACAATTTTTTAAGTTATTTGATTACAACTCTTCAGAATTATAAAGGAGGATGATATTCTAAAGGAGAAAGATGGGATTCTATGGGAGTGCAGGCAGGCACTGACTTGGCAAAGATTAAGGCATGGCACGGCTGAGGGATTGTGCTCCAGGGAAAGGATGACTGAGACGAAAGCAATCAGGCGAAGGGAACAGCACGTGCAAAGGACCTGTGGTGAGAAAGTCCTCAAAGAACAGTTGCTGTAGAGAGTAAAAGTATGTGAGAACGAAAGGCTGCCCTGGAGCGTGATGAGGTCAGAAACTCCATTCTGTGACTCTCATTCTTCATCTTGAAAACAGAATGGAGACTAGGATCAAGGTCACAGGCGGAGACTACAGGTTCAAATAAGCGACTCATTGATGCGTCATCTGGACCTCCACCCCTGAGTATGTCAGTGAATGAACCTCACCTAACCTAAGCTGACAACTATTTCCCAGAATCCTCTTTCCTGTAGGGTTATAGGTAAAACTGTCCCAACAATGAATATGTGGGTGATTTTGAAGATAGATCCTAAGTCATAACCCTTAGAAGGTCATTGTGTCTGATTGGCGAGAGTCAGTCACAGGTGTTCTCAGTCTCCTCCATGCCATGTCCAGCTTGTCTTCCTGATTGCTGGCCCTGCTGACCACCAGATGCCTGACTGCAGACCCACAGAGGTGCAGCCACACGGTCTGCAGTTCTCTGCGGGGTTCTCATACCCGCCCCTTTGGGATCTCACCTCTTCAGTGGGATGTGCTCAGAGTCTTGCATTTCCCACTCAGGCCGGTGCTGAAGGCAGGTGAGTTAGGGACTTTTTATGAGGCTCAAGCTTCCTTCTAGGCCTTCACTTCCCAGTTCTTTGCACATGTGCACAGAGTCTCATTCCTGTAACTAATCCTCACGCCCACCGTAATCATCATGGCTTTGTTCCATAGACCAAACTGTGACCAATGTGCTGAATAACATCCACAGATGGGAAGGGAAGGGGGAGAGAGGGGAAAAAAAACAAGAGGCAAGGGGAAGGCAGGAGGAGGAAGTGAAGAGGAGAAGGAAGAGAAGAGGAGCTGGGTGAATAAAAGGGGAGAAGAAAGAAAGGGAGGGAAGAGAAGAACTTTTTCTTGAGCTTTCAACTACCCTATTGAAGTTGTCTTTGGTATTCCTATTGAAATAGTCTTTCATGTTCTCTGATTTAAGCAAGTCATCTTTGTTGGCTTTTGGCCTTCATTTTATAACCGAGGGAAAATAGGATCCTTTTCTGCCATCAGAAAACATGACACCGACTTTTTTTTTTTTCCTTTTTTTGGAGAGGTTTTTGCTATAGGGCGTGTGTGCTCGCCAGACAGAGAGAGAGAGAGGCAGAGAGACAGAAAGCAGGAAATCACCCCCTGGGGGGATGGCCACGCCACAATCCCCTCTCCTCCATTCTCCTCTCGGGATCTTGGGCACACACGCACACACGCCCGGCGTGAGTTTAAGCCACCGGGTCCGGGACTTGAACCATGGTCGACCACATGGGAGTCCAGCAACATAGCCATTACGCTAACTGCTGGTCCCAACACTGACTTTTTAACATTTTTTTTTTACATTCAATCACCATGTATTATTACAGCACACCAAATAAATTTTCCCATCATGAATACACCATATATGGGTTCAGTCAAAGATATTATTATACACATTATCATCAATGTGACAATGATTTAAAACAAGCACTTGGGGACAGTAAGAGAGGTGGGAATGGAACCCTAGCTCCTTCCTCTCTCATTCTGCTTTTCCATTTTCCTTGAGTCAACCCTACTGAGACAGCTCCTTTCCTGGTTCCTCCATCACTCAATGCTGAGGCCCAGCATGGAACCTGGGGCCTGCTTGCCACTTTCTAAGCATGAACCTGGGTCAAGTTATCTCTCTTCCAATTCCTCATCTGCAAATGGAAACCATGACCATGAAAGTGTTCCATGATACAGGGGAGAGAAAAGCCTCAACACAGGGCTTCCACTTAGCTCAATTGTTGTCATCACTGTTGTTACAAGTCCAAATGCCTCTATCCGACTTTTTATCCCTGGATGAAATATAATATGTGAGTATAATGAAAGTTACTCATTTTCTTGTCCAGCATTTTTCATAGCAGTGTATACTAGCTGCGTACTATGAAAGAGTTACATTGCCCTTTACTTTCATTCTCTCGTTTGGCTGTCTCAAAAGTAATTCCCAACCTGTTTTTCTCTGCTGGTCTCCCACCACAGCGAGAATGATGACACACTAGAATGACAACAAGAAAACCACTGTCCCTGCAGCTCTGAGTGGAAGTGTGATTCAGTTCTGGTCCATGAGTTGTAAGGGAGAAAATTCCTAGAAGAATGTTTGAGAATGTTTCCTGATAAAAGGGACAAGCCATGTTAGCACTTCCCTTTCTCCTTCGTCCTGCCTCAAATGTGGTGTGATGTCTGGCTCTGTGGCAGCCATCTTTCACATAGAGGATGAGAAGTTCACAACTGAAAAGGACAGAGTACATAGAAGAGGCTGGGTCCTTGATAACACTACCGAATTACTGAACAGACCCTGAGACACACATGTGTCTTTATGCTTTATACCTTTTCTGTCAACAGTTATGTCACCTGCATATGAAAACAATCCTATCTGATACCAGGGATGTTATTATGGCTATTTATATATGGGGAAGTTCAAAACACTGGGCAAATCCACAGAAGTTCTCACCACTGTTAAGTAGCAGTTGGACTTCAATGCTAGGTTCTATCTATTAAGTATCTATTAAGAGTTCCAGATCCCAGACTCGTTACCAGTGCCGCTCTGCTGTACTCAATGAACGTAAGTTTCCCTGCTCTACCTTCTCTCCTCCATATATTGAGATTCCATTCTTATTACAAGTCCAAATCCTAGACCCTCCATTAGTCTTTCCAGCCCACAGGGACCTCCTGCTTTTTTATTGCTTCCTATTTCTCCATGATGATACCACTATACAGTGTGGTATTATTGGCTTTCCAGTGCTTCAAATACATGTGTACACACACACACACACACACACACACACACCATCATAGTATATGTTTCTTAAGGTCAAAGACGCCAACTCCTGTAGAGTGAAGATCAGGATATTTCAGACAGGTCCAAATCCTGATTCTTCTTCTGCCTGTTGTGTGGTTTGGGGAAAAATCAGCTAATCTCCCTGAGTTTCAGTGTGATTTATTACATGAAAGTCAAAATAGTGCCTTGAGATATTAATGAGAAAAGTATTTCTAAAAAACTAGCAAGGTACCTGACATGTAATAGACACTTCAGAATGGTAACTACCACTATTACCATTTCTTATATTTTTTATGTCCAGTCTTAAGGTGTGGTGAAGTGACAACAAATAATATGAATTTAATAAGCAGCTGTTCATAGAATGGTCCATTGACTATTTCATGAAGAATTTACTGAGAGGACCAGCAGATGGTGTAATGGTTACATCGCTGGACTCCCACGTAGTCAGCCATGGTTCATGTCCTGAACTTGGTGGCTTAAAACTCAAGTCGGGCATGTGTGCTTGTGTTCCCAAAATCCCATGAGGAGAATGGAGGAGAGGGGACTGTGGAAGGGCCATCTTTTTTGGGAAGGGGTGATTTGCCTATTTCTGTCTCTCTGTCTCTCTCTTTCTCTCAGGTAAGCACACATATCCAATAGCAAAAATGTCTCTAAAAAAATTTACTTAGATGTCAGCTTATTCCAGGTAATGTGCTATTTGACTTTAAATATTCTTTTGTAAAAGTCAAATAAAGTACCCTTGGTCCTTGACATATGAGCAGATAATTATAATACAATGTGACAAATTTGATAATAAATTCATAGGGTTATATAGGGAAAAAAAGGAAGGGCACTTACCAAATCTAGGAAGGCTTCCATGAGGTGGCCCCAAGCTGACTCCTAAAACAAGAACACAGTTTGGATTATAGGCTCTTTGACTCCCTTTCCTGCTCCTAGAACTTGGTTATCTTTGCCAAGAATAAATTATGGAAACAACACACAACAGTGGCATTCGAACATCTGTGAGTGGGAACTCAGATTCATGTTTATGAATATTGCTGCTGTGTCTTAGGACTTCTGTCTGAAGGCTGGATGTGTTAGGAACAATCCTCCTTTTCATCTTCGCTTTCACTTCAGCTTTTCCTCCTGCGTGGTAAACACATGACCCAGTCTGTAAATTCTATCCCATTTTCTTTTAGGCATGATGCATATTCTTAGAAGCTGCCTGCCGTGAAACAAAGGTCAATTCTGCAGGGAATGAGTTGCTAAAGTCATGTTCTTATTTGAAGTTTTGATTTAGGGAAATGATGTGGGCTTTTCTTTACTTTACAAAGTTCCTTCACATCTCTATCTGAGGCAGATCTTGTTGGCATTGCTCCATGCGTGGGCCAAAGCCACTGGCAAGATTTTATTTGATTCTGCTATTCTTAAAAGGCAGGATACAGGCTTTGTCAGTACTTACAGGGCCTCTCGCAAAGGACGATCAGTTGGAAGACTTCAATGATACCAACCTTGCCACATACAGGGGGCTGTAAAGTCAGTGGGCAGGACGAGGCTGGCAGTAGTGCTTAAATAGAAGCTCCAAAGTTTGGCCCATTTATGAAATATCAGAAAGTCACAGCAGTCATCCTCCACTGGCTACTGTGCTATCAAAAGTGCTATTGTGGGAACCAGCAGATGGATTAATGGTTAGGTCGCTACACTCCCACGTAGTTGATCATGGTTTGAGATCTGGATCCAGCGGCATAAACTCACACTGGGCGTGCATGTGTGTGTGTGCCTAAGATCCTGAGAGGAGAATGGAAGAGAAGGCAAGGCCACCCCCCCTCCCCCCAGCAAGGGGTAATCTCACTTTCTGTCTTTCTCTGGCTTTCTGGTGAGCACACACACCTTATAGGAAAAAAAAAAGTCTCTAAAAATAATAATAATAAAGTGCTGTGTCCAGCAGTGAGCTTCTGATTGGGCTTGCTGGCCTGTTAGGGAATTAAAGTTGTTCTCCAAAAGTTGTCAAAGGTTTTCTCTGTGGTCTCCTATAAGGATATTACTGTGTAACATGGAGTGCTCAGTAGGTCTTCGGGATGCTTCATTCACTCACCAAACAGTTACTGGAAACCGACTCTATGGTGGGGTGATCCCAGTCAGCACTGAGCAAGCAGGGTTGTTGCATGTTTCTGAAGCTCTGGTACAGTACATAGAGGGGAAGTGAGGGGTCAAAATCCACTAACCAGGCTGTGAACCCTGTCACTGTGCCTGCCATGATGGTTAACTTCTTCTAATCCATTTATTTAGAGAGAAAAGTTTTCTCTAATTCTCACCAAGGTACGCACGAATCTAGTTTAGGCTAGCCTCTTCCCTGTAAACAAGACGATCATGGTGCTTACTTTCAGGAAACATTTACTCCAGAAAAAGTGAAGAAGCAGCCAGAAGATAAACAGACAACTTAAAAATATTCAAGACAACTTTAGATGACTCTAAGAGCCAAAAAGGAAATTGTTAGTATGATGTTAATGCAATGTCGGGAGAAGAATCTAACTGTAAATAAGTGATCCATGCAGACTTCTTTAATAGTAACCATTTGAGCTCAGGCAGAAGGCGAAAAAGACCTAAGCACTGGAAAACTGGAGTTCCAAGGTATTCAAGGAGTACAACAGTCTAACGACAAGCAGTTGTATGTGGATTTCCCAAGGCATTTATTTGAGGGAAGAAGAGTTTCCCAATAATAGCAACTGCACTTCCATCTGGGTCCTGACATTGTTCTTATGTTCAGACTCAATCGATTCCTTGCTATTCTTGGTGGGCAGAAAGTCTTTGCAAAACTTGACCTCTCCCAAGTGTTATCAATACAGCTAATAGTGGTGCTGTCAGAAATGTCCAACAATCATCACACATCAGGGGGCTTTCCGACTTCAACGCTCTTGGCTCAGAAGTCCTGCTGCCCTTGGAAGGTGTCAATGTGTGTTGAAGATTCATTCTCTACCAAAGGTCAATTATGATATCTTAGTGACTTGTTTCATAACTTATCTTTTTACATTTTTATTTTATGTATTTATTTATTTTAGATTTTTTTTTGCCATAGGGCACATGCCTTTGCCAGAAAGGAACAGAGACACAGAGAAAGAGAGAAATTACCCCCCCCCCAAAGAAGATGGCCACACTGCAGTCCCTTCTCCTGCAATCCCTTCTCCTCCATTCTTTCTCCAGATGTTGGGCATTCACACATATACATACCACTGATGTGTGTGTGTGTTTTTTTTTTTTTTGGAGAGATTTTCGCTATAGGGCGCGTGCCCTCGCCAGACAGACAGAGAGAGACATAGAGACAGAAAGCGAGAAATCACCCCCCAGGGGGGGATGGTCACGTCACAATCCCTTCTCCTCCATTTTCCTCTCGGGATCTTGGGCACGCATGCACACGTGCCCGGCGTGAGATTTAAGCCACCAGGTCCGGGACGCGAACCACGGTCAACTACGTGGGAGTCCAGCGACATAGCCATTATGCTAACTGCTGGTTCCCTGATGTGTTTTCATGCCACTGGGTCAGGAACTCCTACCACATAGTCCACCATGCAGGATCCAGCACTTTAACCACTCCACCAACTGCTGGCCCACATTTTTATATTCTTCCATGTCTGTTTCACCAGTACACTAAATTCAGAGGGAGCAGGAGCTTGTGTCATTCCACTTTGTGCCTCCAACCCCAAGACACTGTGTGGGTCAAAGCAGACATTCAGTCAGTGCCTCTCCCTCCGGATTCGGTGAAGGTCCCATCCTACTTTGACTAACTAGTAGGAGCAACAGACAGATGGATAACTAGAAAATACAAAGTTGCTGTCCTAGGCTGATAAAATTAACGTACATTGTAAGCAACTTGAGAATGGGGCCACACAATTTCTTTCACATTTAGGTAGTTTAGCTATCAGTTGCCATATCATGTCCTCTTAAAGAACCCCTAAAAGAATATATTCACATTTTAATACATTAATAAATACACAGTGTAAAACTTACTGAAAAGCTCATGAAGGAAATGAGATTTTATACAGCCCCTGTGGTGGCTGCTTCTCTCTCTCTCTCTCTCTCACTCAAAACAAATAAATAAATAAAGTTTTTCGTTTGTTTACGTTGCCAGAGGGTGTGTACACTCTCCAAAGAGAGGGAAACCCCCCCACACACACCCATGGGGCACGCTCACATCACAATCTGTTCTCCATCTCCCCACCTTTAGTGCCTGTGGGCATGCATACACATGTGCTTGGTATATTTTTGAAACTGCAAGGTCAGCAATGGTGTCCCCTACAACAGAATAGTCTGAGAAAGATTAGAACCTCTCTTAATCTCTCTCTCTCTCTTTTTTTTCCATAACACAGTATATTGCAGAATGTACTATGCTATAGTTGATTCAGTTAGCTGTTAACTGAGCATCTATTATATTCAAAATGATTTGAAGACTATAGGGCAAACAACATGCAGATGTTATATTTTCTAAGAAGCTGTTACGAAGCCCCTATTTACAGATATAGTAATTGGTTAAGGGATCCAGCTTCCTTCACCATGAGGCCACAGGCTGGCCCATATGTAAGCTTTTTTAATTAAAAAAATAAATATTATAGGGCCAGTTCTGTGGTGGAGTAGTAATGTGCTACAGTGCAAATGTGCTGTTCAAGAGAAGCCAGGTTCCACGTGGCAACCACAGGTGGAATCCCAAGTCAGGTCTACCTGAAGCACACGGGGTACCTAAGTGAGTGAGTACTCAATATCCCATGGGCTAGAGGACTGAGTTAGGGGATCGTAGCATGACCAGACCCTAGGGAGGGTGCCCATTCTCCTGCATGTGCGCATAAGCATACACTCTCCTATGCACAAGGGAAAATAAAAGTAAAATTTTACATTGCATACTAAAGTCACCAACCTAAAATCTCTCTTCAGCCTTTCTTTTAACCCAAGTCTACTCTTCCACACCATCTGGATATAATTTCTTTCTCCCTAATTTCCTAAAGAGCCCCTGACATTTTTTTTTTTTTGAGAGGTTTTTGCTATAGGGTGTGTGCACTCGCCAGACAGACAGAGACAGAAAGTGAGAAATCACCCCCCAGGGGGGATGGTCATGCAGCAATCCCTTCTTCTCCATTCTCCTCTCAGGCTCTTGGGCCTGCACGCACACACACCCAGTGTGAGTTTAAGCCACCAGGTCTGGGACTCGAACCGTGGTCGACTACATGGGAGTCCAGCGACATAGCCATTATGCTAACTGCTGGTCCCAAGAGCCCTTGACTTCTTTAACATCTCTTGCCCAACTTCATGGAACATCTTCTGTTGTCTGAATCATTTGTCCAAACATATTTTCTAATCAATTTCTATACTCTGTTCAAATGTAGGCTCCATAACAGCTTCTTGGAGAATATAATGTCTGCATGTTGTTTGCCCTGCAGTCATCAATGTGTTTCAAATGTAATAGATGCTCAATTAACAGCTAATTGAATCAACTGTAGCATACTGCAATCATGACATACTGTTTTATGGGGGGGGGCAGATAGAGAGAAATAAAGAGAAGTTCTAATCTTTCTCAGACTAATCAAGATAAACCCCATTTTTCTGTTGCAGAGGGCACCATTGTTGAGCTCTTCATCGTCAAATGAGTTTTAGTCCTGGGCTTTCCAGAATGGGGTCACACCAGACTGTTGCACTGTTAATAACTTTTAAGTCTGCATATATATACGCAGATGGTGATAAACCATTTTTAGCCCAAATATTTTATGATTTAGGAACTGGTCTGATGCCAAAGCTAGTGCCACTGGGACCCAGCTTAGTGCCTGATCCTTGCCTGATCCTCCAATTCCTCCTTCCTTACAGAAGTTTTTAAAAAATCTACCTTTCATTACAACAGAAACAGAAAGATCTGAAGATATACTATTAGGGAGAACAAGTGTAGATACCAAAAACTACATGGCAGGTGAGTGGCTAGTAGAGAGTGAGTGGGAGGAGCTCAGGGAAAAACCTTTATCAGATACAAGACTGGAAGGTCTCTGTTGAAAACAATGTTTATGGTACTATCCTTGATTTAATTGTCGCATATTGCATGCCCCCCTTGAAAAACATACTGTATGCTATAGAGATGTACAACGATGGAATATCAATAATAAAACCATTAGAAAGAAAACTACCTTTCCAAAAGCTCATGGTACCAGTCTTATGCCCAACTTCTCGGCCTCAGCTAAGTGGGCATGACCTTAATGAAGTCAGTCGCCTTTTCTCTTTCCCAGGTGTTTGGAATTGAGACATAGAGATAAAATTAGAGGCTGAATTGGAAGTTCCCAGAGACCTATTTATCAGCAGAGAAGCTGGACTGAAGAGAGGGAAAGAAAACATGCAGTCAGAGATAGAAAAGTGAGAGTTGCTGACGATAACATGGTTCCCATGGTGTCTCTTGCATGTGTTTCAATGAGAATCCTCTGCATCTTTATAACACCACCTCTTTTCATTCGTCTTCTGTTGTGTGTCTCTCTAGCCCATAAACCAAGCTATCCCTGACTAGCCACGACATTTCACCAGAACGGACTCAACTACCCCTCTCCGTGAACTTCACATACGCCTGGCCCTGCAGCTCCTCTTAACGCATTTTGCTGCAAATCCATCATTAACAGATTTCTCCCTTACCAGGCGGTGAGGAAATTGAAATCAAGGGCCACAATTTTGTCCCTGTATCCCTACTACCTAACTCAGCACTAGGGACTTAGTAAATGCCTAATAAACATTGGCTGAATTGAATTAAGAACAATGTCATCCGCAGAATAAAATCATGTACGTATCGATTTGTTCTAAGCACTCCTTTCCACAGGAGACCAGGATTCCACAATCAGCTTACAGCCATGCATTTACAACTCACACCAATCACAAGCCACTTTGGGGACTCTTTTCTAAAAATAAGCCTATTCCCTTAATCATATCACTGCCTCTGCAGAACCAGATTACCCTCTGCTGCGGTTGTGGAATGTAAACTCCCGTGTAGGCCTGCATGTGCAATACTGAAGGCCATTACTGGAGCTGTTTTTCATGATGGAATAAGCCTTGACCCACCTCTTCAGGCCACTGGAATCATGTAATTAGATGTGCCGGCCATCTCTTTCTTTTGTCTCCTGATTACAAGGGTAATACAATTGGAGGTCATTCTCCAATGCTATTACAGGTGGTTTTTGAACTCACCCCTCCCCCCAACTTAGAGTCCATTGGTCTACAATATTAGAATATTACTCTGCTCCAGCCTTCACCATCCCTTTATCCAAAGCTGGTAGAAAGTTCCACAGGGCATATAATGAAGCCTGCCAAAGTTGCCTTCTCTGATATGACAAAATGGTACTTGCAGAAAAACCAAGGGGGGACTGGTAGTTAGCGTAATGGCTATGTCGCTGGACTCCCACGTAGTCGAATGTGGTTCACGTCCTGGACCCGGTGGCTTAAAACTCATGCCGGGGCACATTCTCTGAGAGAATGGAGGAGAAGGGATTGAGGTGTGGCCATCCCCCCTGGGGGGTGATTTCTCGCTTTCTGTCTCTCTGTCTCTCTCTGTCTGCATGTGCCCTATAGCAAAAACCTCCCCCCCCCAAAAAAAAGAAAAACCAAGGGATTTTTTTTTGTTTCCCCTTTTTAGTAAACTATGTAGTTCACCAAAATGATATTAATGGAATTCATGCCAGGAAAGTTCATTTTGTATGCAGTAAAGATGTATAGTAACTAAATGTAAAAAATATAAGAAAATTTAAAAATAAATAAATAAAGGAGAAGGAAATTCTAATGACAAAAAATTGAAAATTGATAAGGTAAAAAACTAAACAAAATTCATATTTTAAAGCAATAATGAAATGTTTATGGAAAAGCATGATTTAAATTTTTCCTGGCTATTTAAATGAGCTAATAAGAATAGTAGGGCATGCTTTAAACTGTAGTTCTTTGAGAGAACTCACAAAACAATCAACTTTATACAAAAAATTCTAATGACAAAAAATTGAAAATTGATAAGGTAAAAAACTAAACAAAATTCATATTTTAAAGCAATAATGAAATGTTTATGGAAAAGCATGATTTAAATTTTTCCTGGCTATTTAAATGAGCTAATAAGAATAGTAGGGCATGCTTTAAACTGTAGTTCTTTGAGAGAACTCACAAAACAATCAACTTTATACAAAGAAAAAATCAAATCAAATTAAATATATGTATTTCCATATATCTTAAATTGGGCACTTCAGAATAAATTGGGCACTTCAGAATTAGATACTGTCCCTACTATGCCCATTGCTCTGTGCCCATTTTCCTAGAATGGTAGTTCTTAAATCCATGTATGCACTAGAATACCATCTTTTAAAATGTTTGCCCACCTAACTCAATTAAATTGTGATCTGTGGGTGTGAGAACTAGACCTTAAAGCTTTTCAGATGGTTCCAATATACAATTCAAAGAGTCACTATCCTCATAAATATTTTATGTACAAATAACCTATTCCTGTTAAAGAGCAAATCTTTCACTTCCCAAAACATGTCTCAAACCATCTGAGCCAGACAAGAAGGACATAGACATGATAATGAGGACTAGGTTTAGAGAAGGGTTATAAAATATAGATGGGCAAGCATCTCTATGTAAGTTATTTGGGTCACTAAACAAGCCAGATGTCCCAGTAAGGAACCTGGCTCATTGAGCAATTCTCTGTTGTAAATTCATAAAGCACACTTTCTAGTAGCCAATGTTGATTTGGGTGGGGATCAGAATAAAGACAGTGGGCTGACTTCCTGTCAGTTTTGAGATAATGAAGGGATGGCTAACTAGTCACCATTAGAAGCCTTCATTCAGCCTTGTTGTCTTAGGCTCCTTGTCCTCTGTATAAGTTGCTAGCTGAAATAGCATAAAATTATAGCACCAGCTCTTTGAAAAGAATTAGCAAGACTTCCTAGATGTATGGATAAGATTTTATACTCTCCCAATGTAAAAACTATTTAAACTAAATGTTAAAACATTGTTCAGTTGGTCAACAGTTATGAAAATGGCCATATCAATGGTTGATATGATAGAGAAATATATGTAATCCAATTGGAGTAAATGGAATAAAAGGGGTTTTCAAAGAGGTTGTGTAAAATGTGCATTATGTAAAAGCTATGCATAGATTAAAAATATAACTGCATGAAGATAAACTCACTTTTTAATTTTATTTTCCATTAACTTTTTGAAGTCCCTTCACATATCCTTGGAAAGAATTTTCAGATTGGGCCCAGCCTGGTGGTATAATCAGGAGTGAGCTGAACTGCAGTATTAGTGGCCATATGACTGACCATGGGTCTGTATTCCAGGTCTACCTGAAAACATGCTGAGGGTATATTCAGGCACTCAAGATCCTAAGGAGCTAAAGTGCCAGGTAAAGAGAAATTAAATATAAAGAGACTTTTTGAAGGTGAGTCTCTCTTTATCTCCTCCTATCATGCATATGCTCTCCATCATGAATAAAATTAATTAAAAACATTTTTTCAGGTTGGAAAGTATTTGAGAAATCAACCAATTCAACTTTTACACTTTATATATGGGAATTCCTAGGCCAAAAGAGAACTGAAACTGAGGTTTCTAATGCTCAGACCACCACACTTTCTTCCTTATCGTGAAAGTCCATTTTCCTGATCCCATCAGCAGTTGACTTGTTCAGCACTTTCTCCCAGCTCCCCTAACATGGATTAATAGTATTTCAGAGTGAACATGGTGGCAGAAGATAAGTGGATTCCAAGGCTGAGTTGAAGCAGAACTGGAACTAGAACACTAATATACTCCCTTTAAGTCTAGAATGATAGTACTAGTATTGGCCTGAGACAAAACAAACACATTCTATTGTGAAGTTCCAACAGATAAATACTAGCTGAATCATCTTGGAAAAGATAACTCACCTGTACATCAGTTTACTTATAAGTAAAATGGAGATATGCTCTGTTTGAATAAAATCATCTGTCTTGCAGGATAGTTGGGAAATTAATGTGAGATTATCAAAGGTTGACTGACTCCATAAAGGATCGGATAGTAAATATGTTAGGATTTGGAAGCCATGTGATTGTTACATATTCTATCTTTTTTAACACCTTTAAGAATGTTAAAAATAAAATAAAATTTCTTAGTTCATCAACTATACATAAACAATACTCAAGACATAGTTTCCCATGACTGATCAAGACCATGTGCTCCAAGATAAAGAATCTTGGCATGTCTTAGTGCTGTATATTCAGCACCAAGGATAGCACCAGACAGCTGGGGATGTGTTCAATATCTGATATAAAGGACACAAAAAAGTGGAAGGACATCCCATGTTCCTGGATGGGAAGAATTAATATAATCAAAATGGTAATTCTACCAAAATTAAGCTATATATTTAATTCAATGCCAATCAATGTACCAGACACATTCTTCACAGATCTAGAAAAGACCATCATAAAATTTGTCTGGAATCATAAAAGACCCCATATTGCCAAAACAATTCTACACAAGAAAAGTGGAGTGGGCAGCATCTCACTCCCTGACCCAAAAAATATACTACAAAGCTGTGGTAATCAAAAGAGCATGGTACTGGCACCAAAACAGACATGCAGACCAATGGAACAGAATAGAGTCCCCAGAAATAAATTCCCAAACATACAATCAAAAGATTTTTGACAAGGGGTACCAGTCAATCCAGTTTGAAAAGGAAAACTTCTTCAGCAAATGGTGCTGGAAAAACTAGATTTTCACCTACAGAAAGGTGAATCTGAACCCCTACCTCTCATTTCTGACAACAATTAAGTCAAGATGGATCAAAGATCTAAATCTAAGACCTCAAACTATAAAACTGCTCCTAGAAAACATAGAGGAAACTCTGGGAGACATTGGGGTAGGGAAAAACTTCTTAAATAAGACCCCCAAAGCACAGTTGATAATCCCCAAAATAGACAAGTGGGATTACATCAAACTAAGAAGTTTCTGCATGGCAAAAGGCACAGTAATTAGTGTGAAT
>NW_006159657.1:7193140-7200154 GCF_000334495.1 Tupaia belangeri chinensis | reverse complement strand
AAAACTGTGGCACATATACTCTATGGAATACTATTCAGCCATAAAAAGCAACAAAACCCTGGCTTTTGACAGGAAGTGGAAGAATGTGGAAGAATTACTGCTGAGTAAGGCAACCCAGGATATGAAGGAGAGACATTGTATGTACCCACTTGATATATACCGAGTGTCCACACACTTTGACTGAAACCAATTGACTAAAGGATATATAAACAATGATTGGGGAAAACATAGAAAAGATATTGAATGTTGAAGTGGGGAGATTAATGTCTCTGTACTGACTGACATGCATGGCATTCCCTTTTGAAAAAACAATGTAATACACTGTAAAGTTATATGTAATCCAATGTAATATAAAGAAGATTATGATGATAATAAAAAAAGGAAAAAAAAGGACATACAAAAACAATAAATGGATATAAATACCAGATGTAGTGTGTGTGGAAGAGTAGGACCTGAGGAAGGGCATTTAGAAGAAAAATAGGGAGGCAAAGCATTAATGGGACAAAGAAATGTGGTATTATCTGTTGAAGATATTTTACAGTTTAATCAACTGGACTAGGGAGAAATGTTCACATAGTGAAATATTCACTTTGTAAGCTAAAAAGATCATTAAATTTATAAAAAGAAAGAAAGAAAGAAACAAACAAACAGATATAAAGGACCTAGTCCAAAGTCTAACATGCAAAAATTACTGTGTTTATTTAATGTTGCTATTGTTGCCTTCATAGTTCCAGCACTATGAGACAATATAAGAGGGCTGAAGACACAGAGAGATCAAAATGGGTGAATAAACTTATTACAGAATTTGGAGAAGATGTAATGTTGAGAGAAACAAGCCAGACTATGAAAGCAAAGCATTGTACATCCCCACTTGATATATACCAAACATCTGCACTCCACAGTATAGAAACTGCAAGATTGGAAAGTATGAAATTAGGGAGAGAAACTGTACATACTAGAGACAGTGTGTGAGAAAGGAGGGAAATGTGAGGAAGGAAGGAGGAAAGCAGGGTAGGAAGAAAGTAAAACATTTAAAAGACACAAAAATAGAAGGTTACCTGTCAATGATAAGGTAGGTATATGGTAATAACTTTGAACCAGTATGTTGTACAATGTTTGCATGCTAGGAGAAATAAACAAAAAAGAATCTGGAAGAAAAATAAACTATCATCTGAGTTTGCAAGGACTGATATATTGTGGAGAAATGAAGAAGGTAATTATCAAAATATTCTTTCTGCTATAGTACCATGTTTTATATGTATTATCAGGATAAGGTTGTGGTTTCACAGAGATCATCTAATCTATTATTCCTTGAGATATGGAACTCAGTGGGTGCTGAAGAGTGATGTAGGTCAATTCCCATAGGAAGAACTGGTCCCTTACCATTTTGAGTCTCAATTATAGTAAAATATCTCTGACTGACATGGCCCTGAATGATTAGTAAACATGAAAAGATACTGAAAGTCTTCTGTGCCCTTTTATGAAATAGAAAAGTTCACTCACTATCTTCATTCAATGCCAAGACCTTAATAGTTTTAAGAACTGATTATGGGTGAGCCTGGAAAATTCAGGGTATCTAGCACCTGAGGATTATAGATGTGTTTTGGATTACTGAATGCACATGTGAATATACATTAAAGACTGTAATTGGAAATCCAGGCCCAGGATAGACTGGAGTGACTATGACTGAATATTGCAATAGGAAGAGACATGCTTTCTCCTCCTTCCCCTCCTCACTACATCTCCCTACCAAGGAACGCTCAGAAGAGTTATTGCCAGGCCAGCCGTGGAGTTTATGGTTATTTTAATCTGGTCACTAAAACAAATGTGACTTAATTTGTACCTCCAAACTTGTGAATGATAAGACATCACCAAGTAAATATTACTGCATTCATTTATCTAATCCTTATTAACAAGTGAAGAAATACAAGGATTCTTTAAAAAGTTCATTGAAAAAAGTGTATTATAAAGTAGCTATGCATGGATTTCAATTTTTTTTGCACCACAGTGAGCTGACACTTTAATTCATTTTTTTATGAAATGTTTGAAGTTGCTCCCAGTTTCAAAAGATGAAAAATTTACTCAATATCACACAGCTAAACACTGGAGTTAGCTCCTTCTATCTTCACTAAACCATGTGGACTGCCTAAAGTCTCATAACCTAGTGGCTAAGGTAGTCAGATCCCACATAGCAGGCTCAAATCCCAGCCCCTGCAGCTTGAAAAACATGCCAGGCTTGTGCACATATATACTCCAAATTCCTACAGGTTGAAGAAATGGAGGAGAAGGGATTGCAGCATGACCACGCCCCACTGGGGACTGCTTTTTCCCTCTCTGTGTTTAAAAAAGAACAAAGAAAGGAAGGAAGGAAGGAAGGAAGGAAGGAAGGAAGGAAGGAAGGAAGGAAGGAAGGAAGAAAAAAGGGAGGGAGGGAAGGAGGGAGAATGAGAGAGAGAGAGGAGAAAGAGAGAAAGAAAGAGAAAAGGAAAAGAATAATTACAAATGTCTATCATCAGCTCATTTTCCAAGAACGAGTTTTAGATGGCAGATAAGTCTCTGAGCAAGAGTTTGACACTCAGGTGAAATATAGTGAAAATAAACTTCAAAATAATTTTTCTTGAGTGAAGAAACCTCAGATTTCATTGATCCAGAAGCAAGTTCTCTGAGTCTTACTTGAGTACTGGGTATTGGATGATGATAACACTTAGCCAATTGTCAGGTAACTGTTATAGTCAAAAAGTTCAGGCCTAGGGTTACAACTCAGACTGCATAAAGCTGCTGTCAGGAGGAATCGAGAAGTGGGCACAGAACAAGGAGACAAAGCATGTCCCACTCCCTCATTTGGAATAATTGGCTGTGTCTATTAAATGTAACCTCTAGATTTATCACCCTATATAGGCTTTTTCAAGTAGAGATGCTAGTATTTGGTCTACTTCATTCAACTCTTTGCGACTGATCAATAAAAAGATGTATTCGGTGCCTGTGTGTCTGGCATGAAAAAAAAAAAAAAAGAAAGAAAGAAATGACCTCAGTGAATATGAACTGTGCTTGAATTTCTTAGAGTACCAAAGAGAACCTGAGTAAACCAAGCAGGTTCAAGTATGTGATGGATTTCTGCTGTCCAATTTAATATTTAATATTTTAATATTTAATTCTAAAGCTGTGTGTTCCACTTCTTAAGTTACAGAATATTAAAAAGTGAAGCTATTAAAAGCACTAAGTGTTTTAGTTCAGAGACAGGTAACTCTGGATGTCTTGCTTTATTTGTTTTTGAAAACATGGATTTATTTCTTAAATATTTATTATTAATGCAACAATAATGCTGCTACCCAGTATTTATAAAATGTCTTGTCTTCTGTGGAGTGCTCTGTTTAAATAGCATCATCTGTCTTTATTAACGTCATTGTCAGGAAGAAAACTGGACTAATTTCTCCCTTTTTTTAGATGGGAAAACTGTGATCCCAAGTCACAGTTACTTTTTCTAACCAGTGTTCATTGGCTTTGAAAGGGAATTTGTCACTCTCATCAAGCTCTTTATGCCATGATCCTCCCCCAAGTGCTATAGACAGCCAGAACCATGAGTGCACCTGGTGCATTTAAGTAGACTACAGATGCAAACCCAGAGATTTCCTGTATTGTCTCCAGCATCACACAGAGGCATTCTTACCATGTATGCCATGGTGGCTGGGCCCCTGACCTTTCTAAAGTTTGTTTGTTTTAAATACATGTTTTTTTCCCCCAGAAATCTTGAAAATAGAGTTTAGTAAATAGTCATATTAACCAAACTCTGACTATTAAATGTTACTAGGTCCAAGAGAACCCAAATTATTATTATTTAGTTTTTAGTTTTTCAAAAACATACATCAAATTGAGGATATCACCATGTACATCTTTTCAATCAAAGAACTTTACCTTCTTATGTCTGTCTAATACTCTCTCCCTAAACCCCTCCCAACCACTCCCAGCTACCCACCCCTTCTTCTATGGAGTGTGGTATCTACGCTTGGTATCCCTACCATACCATTACATTTTCAGGTCCTTCAATTTCTGTCATAAGGTGTAGACATTTGGTATATATTGAACAGAGATATACAGTGTTTGTCTTTCATAGTCTGGCTTACTTTGCTTAGCATTAAATCTTCTATGTTTATCTACCTTATATCAAATTAACAGGGTCTCACTGTTTCTTACTATTAATATTCCATAGTGTATATGTGCCACATTTTCTCAATCCAGTCATCCACTCTTAGGCACTTGGATTGATTTAATGTATTAGTAATTGTGAATAATGCTTCAATGAACATGGATGTGCAAGTGTCTTTCTGAGTGGATATTTTCCTGTCCATTGGATAAAAACCAAGGGGTGGGATTACTGAGTCAAATGAAAATTCTATCTGTAGATTTTTAAGGAACTTCCATATTATTTTCCAAAGTGGATACACCAATTTACATTTCCATCAGCAGTGTAATAGGGTTCCCTTTTCACCACAGCCTCACCAGCATCTGTCATCATTTTCTTGATTAGAGCCATTCTTACTGGGGGTAAGTGGTATGTTGCTGTAGTTTTGAGTTACATTTACTTATGATAAGAGATTTATTTGCTAGAAGAACCAAATATCCACCTGCAGAAAAGTGAAACTAGACTCCTATTTCTCACCATTAACAAAAGTCAACACAAAATAGATCAAAGATCTAAATGTAAAACCTCAAACTATAAAACTACTGGTGGAAAACACAGGGGAAATACTTGAAAATGTTGGAATAGGCAAAGATTTCTTAAATAAGGCCCCTAAAATTCAGACTTTACCAAAAATAGAACAGTGAGATTACATCAAGCTACAAAACTTTTGCACAGCAAAGTAAAGAATAATTAGAGTGAAGAGACACCCCTCAGAATGGGAGAAAATATTTGCAAGCTATTCTTCAGATAAAGGGATTGATATTCACAATTTATGAGGCACTCAAAAAGCTCACTTACAAAACAAACAAAAACCAAATAACCCACTTACAAAATGAGCAATTAAGTTGAAAGATGACTGTCTAAGATATACAAATGGAAAAAAAGCATATAAAAATATTCAACATCTCTTGTTATAAGGGAAATGCAAATTAAAGTTTGTTTAACCTCTGTGATTCTCAGTTTTCTCATATGCCAAATGGGAGTAATAAAGTATTTAGGTGTTATTCCAAACATTACTGAGATGACCAGAATAAAGTCCTTAGCACAATTTCTACCATATAGTAGGTGTTCAGTAAACTTTTAAAAATTATTTTATTTTGGCCTACTTAATCATGATGTATAATCTTTTTTTTCAAGCTTCGATAACATTTTTTTTATTATCATAATCTTCTTTATATTACATTGGATTACATATAACTTTACATTGACTTCCATTGCTCATTGCTTTTTCAAAAGGGAATGCCATGCATGTCAGTCAATACAGAGGCATCGATCTCCCCGCTTTATCATTCAAAGTCTTTTCCATGCATTTCCCAATAATTATTATTATTATAATTTTTTAAAACAGTCAATCACTATTTCTCATTTTGCTTGTTAAAAGACTTCACCCATCATGAAATACTTCCCAGACCAGTCCAGTTGAGAATACTATACACGTCATCTTCAACAGATAATAAACCATATCTGTTTCTCACTAACATCCCCTCTATTGTTCACTTGCTATCTTTCTCTATCCTCTTCTCTTTTTTTTTTATAGTTTATTTTTTATTATAATTTTTTTTTTCCCATCGCAACACACAAATGAATTTTCCATCCAATATATACTGTGCGTTGGCTCAATCAAGCACGTCAACATATATGTTCTCAGCAAATAATTTCCCAATTCTTGTGTCTTGCATACCTTGCCTTTTGTTTTACCATCCTAGATTCCCCATCCCCCTCCCTCTGTTATGACCCATCCTCCTCCCACATTGTCCCTGTCATCCCTGATTGCCCTCCGTGCCTCACCCCTCCCCAAATGATCTGTCAGTGATCTTAATTAGTCTAAGTCTCTCCAATAGTTATCACAGCTGACACATGCCTCTACATGAACTCAAGTCTGACTTTAGGCCTAAACCCCATTGGGTAAAAAGAGCATACTATAAAGTAGAACCCAACTGGGCCCATACCGCTCACTGCAGCCATCAAATATCCATTTTTTTTTAAAATGGGACGAATAGTTTTACCGTTTTTTTTTGTTTGTTTGTTTTTTGTTTTCGTTTTTTTTTTTTCCCTAACATTCATTCCCTGAGCATCATCACAGCGTACTAAATGTAATCTCCCATCTAGAATAAACTGCACAGTGACCCAATCAAGCATGTTATCATCAATAATATTCCACTTCTACTTTCTTGCTTATGCACATATATATGTTTTTTTTCCTCTTCCTCTCTTTTTTTTTTTATTATTTTTTAAATTTTTCCTATGTTTGTCCCTCTGCCCTGTCTCACTCTCCCATTACAATATCCCTGCTATATACAGTTGTCTTCCAGAAGAGTTACTGAAAAAGTGATACATACAAGTAAAGGGAGAGAGGCCACAAGTTCCAACCATCAGCTCATAAAGTTTTTGGTAATAGGGAGCATAAACTCCACTCAGGGTTGGATAAGGAAGGGTCTCCGGCAGATCCACAAGTGTAGGTGAGTCTCCAAGGAATGCAGTTTCAGGAAAGCAGTTCTGGTACACAGGGATAATTATCAGCTGATGCGGCACAGCAGTCATCTTGTAGTTACCAGGAATGGTGTTGTGGGGGTCTGCAGTGTGAGTTGTCCTTGGGTATCTGGCTTCCTTAAAAATGGCAGAGTAGTTCTTGTTTTCCCCTGAGGTAATGCAGGGCTGGTAACTATCATCTTCTTAAGTTGCAAGTTCTTCAACCTTGTTTTCGGCCTCCGGGCCATCCCGGGCCAGAGAGGCAGGGAGGGGCAGGGAGGCCCCCCGGGCCGCGTGGCGCGCCCCCCGGAGTGGAGGAGCACCGGCCAGGCCGATCCCGGCGCGCGGCTGCACTGGGGAGGGGC
>NW_006159657.1:7172988-7193121 GCF_000334495.1 Tupaia belangeri chinensis | reverse complement strand
ACAGCTGCGCTCGATGTATAATCTTTTTTATAAGATGTTGGATACGATTTGCTAGTATCTTGTTGAGAATCTTTGCATCTATATTCACCAGAGATACTGGTCTATAATTTTCCTTCCTTGTCCTGTCCTTCTCTGTTTTAAGGATAGAGGCTTCATAGAATGAATTAGGGAGAGATTCACCCTTTTGGATCTTTAGAAATAACTTGAGCAGAACAGGGGTTAACTCTTCTTTGAAAGTTTTGTAAAATTCAGAGGTGAAGTCATCAGGGCCAGGGTTTTTCTTTGTTGGGAGGTTATTTATTACTGATTCAACTGGCTTGTTATGGGCCTATTCAGACTTTCTATATCTTCCTGGCTCATTCTTGGTAGATTATATGTGTCCAGGAATTTGTCCATCCAGATTGTCTTGTTTCTTGGCATATGGTGTTCACAGAATCCTCTAATGATGTTTTGTAGTTCAGGTCTCTTCTGAACCAGGACACTGGAATATGGTGTCTTAGACCATTCAGGCTGCTACAATGAGATATCATAGATTGTATAATCTATAAACAACAGAAATGTATTACTTACAGTTTTGGAGGCTGGGAAGTCCAATATTAAACTACCAGCATATTTGGTGTCTGGTGACTCACTCTTGGCTTCAAATAGGGAATTGGACCAGCAGTTAGGTAATGGCTATGTCGCTGGACTCCCATGTAGTCGACGCGGTTCAAGTCCTGGACCTGGTGGCTTAAAAAAAAACTCACACCTGGGCGCATGTGTGGGCGTTCCCAAGATCCCAAGAGGATAATGGAGGAGAAGGAATTGCTGCGTGGCCATCCCCCCTGGGGATGATTTCTCGTTTTCTGTCTCTCTGTCTCTCTCTGTCTAGCGAGCGCACGTGCCCTGTAACTAAAAACAAAAACAAAAACAAAAACAAAAAACCTCTCAAAAAAAATAGGGAATATTCCAGCTGTGTTTTCACATGACAGAAGGAAAAAGGAAGTTCCTACAGACCTCTCTTATAAAGGCACTAAATTTCTTTTTCTTTTTCTTTATCTTTTTTTTTTTTTTTTTAGAGAGAGAGGTTTTGCTATAGAGAGAGAGAGCTTTTGATATAGGGTACATACACTCACTAGAGAGAGATGGAGAGAGAAATTGAGAAATCACCACCCCAAGGGGATAGCCATGCCACAATCCCTTCTCCTCCAGCCTCCTCTCAGGATTTTGGGCACACATGCACACATGCCCTGCATGAGTTCCAAGCCGCTGGATCCAGGACTTGAACCACAATTGGCCATGTGGGAGTTCAGTGCCTTAACCACTACACCACCTGCTGGCCCCTAAATTTCATTCATAAGAGTTCTGTCCTCATGATCTAATTTCTTCCTAAAGGCCCCACCTCTTAATACTACTTCACCAGGTTTCAAGGTATGAATTTTGAAGGACACATTTAGACCATAACATGTGCTTCATGTTTTTCATCTGTGCCTGGAAACCCTTACAGGAAGGACTCCCTCAGGAGCCTGATTCCTGGGGAGTTATCACCACACGTTACCTCAAAAAGATTACAAGTACTTCTTTAGGATGTCATGTGAGATGCTAAATACAGTTCAGAGAAAACAGGCCCATGACTGGCACACCCAGACTGTCAAGTCCAACAAATTTTCCATTGTTGGAATTTTATTTTTCTCATTTCTTGAAACAGCTAGGTATGATTATTCTTGGGATGAATAAATAGCTGTGATTTTTTGTTCACTGGTATAGTTCTAATTCTCTGGCTTTTTCCCACAATGATGAGTGTCATGTAGATTAAAGGATGCTACGGCACTAGGCCAGCTCAGTGGCTAATAATTGTATCTTCTGTCAAGTGATATAACCTCAATTTACCCACAAGCAAAAATGAGAAGTTTAGAACTGGATGATTTGTAATACTCACTTTTAGATCTAAAATTCTGTCTTTTTACAGCTAGTTTAAGGCATAATAGACATCAACCATAAAAAAGGGAGCCTGGGCTGATGGGAAAATCAAGACTTTGAGGTCAGACAATGTGTACTTAAATCCTTGCTGAGATTTACTCACAGGTTTACTTAATTTCCCTGAATCTCAGTTTCTGTAAAATGAGGTTAAAGGTGCCAACCTCAAAGGGGTGACAGGGATCAGCAGTTAGCATAAGGGCTATGTTGCTGAACTCCCATGTAGTCGACCACGGTTCGAGCCCCGTACTCAGTGGCTTAAATTCATGTCGGGCGTGTGTGCATGCGTGCCCAAGATCCTGAGAGGAGAAAAGAGGAGTAGGGATTGCGGTGTGGCCATCCCCTCTGGGGGGGTGATTTCTCGCTTCCAGTCTCTCTGTCTCTCTCTGTCTTTCGGTGAGTGCACGTGCCCTACAACAAAAAAAAAAAGAAAAAAAAAAAAAAACTCTACAAAAAAAAAAAAAGGAGGCATCACACTATCCAATTTCAAAATATGCTACAAAGTTATTGTAATCAAATTGGCATAGTACTGGCATAAAGACAGACAAAAAAAATAGGTGATAGGAAGATTAAATGAGACATCATATGTAATAGAGAGTCCAGCACAAAACTAGCGTTCAATGATTGTTGAATACAAAAGTGGGACGATGATATGTCTCATATCAAAGAAAGATCTACCTTAAAATTCCAGTGGCTAGATCCTATTCTGAGAGGTCTTTTTGTAAACAATTATTTCATGTTTATTGTTTTCTAAGTATCATGTGTTCACAGTCCTAAAAGTCAGAGTATTCTAAGGATCAAATGAGAAACAGCAGTTCTTCCCCACCTATCCCTATGATTATTCACTATTCCTCAGAGGAATTAACTTTTAATGTTTAGCCATTCCTCCTAGTAGTTTCCATTCATATTTTTAAACAACATGCTTATACTATTGTTTCTTAATTTATCAATTTTCACTTCCTGTTAATGGCAATAGAAGATTTTGCACGCATGCTCTTCCCTCCCTCCATACTCACATTCTGTCAATTTAGTGATACAACACATTTTGGTTGGAACAATAATTACTATGACTGTTATGCTTAGGAGAATACAAAGTTTCTTCCTTATACTTAGTTTTTCCTGAAGTTACTGTTGTTAGCCTTAACTTATGTTTCTATACGTTTTCTTTTTTTCCCCTAGAAGGCATGTATACTTGCCAGAGACAGAGAATGGGAGAGGAGAAAGTACTTCCCCACCCTTTGAAGAATGGTCACACTGCAATCCCTTCTCCTCCATGTCTCCCTTTTTACAGGAATTTGGGCACATATACACATGCTTCCAACATGTCTCTCAAGCCACCAGGTCTGCGACTTGAATTACATGGTTAGCCATGTGGGAACCGGCTGCCTTAACCACCAGACAACAGAGACGGTCCTATTTTCTATGCATCTAACATGAATTTTTCCCAGAAATCTCTGCCAGAAAACATCAAACAAATGTGAATATGGTAGGAAGCTATCAGTCCTCTTTATAGGAGGTACCCACCTCTCTGGACCTGGGCCATCTTCTCCAGTATGGACAGGTTACACTCTAGACCTGCTATGTAACTGTCATCCTGGTTCATGTTCATCATTCCATACCTCATCATTCTACCCTTCAGCACCTCCCCATCCTCCTGGGACTATTTTTAACCTTTCTTCTATATCGAATCCCATTTCCCTGATTGTATATTTTCTGACTCTTTTTTTTTTTTTTTTGGAGAAATTTTTCGCTATAGGGCACGTGTGCTCACCAGACAGACAGAGACAGAGAGACAGAAAGCGAGAAATTACCCCCCAGAGGGGATGGTCACGCCGCAATCCCTTCTCCTCCATTCTCCTCTTGGGATCTTGGGCACGCACGCACACGCGCCCGGCGTGAGTTTTAAGCCACCGGGTCCGGGACACAAACCGCAGTAGACTACGTGGGAGTCCAGAGACATAGCTATCATGCTAACTGCTGGTTCCCTGACTCTTGATTTTTATGAGGAGTACATTCTCCAAAAGCTTTTCCAGGTGCAATTTTGAGTCCTTTCATATCTGAAAAGTCTTTTATATTCTCACTCTTAATGAACAGTTTGGGCTTAGAATTCTGATTTTTAATATTGCAGAAATACATCTAATGTCTTCTAGCTGCTAGTATTTCTGTTAAGTGTGATACTGGCCCATTCTCTGTAGCACAACAGTAAAAACCATTGCCCGGAAATGCTGGAAATTATATGGTAAGTTCTGGGTTGGCCTGAAAAACATGCCAGGTTCATGTACAGGTGCCCAGAATCCTGAGGGCTTTGAGGGATGGGAAAAAGAGAGTGTAGTTTGACAAGACCCTGTTGAGGTGCTTTCTATCATAGAAAGAGAAGGTAGCCTAACATCAATTTTTATTATTAATCCTTTTTATGTTACTTGTATAATTATTTCATTGAAACTTTTACGATTTTCTCTGCACCCCCAATAGACTGTGATTTAAGAATGATGTACCTTACTATGAGTTTTAAATTGTCTTTTTAGCATGAGCTGCCCACTCTCCTTGCTTTGTACATTGGAAGAAATATGTACTTTCCTTCATCAAAAATAAATAAATAAATTTTATTTTACTTGTAAACAGAAATTCCCTAGAATTTGGATCTTCCTAACATTCACTTCTAGGTGATTTTATAGCATTCATTCTTTGGTAATCTTCTCCCTACCACTTTCTGTTTTCTCTCTGCAAGTTCTGGTAGTGATATAGACAACTTCAGAAGTTTTTCTCTACTTTTATATCATTTTATCTATTTTTCATTTCTTTGATTTTTATTTCTACCTTCTTGCAAATTTCCTGAACTTTTTCTTCCAATTACACTTTTGAATGCTGACCTTATCTTTCAGATTTTTTAACTTTCAAAATTTGTTTCTTATTATCTTACAGGTAATTTTTTATAGCATCCTTCTCTTATTACATAAATTACTATCTTCTCTAATCTCTGTGAGGATCTTTTTTTTTTCTTTTTTTTGGAGAGGTTTTTGCTACAGGGTGTGTGTGCCCTCGCCAGAAAGACAGGGAGACAGAAAGCAAGAAATCACCCCCCCCCGGGGGGATGGCCACACCGCAATCCCTTCTCCTCCATTCTCCTCTCGGGATCTTGGGCACGCACGCACACACGCACGCCCAGGGTGAGTTTAAGCCACTGGGTCCAGGACTAAAACCGTGGTCGACAACATGGGAGTCCAGCAACATAGCCATTACGCCCACTGCTGGTCCCCGTGAGGATCTTAACTATCATATATTTAAAATATTCTTCCACTTCCTACATTATCTGATTATCACTAATTCTAATTTACTGTATGTATGTTTTATTATGCCCCGTGTTTAAAGCTTTTAATATCCAGTTACCTCTTATTATAACATACTAAAATTTGAGAGAGACACACACATACACGCATACACACGCACACACACACACCATTCACATCGACTGCAGGCTCTGTGGATGGAGTTCATCAATTAAAAAGTCTACTCTTGGGCTGGCCCATAGCATAGAGGTTAAGCACTGTGTACTGGGAGCCATAGTCCACATATCCAACCATAGTTTGAACTCTGGTCCTGGTGGCTTGAAAAGCATGCCTCAATCCTGAAAGAATGGAGCTATGATGGGGAGAGGATGGTAGTGTGGTTGTGTCAAATTGGAGCTCTCTCTCTCTTTCTCTCCCCTACTCCCTCTGGTGAGTGCATGCATGTGTCCTCTGGGAATTCTTTGAAAAATTTCATTCTATGGACCAAGACATTTTATTGAGATAATCTCAGCTATCAACTATTGTTTTTTTTGGTAGGATTTCTTTCAGGAAGATTCTTCTAATCTTCTATTTGAGGATATAGTTCTGGATTCCAGCATTCTAGAAGCCCAGAGAAAGGGGGCTGAGGAGTGTTACCATTCAGTATACTGATTTTTATTTGACACTTCTGTTTTCATGCCTCCCAAGCCCTCACATGTTTGATATTTCTGAATGAAGAGTCACCCTGGTGTAATTTTTTTTCAAATCTTCATCCCCTGTTCCCTGACTTCACGGGGTAGAGCAGAGAGTGGCTATCAGGTATCTGGGAGTCTGTTAACTAACTCTCCTATTATGTGAGTATACCTTTTGTTCATGCTATCTGATCTAGAGGTATCCGGTACCTCCAACTGCCGAAACTTTTTTTGATGATGTTTTTGTTCTGTGATCCAAATCACCCTGATTTGTGCTTATATCTCTCTTGACAGGTCCTTCAATTTCAGGGTGTTTTTTTTTTCCTTCATTCTATTACTTTAGTCACTATTTCCATACCATTGCTGAAAACTTAGTTGACATATATTATCCATTTTTGTCTCTGCTCTTATTCTAGTTTTCCTCACTCATCCTAGTTTCTCATTCTACTTATACAATGAGTATAAGTGGGAGTCTTCAGGGAGAATAGAAATAAATGGGTGTGTTCAATCTTCAATGTTTAACTACACCTCTATTGACAGTTTCCCCAGTGAAAGAGTTTGTGTGTTGATGACACAAGGAAAAATACAGAGAATATACTTCCCTTATAAAGTATCTCCCTGAGTTGTTAATTTACAATGGTCTCATTTTCTAGAGAAACAGAAGTTTTCTAGGGCCACTGTTTACATAAAAACTGGATGACATTACCTTGAATTCCAACTTCCCATATTGTCCTTTCTAAAATTTCCATCATTCTAAAAGCTTACACTTTTCATAAGCACCTTCCCCCCCCCCTGCTCAGACAGACAATTTCTTTACTTCTGCCCCAGCATCACCTCAAATACAGAACACAGCACTTTCTCTGTAATTTTAGCCCACCATCTGCCCTGCCCTATATGTAAAGGAAACTGCCTCCTGAAAGGTATCGGCCTCTAGTAGACTCTTACTAAAGACTGGAAAGTAATAATCCCTTCTTCAGATTGAAATCCGATACAAGATGGCAAGACTTTGATTTTTCTCACCCTGCTATACCATCGTGTCTGTGTATAAGTTTATTTCTAAAACACACACAAAATTTCCAATAGCATGGACCTTCTAAGTATTCTGAGATGGGGAAATAATAGGTTTTAATCAAGGAGAAACGGAGCCTGCTATTATAAGCCAAGAATCCTTATAAAATGATATTTAATGGGCCACCCTACATCAGCTTTTGGTTTCCACATACTAAGAAAGTATTTAGAGTAAGTCCAAGAGGACACAAAGGATATTTGTATGCACTGTTTCACTTAATCTTCTCAATAAATTTGTGAGATATCATTTCTTCCCATTTTACTGATAAAGCTGTAGAGGCTGGATGACTTTCTTAACCATATCTAGAAAATGGCAATGCTAGCAATTCTAAGAATAACAGATGTTGCCACCACTATGCTTGCGATACATCGATTTTTAGATAGGTAGAAAGATGTGTGTACATACACGCACACATACTTTTTTTCTTTTACTCTCATGATTGCAAATAAATACTATTACCCTTTTGATTATATTTGGAAACTAAGACTCAGAGAAGTCAAGTAGCATGCCCAAAGCAACACAGCTAAGAAGCGTCCATCTTTTTCATCTGTTTCCTTACATCTCTTCATCCTATCCTTGTTAACTAAAGTTCAAAGATGGCCCCCAATAATTTTTGCCCAGCTGTACACACATCACTCCTCCCACAAAGAGGTGGAACATATTCCCCAGCTCTTGAATCTTAGCTAGCTTTGCAACTATCTTTGACTTAAAGAATGTGGCCGAACATTAGGTTTCCAACCCAGACATTAAGATAACTGGCAGTTTCTATTTCCTGCTTCATGGAACTCAGACACCATGTTGTGGAAAAAAACAAAAAAAAAACAAACAAAAAAAACAAAAAAAAACAAGTTACATGGAGAGGTCTAGAGGAAAAAGACTTAGGTACTCTGATCGATGGCCCAGGCTGGGCTCCGGGCTGACAGCCAGCACTAAGGTCAGCTCTGTGACCTTAGTCTCTAGCTATCTTGGTTATTCCAGCCCAGACAGGTGCTCAGATTATTCTCATCTCAGTCGATATCATGACATCATATGGAGCAGAGGAACCATTCAGCTGAGTTCAGTCAACCCATGAGATAGGATACAACAGTTATTATTTTAAGCCTCTAAGTACTGGATGTTTTGTTATGGAGTAAGAAACAGCTAATACACTGCCTAATTTAGACGGCATGACTCTAGGCCATTTGCCTTTCGATTTGAGCAATCACAGTGCACTGTCAATTCCATCAAGGCATGAATCACTTACATCTAGAAATGAAAGTGTCTGAAACTGAGACAGGAAAGGGGAACTTAAAACTGGCAAATTAAAAATACATGTAGTTTTGGGAGCAGGGGGCAGCACTGTACCAAGGTGGCTAATCCTTAGGCTTTGGGAGCTGGGTCCAACATGGCTGGTAGTGGTTCAAATCCTGGCCCCAGCAGCTTGAAAAACATGTCAAGCACATGTGCGTGCATTCCCAAAACCCTGATGGAATGGTAGAAAAACAAGTACAACGTGACCACTCCCTGTTGAGGGGGGCTTTCTCTTGCTCTGGTGAATATATATGCCCTCTGGCAGTAAAACTAGTTTTGGTAAGAATGTATAGATATAGAAATTGCTATTCAATAATTGTATGAGTATAGGGACCAGCAGTTAGCGTAATGACTATGTTGCTAAACTCCCATGTAGTTGACCACAGTTCGAGTCATGGACCCAGTGGCTTAAACTCACGCCAGGCACGTGTGCGTGCGTGCCCAATGGAGAATGGAAGAGAAGGGATTGCAGCGTGGCCATCCCCCTGGGGAGTTGCTTCTCGCTTTCTATCTCTCTGTCTTTGTCTGTCTTTCTGGTGAGCAGACGTGCCCTATAGCAAAAACCTCTAAAAAAAAGTAATAATTGTATGAGTGTAAAATAATGAAAGGATCCTGGAGGGTATTTTGGCAACTTATATTAGTGTCTTATATATGCTTAAGCCCCTTGACCCAAAGATGTCACTTCAGAACATTTATCCTTGGGACCAGCAGTTAGTGTAATGGCTATGTTGCTGGACTCCCATGTAGTCAACCGCGGTTCGAGTCCCAGACCCAGTGGCTTAAACTCACGCCGGGCGCTTGTGCACATGTGCCCAAGATCCCGAGAGGAGAATGGCGGAGAAGGGATTGCAGCGTGGCCATCCCCCCTGGGGGCTGATTTCTCGCTTTCTGTCTCTCTGCCTCTCTCTGTCTGTCTGGCGAGCACACGCGCCCTATAGCAAAAACCTCTCCAAAAAAAAAAAAAAGAAAAAACTATACTTGAGAACTATACTACACATGTACAATATTTTTTTCTATAAGAATGTATAGTATAGTTCTCTTCATAACAGAAGAGAGAAATATAAATATCCAACAATAGAGGATTTAGATAAAGGAATTATGGTATATTCATTTAGTGGAAAATTACTAGATTGGCACTGAAAACAACACAACCAAGCCTTTTTAGTGGTCTGGAGGTACATTCGATATTGAGAATAAAACCATATATGAAACAATGTTAACAGCTCCTACTGGTTTTTGTAAGCAACAACAATGATATTATACACCAATGTAGGACTACTTGCCAAGCACTGTTGAGAACATAATATCAAAATAAGTAATGACTGTCTCTCAGTGGTGTGAGTATTTCTGCTTGGTGCCTTTTAATATTCACTAGGTATTTTTTCAACAAATGTGGTAAGAATAGAAAAGCAACTCATTATTATAAGCTTATATATCATTTTTTAAATGGCTTGTAACTTTGGGATGTCAAGAATGATATAAAAAACATCCTGGGATGGCCCATAACACAGTGGTTAGGTGCTATGCATAGCAAGCCAGATCCCACCTGGCCAACAATGGTTCTAATCCTGGCCCCAACGGCTTGAAAAATATGCTGGGTTCATATACATGTATGCTTAAAATCTTGATGGGATAGAGAAAGAGAAGAAAAAGGACTGTAGTGTGACCATACCACACTGGAAGGTTCTCTGTCTATCTGTCTCTCTCTCAATCGCATGTCCCCTCTGGCCATTAAAGCAAAGAAAAAAACAGTTACATCATTTTGAAATTGTCATGCACATACCACACCTTCCCATGGGGCACCTTTGGGGACAGTAAGTAGCCTGAGCCAAAATCCTGGACTGAAAGAGTCCCTAATTTCATGCTTGTTTTTGGTACATAATTTTAGGCCAATTCCAGGACATCTCCTGGGACTTTCTGTATCAGGCCAGTTCCCAGTTTTGTTTCTGCCACAGCATTAGGTAGAAGATTCAAGAATGTTCTCTGTAGGGGGTGGACCAAGTGAGCATTCAGTTTTACTGCATCCCAGAAGTTATAAGCTCTCTGGGGATTCAGAACCCATTGTTGCCTTATGCTCTCTGTACTTGGGAAGTGGGGATCTCCCTGCATTCTAAAATGACCCTCCTGCAATTAGAATGAGATTTCCAGCAGGAGCTCTGTGTCAGCGTGAATGGCAGACAATAGCCTCTGGCTCTCTAACAAGATCAGCGAGCCAGGCTCTTCAAATTGGCTAAATTTATATTGCATGCTAGACCCCGTGAATAAATAACAAGGAAATTCTTTTGTTGGCTGGAAAGGAATCTATACAAATTCTATTTTAATAATAGTCTCTCAACAGGCCATGCAAGTCCCTGCAGGCAGGAGCCAGATCAGAGAATAGGGGGAACAGGATCTCAGAGTTTGGAGTGTCTGTAATGAAATTCTGCACCTGCTGCCTCTGTAAGAGGAATTGATTGGCTAAAAATTTAGTACACAAGAGTCATCTTGTGCTTGCTTCCCAGCCTTTCAGCCTGTAAAGATTAAAGACCCATTTTTTGGATCCTAGAAGGAATTTCTTTTTCTTTTCTTTTTTTTTTTTTTTTTAGAGATTTTTGCTACAGAGTGAATGTGCTTGCCAGAAAGGAAGAGAGAGACAGAAAGTGAGAAATCACACCCCCAGGAGGGATGGCCATGCCACAATTCCTTCTCCTCCATTCTCCTCTCAGTATCTTGGGCACATATGCATACATACCTGGTGTGAGTTTTAAGCCACCAGGTCTAAGACTCAAGTGCCTGTGGTCGATTATGTGGGAATCCAGCGATATAAACATTATGCTATCTGTTGGTCTCCGTGTAAGGAATTTCTAGTGAAATACACAGTGTCTAGTTTGAGGAGGTGCTCTGTATTTAAAAAAAAAAAAATTAAAAGCTGGATGGGACAATAGCATTAGCCAGCTAATAGCCTTATAAACTAAAGCAAACCTCGTTCCATACTGACTGAAGCACAAGGGGAATTAATCTATGTGCAAGACGGAAAAGTTCAGGGCTGGTCTAGCTGCAGGCGTGGATTGATCAGAGGCTAAAACTGATATCAATAAGGTCTAATTCCTCCCTCTTTAAATTGTAACTTGGGGTCAGCAGGTAGTGTGGGTGGTTAAGGCGGCTGTACCCCACATAGCCAACTGAGCAGTTCAAATCCCAGACCTGGTGGCTTGAAAAACAGGAACATGTACATGTGACAGGGTAGAGAACTGGAGTGAACAATATTGCGGTGGGACCAGACCCTATTGCAGTGTGCTTGCCTGCTTGCTTGCTTGCTTGCTTGCTTGCTTTCTTTCTTTCTTTCTTTCTTTCTTTCTTTCTTTCTTTCTTTCTCTTGCTTGCTCTCGCGCTCACTCTCTCTCTCTCTCCCTCTCTCTTCCCAGTGAGTGCAAACATCTACTGGCAGATTAAAAATAATGTAACTTGGCTCACTTCATGTTGCCTTAATTAATTAATTAGTCTGTTTTGGGACTAACTGTTTCTTCCATTGTCATCAAAAGATAGTGATAGTGTCTTTAGAACTTATGTCCTCTCAGTTTCAAATTCCTATGAAAAGAGTGAAATCTATTCCTGAAGCCCCAGCAATATGTTCATCGGTTCTCACTGGCTCTGTTCAGATCACATACCCACCCTTGAACTAACCACTGAGGTATAGACCTAAGTAGGTACCAACTTAGACCTGGTGCTTGACTTTTCCCTTGTAGTTAGCAACAAGGAAGGACTGACTGAGTCAGATCTAAATCAGGGTACAAAGAGGAACTTGCTTGGACCTGGCAGCAAGGACTTC
Organism: Tupaia belangeri chinensis; assembly: GCF_000334495.1. NCBI lineage: Eukaryota > Metazoa > Chordata > Mammalia > Scandentia > Tupaiidae > Tupaia > Tupaia belangeri. The sequence goes on along the minus strand of NW_006159657.1, from coordinate 7,181,040 downwards.
CAACCCAGCATAGGTACCAAAGAAAACTTGAGGGGCCAGACAGTGGTGCAGCTCTGTAATACACAAGCTCTGTAATACGCAAGCTCTCTAAGACTGATCTGCATTGACCCAGAGGCATCCAGAGACTTCCCTGGGTACCACTCACATCCAGCCACAAGCATGTCCATGATCCAAAGGTGGGAGAAGCTGGGGGTGGAGTGTATTGTGAGTTTCTCTCTCTCTCTCTTTCTCTGTCTCTCTCTTTCTCTCTCTTGCTCCCATAAGAAATAAACAAATAAATTTTTAAGAGAAGAAAAAAATTAAATGTGATCTCCAAGGAGGGCACTTACAATTCCTTCTGTGTGGAGTGTCATTAGCTATCTTCTCTTCCTTGAAGCAAGGTCCCTGTAACAAGTCACCTCTGCCTCATCTTACAACCCTTGCTCCTCATGACAGGATCAATCCCAGCCTCCTGTCTACCTTCCTTGCCCTACCTCTACTCTTCGATATGTCCTGAGGAAGGCAGGGCATTTTCCCTGTATCGTAACAATAGCTATTAATTATTGCTGCTTTAGTATGCACCATGCATGATACGAAACCCTTCATGCAAAAGTCTCATTTCATCTTCATAGAAACTCTAGGATGTCACACCTATTGTCTATATGACGAGGAAAATAAAAATCAGACCAATAATGTAGGTTGGAGAAGATCATATAGCAACAAAGTGGAGGAATGAGGATCTGTTACGTGAATCTGGAACCAGTGCTCTTAGCTGCAATCATTCAGTGCAGTTCCGTCATTAAACCAAGTCCACGTGACAGGGCTTGTACTCACTTTTTTTTCTCCTGATATCCTTTTTCTCTTTTACATCTGAAGTTTCCCTGTCTAGCAGTCATTGCTCATTTCCTCTCTCCAGTGACTATAAATACGCTTTCACTGCTAGACCACTGGCTAGGAGCCCACTGCCTTCTGCCACCATCCCTCCTCCCTATGATAGGAAGCTTGCCTTACCTAGGTTTTCTGCTTAAAGACTTCAGTACTCGATGGAGACTGTACCCACTGCCTGTGTCCTTCATTCCTTTGCCCTGTAATTGGGAAAGTCCACTCTGACAGTATTTTACAACCCTTCCTATTTTTCCTGCTACTATGAAGTCACTTCCCACAAGATAGGTGAACCAAAGCTCACAGAAAAAAAAAATAATAATAATAAATGCCAGTGTCCCATGGCAATATGCAAAGCTCAATGTCCCTGAGAACAAGAGGGATGCCTATTAAAGTGACACTGAGATAACCATGTGTCACCTATTGGCAAATACCCAAAAGGGATGATAGACTCCATCGGCAAGACTATGGGAAAAAAGTGTCTTCCATTCAAGCTGGAGGGAATGTAAAAATGGCAAAACCTTATGGAGAGGAAATTGACAATGCTCACCAAAAACTATGTATCCAATCATCCTTTGATTTAGTAATCCCACTTTGAGGACTCTATTAGAGGGAATTGTCAAAAATATGAATGCATCAAACCTATTCCCTGTGGCACTGTCTGTCACAGTGAAGGACTGAGAAGACATCTGAATGTCCATCAACAGGCCAGGTGAATAAGCTGTAGTCCATCAACCTGATAGAGTACTATGCACCTATGAAAAGGAATGAGGAATGCAATCACTCCTCCTTATTCTACAGTTGCCTTCTGCATTATCTTTCATACCAGAAATGTCAATATCCTTTACGCAGTCTAGTTAGAGCCACTTGTTTTGTATTTTGTGCTTTTTTGATGGTTATTTAACTGTTTTAATTGGCCCCGAGCACATACTGAAGTGCTATCTGGTGCTCCTAACTAAGTACAGGAAGACTATAGTGTTCCTTATATGGAAAAAAAAAACATGTTAGGTAAGCATTTTGGGGTAAGAGTGATACGTTAATGAATTAACAATGTATATCAAGTAAGGTGTCTTTAAACAAAAACACATGGAAGAAGGTATTCCATGTTCCATGTGTGTATTGATGGACTGGTGAAAATTTGATGAGAGGCTTACAGAAACCTAAATACATATTCTCCCTAGAAGCAATGACTCAGGATTTACTAACCTAGTGTTTGTAGGAACTTTATCAAACATAACTTCTATAAATGATGAGAATTGGCTGTATCTTTACATAATTGCTAAAAGGTGACTTCCGCGATAAATTGCTGAGTATTGGGTTACTGGAAAATTCATGACACATGTTAGCATAGAAAAAAAATGTCATAACTTTTCTGACAACCTAACACAGAAGCAAAGCACAGAAAAATGGCCACAGTATGCTACTTTTTAAAAAAATGACTTATCTATCTATTTATTTATTGTGATTTTTAAGTTGCTGAGTCCAGAACTCGAACTGTGGTATATATATATATATATTTCTCCCTTTACAATGGGACTTCAAAAGGTTGTAAAATAAAATGAAGGTACACATTTATTTTGGTGCACAAAAATTTAAATCCATGCATAGGTCATTTTTTTTTATAAAATGCATTTTCTATGAACCTAAAAAAAAAGTCATGGTAGAGCATGTGTGCATATGTCAGAGAGAGAGAGAGGCACCTCCATAGGGCTCAGTCATTCTGTGATCCTCTTTCTCCAGTCCTCTAGCCCACCAACACCTGGATATGCACATATGTACATGGCACATGTTCAGGTTGACTGGATCAGGGACTCAAACCATGGTTAGAATGTGGCTTTCAGCTCCACAGTCCTATATGCTACCAGCTGCATCACAGAGGCTGGGACTCCAAGAACCCTTAGAAGACCCTGTGTGTGTGTGTCTCTGTGTGTATGTGTGTGTGAGCGTGTGCACACACACGTGCGTGCATGTATACAAACAATGGTACAATAAAAACTAAAGAGTCACCTAATGGAAGCACAAAGAAATGTGTGGCGAGGAGGGGGATGCAAGCTAGATGTCTCTGAATATAATTCCTTGCAAAAAAATTTGTTTTATAAGAATATATTCTACAAAATTAGAAAATAGTGTCAAAATTTTTAAAGCAATCCCTTCCAATCTCACGCAAATGAACTGCATTATGTATCACGTTGGTGACTTTAACAGTAAAGAATTATGTTCAATTACTAAAAATAAAAACTACTCCAAAATAGAGTAATTTTCCTATGTATCTCTACTGAGATACAGCCTGAGGTTAAAAATAACTGTAAAGAAATGTCAAGTTATTTTCAGTTATCATATTGTTAGTTGCAATATTGATGCTGCTATTCTGGAGCTGTTGTAAGAATGTGGTAGGATAACGCCAATGAGTAATTATGTTGGTGTCACAGGGGCCGAGGACTTTGTCATAGGAAAGCAATCGAGAAGTGCAGAGTTAGAAAACTACAGTGTAAGCCCTCTGACCTTCACCGTGGGTCATAGACATCAACAAAAAACACATGATAAATTTTCTCTTTTTGAATTATGTATTTCCTAGCTCTGTGTACATAAAAGAAGCAATGACACAGCCTGGAATGTGATTTCTAAATACCATTCCCAACTCAAAGTAAGGATTTTGGACAAGAGCGTTATCAAAGACCACTGGGATCTGCTCTAAAAGATTCAAGAGGGGCCCCAAGAAGATATTCTTACTGGCCAAAGGTGGTTCAATATTAGCTTTAAAAAATATTTGCAATGAACATAAATGAGTATGTAAGGATATATTCTTTTTCCTTGGGAAATATACATTGGAACCTTTAAAAATAAATAAATAAATAAATAATAAAGAGTAGCTAAGATAACTGGATAAAAATCTATAGAACTTTATACTGGGTGGATCAGACCAATGCCACTTGTACTCACTGTTAAATTGAAGGAGAGTTCATCAGAATTGAGACTCAATGTAATATAATCCATCAAGAAGTACAAAACACCACATATGAAATATTGCCCCCCCCAAAAAAAAATAAAACTGAAATTGGATCTACCTACAATTTACACAGAGCATAGAGGAACAACCTCTGCTATGTTGCTGTGACATCCTACATGATCATGTGATGCTAGAGGTATGAGTCAGCAAAATACACATACAGGAAACTACCAGACAAACAAGTTAGGATTTTAAACAGATAAATGAGAAAAAAAGTGGGAAGACAAATTTCACATTAAGAAGACTCAAGAAATATCAACCCAGTGCATCATGTATTGGCCCTAATTTAATAAAAATAATGGTATTATACATATATAAATGCAAAGATACATAAGAGTTGAGGAAATTTGGGAACCCAGCAGTTAGCGTAATGGCTATGTCACTGGACTCCCACATAGTCGACCGTAGTTTGCGTCCCAGACCCGGTGGCTTAAAACTCACGCCGGGCACGTGTGCATGTATGCGCAAGATCCCGAGAGGAGAATGGAGGAGAAGGGATTGTGGTGTGACCATCCCCTCTGGGGGCTGATTTCTCGCTTTCTGTCTCTCTGTCTCTGTTTCTGTCTGTCTGGTGAGCGCACGCGCCCTATGGCAAAAACCTCTCCAAAAAAAAAAAAAGAGTTGAGGAAATTTGAACAGATATGTTGTATTAAGAAATTTTAGGTGCTATGATACTGGTACCATAGTTATTGTTTAAAATCCTTATATTTTAGATATAGAACCTCTAATATTTATGGATAAGCTAATGTACCCTTTTGTAATTGCTTCAAGATAGTCCAATAGTAAGGGAGGCCATTCAATGGCCAGGTAACTTGGTTTGCCTACAGGGGCTCTAGAATATTGGACAACAGTGATAGATAATACTGAGAAAGTCCTGGACAAAGTGGGATGGTTGTAAGAATGAAAAGGAAGCAAGACCAATCCTGTGATGGTAATGATGAACATTGGACTCCATTTTGGTATTCTCTTTACTTTTGATTGATGTGTTAGAAATTTTTCATGGAAAATAGAGCAAGGTTCTGTCTCCCTTATATTGTCAAGTTCATGGAGCTGACAGTTGAGTCAGTTTCCCAACTCCTACTCTGTCCTGGCATTTGGACTTTCCACAGAGTCCTGGCTCTGTCCCACATAATTGGGCATCCCCACAAAAGCAGCCCAACGTAGAGGTTGTAAGTGTGTCAGCTAGAAGTCTGGAATCAAAACTATTGGTTGTTGGGAAAGTCAGGATGCATTTTTGTACAGAAAAACATGTCGTGATTTTCCCAACAACCTAATACTTGCTACTTCCTAAAGTTGCTGTGAGCATTTAATGGGGAAGATAAGATCAAAGAACTCAGGACAGTGCCTGGTACTCTCTGTATCTTTAATATTCTGATATAATATTAAAAGTGGAAAATTAAAATCAAAATTGTTCACTCAGCGTTCTCAGAATTAAGTGATAGTGTAATAACACGCACACAGGCACACACACACACACACACACACACACACATATATGTGTATATTTTAAAATTTGTTTCAGGGTGTGTGTGCTTGCTGAAGAAAAGGGAGGTGACAGAGAGAGATCAATCACCCCAAGGGAGAATGGCTATACTGTAATCTCTTTTTCTTCATTCTCTTCTTGGGATTTTGGGTATGTATGCATATGTACCTGGCATGTGTTTCAAGCTGCCGGGTCTGGGACTCAAACCACAGAGTTGGCTATGTGGTATCCAGCCACCTTAACCACCATACCACCAGTTGGCTCCTATTTTAGATTCTGATGCTTTGACATTGTAGGGCCTTCTTGATCTGGAGACTGCCTCTCTCTCCTAAGCTAGCAGATTCCTAGACATAGTAAAGGTCTCCCCCTGAGTTTACTTTTCATATGTAAATCAACTAATTGCAATGCAGTACATAAGCCCTCACTCTCTAGGCCACTATCCCCCTGCCCTAACCACCGCTCCCCAGCAACAATGGGCAGTCCCTGAACCCCAGAACTTATTATTCAAACTAGCTAATCCTAAACCTGCTTACCTGTCTCACCTATTTCTTTCACTGGAAACTACAGTAAACCTCTTGTCCATGTTTTCCCTTCACTCCCTCTACATCCTGCCAACCTAGTGCTTCTCTAACTCCAACCCCTGCAGCCTACATGCATGCCAGGCCTCCTGATTATAAAGACCACTAGTAAAAACTCCATTGAACAAATTCCAGGTACTCTTAAAACGAGTGGAAAACAACTCTAGCCTACTTAGTAAGAAAGACTATGGCGAGCAAATAGGCAGTGTAGATAGAGCAACCAGACTCAGAAAATATGCAAGACCCAAAGATGTTCAGCAGCCGAGGCACTAAGTCACAAAGCTAATGCTGTGTGTTCACTGCAATGTCTACTGGCTGTTCAGCACCACCAGCACTGCAAAGCCACTGCCAGGTGCTCAGTTTAATGCCTACAGACTGCACCACTGACACTGCAAGGCCATCACCAGGTACTCAGTACAATGACTTTTGACACCACTGATGCTGCAAAGCCACCACCGGGTACTCAGTGCAATGCCTGCTGGACTCTCAGCGCCACTGACACTAGATATTTGATGTTTCCTTACCAAACACTCAAGATTCAGAGTCCTAGGCATGAGCTTCTGATTGCTCAAGCCTATATTTTTTAGCTACCCTTCAGGTACCAGATGGCAAAAAAGAGGTAATATGATGGGTTCTTGGAAAGTTCATGTAAAATGTGTACTATGAAAAACTTATGCATGAATTTCAAACTTATTTGCACTCAAATAAACACATATTTTAATTCAATTTTTCCACAAATATTTTGAAGTCCCCTCATATTTGACTTCTTTTACTTCTAACATTCCAGACAGCACTTCCCACTGGATGCACAAAGGAAGGTATTCTAAAAGTAAGAAGAATGTTTACCCTCTGAATTGCAAAAATATCAAAAGACCCTGAGAGAAGGCAAAGATGAGCAAGCCCTACTTTGCTGAGCATGTACTTAACTTGGCCAAACACCTTGGCAGAATAAGTCATGGACTTTTCAAAGCCAGAAGAAATTGGTGTTAATTGATTCACTGGCCATGAAGGACTGGTCCAGGGCTATACACCTATTTGTCACAAAGCCACCAATGTCTTCTCATAGAAGCCCTTTAACTTCTTTAGCATCTCATTCAACGAAAGGATTACAAGTTTTGCAGAGTAAAAACTGTAGTTGAGAACCCCATGTTCTCCTGTTTGACTCAGGATTACATTATCTATCCTGAGAACACTAAAGAGGTGAAGGAGCTCAAACCATAACAAAGAGTAGCTCATCAGAATGATTCTGCAGGAACATCGTGGACCAAAGTCATTCCGAAGAGCCTTAGAATGCAGAGTGAAGAGGCTTGACTCAAAAGGGAGCATGACTTTGTAATAATAGAATTTTACAGACAAATTTAAGCTGTTTTTGATGAGGAAAATAAAATTGCCTGTAATGTAATAGTATTTCTTCTATTACCCTATGCCCTTCCCCTAAAGTTGTCATTAATCATTGGTAAGTTTTAGAATCAATAAGAGATTGCAGTAAATGTCAAATAAATTTTAGTTTAAAGATATGGCCTAGGAGTGGAATCATTCATGTCCAGCTGGCCTTTATTCCCCTTTGCCTCCCTTTTTTTCTTTTCTTCAAGGTCTATTAATTTGTTTCTCGAGAGAAAGATAAATAGAGAGACAGCCACCCCCAAAAAGGTCTCCACACTGTGGTCTACCCCCAATCCCAGTCAGCCTAGATTATGAGCACATGCATGCAGGGCATACTCGGGGAGGTCCCAGGACATGAACCTAGGACCCTTCCCATGTGGGTCCAGTTGTGCTCCCACTGCACCACCACCTAGCACCTCTTTTGCCTTTCTTGACCTTGCTATTACCTGGACTTCCTCATCTCTGTGGAGCCCACAGTTTCAAGTCCTAGCTGTGTCTGAGCTGATTGGAACATAGGAACTGGGGAATACAAGCCCCTTGTTTCTCTCCAGCAAGGAGTGCAAGGAAGCAGTTTCTGCTATGATGTGAAAAGATCACCGGGAAACGTGGATGTAGATTCGCTTCTTACTCTCAGGCCTTCAGCAGTGACCAGAGGCCCTACAGTGCCTTAGGAATCTGTCCCTCCTCCCTCTTGAGCCTGTCACAGCTTTGACTATAGAGAAATGGAAGCTAGGGGTCAG
>NW_006159657.1:7164681-7172755 GCF_000334495.1 Tupaia belangeri chinensis | reverse complement strand
ATGCCACCTGCTGGTCCCTGGCTCCTTTCAATCACATAATGCTTTTAAAGTTAATCCAGGTTTAAGCCTTATCAGTATTCCATTCCTTTTAATGGCTGAATAATATTCCAATGTATGGATATACTGAATATCGTTTATTCATTTATCAGGGAACAGACATTTGAGTCGTCTCCACATTTTTACTATTATGTGTGATATGTCATAAAGTATAAGTTTTCATGTGGACATATGTTTTCAATTTTGAGGAAGATATATATCATTTCTAGGTTATATGGTAACTCTGTGGTTAACTTTTAAGGAACTACAAAGAGCTTTCCACGGTGATGGCATGATTTACATTCCCACTGATGACATCCGAGGGTTCTGATTTTCTCACATCCTTTCCAATACTTGTTATTGTCTGTCTTTTTTATTATAGCCATTTAGGCAGGTGTAAAATGATTTTGATTTGTATTTACCTTATGACTAATGATCTTAAGCATCTTTTCCTGTGCTTATTGGCCATTTGTGTATTTTCTTTGGAGAAATGTCTATTTATATTTTCTGCCCATTTTAAAATTATGTTGCCTTTTGATTATTGACTCATAGGAGTTCTTTGTAAGTTCTAGATACAAGTCCCTTAACAAACATATTATTTGCAAACATATGTTTTTCTGTGTGTTATCTTTTCACTTCAATAATAATATCCTTTGTAGTTTCAATGTATAATTTTATACTTCCCTTCTCAAAGTTAGTCCTAAGTATCACATTCTTTTAGATTGAATTATTTTCTTAATTTGAATTGAATTATTTTAATTTCTGTTTGGGTTGTTTATTACTAGTGTATGGAAATACAATGGATTTTTGTATATTGTTCTTATATCCTGCAACATTGCTGAACTCATTTATTAATTCTAACAGATTTTTTTGTATGGAAATTATTTAGAATTTCCTATCTATATATGCCCAAATTTGAATTGAATTATTTTAATTTCTGTTTGGGTTGTTTATTACTAGTGTATGGAAATACAATGGATTTTTGTATATTGTTCTTATATCCTGCAACATTGCTGAACTCATTTATTAATTCTAACAGATTTTTTGTATGGAAATTATCTAGAATTTTCTATCTACATATGCCCAAGACTCCTTAGTAAATGCATACATCTCTAAAAGGTTTCAGATTCAAACCTCACAATATTTGCAATCCTAGCCCTCTCTTACCTGCTGGTTCTAACAAACTCTTTTTTAATTCTTTTTTTTTTTTTTTTGGAGAGGTTTTTGCTATAGGGCGCGTGCACTCACCAGACAGGCAGAGAGAGACAGAGAGACAGAAAGTAAGAAATCATCCCCCATGGGGGATGGCCACACCACAATCCCTTCTCCTCCATTCTCCTCTTGGGATCTTGGGCATGCACATACATGTGCCCTGTGTGACTAACAAACTCTTTAGCTTGTGTTGATGTAATATTTTGTTGATTTTCACCACCATTATTTGTTCCCTCTCTTGGGAAATAAGCCTTGATTTTTTTTTTTCCCCACAAAGGTATAATCCCTCTCTCCTCCTCAAGTCTACAGCCTATGGGGAACTCCAGTTTCAGAGTAGAGAAGTGATATGAGCCTGGCCATCATGTCCTTCTGGTCATCACAGTTGGTTCAGGGCTGAGCACATGACATAGAATGAAGAAATTGTGATCTCAGGACTTAAAAAAACTTGCCACAAGGTTACACATTTGTCTTTTCTTCTAGACTTAGTTAACACAGAACACAGAGAAGTGAGAGAAAGAGACTGATTCTATCACATCAGTCCAGAACCACATTATGTGGAAGTCCAGTCTAGCCCTTGACAATTCAAGTGTGTGATTCAATAAACTCTCTTTATGCCTTAGACAATTAAGGATGCATTATTGGTCACCCACACTAAAGTAAGGTATTGCTACCCAGACGAGAACATAGTATTTTTCCTTTGCCACGCCTAACGGCTTTATTTAAATGAATGATGTAATAATCAAAGTGCAGCAAACACTTCTAAAAATACTATATTTTACTTTTCCATTCTTTGAAGGAGGCTCAAGTCAAGAAAATAGATTTTCATTAGGGGCACATATATCTGTATATGTAGATCTGTGTTTGGCAATGCATTTCACTTGAACTCCGTGTGCATTCACTCTGGTACTCTGGTGGCTGATTTAATATATAGCAGCCCAGGCTTCCTTTTTTCTGATAGTTTTTACTAATGATGATTGCTCTCAGAGTCTGGGGCCATGCAGACTCATCTCCATAGTAGTTTTTTTAAAACTAACGGATTTAGATGAAAAGAGGTAGCTTATGTTTATCCATATACTCTTTTAAAGGGAGTTTTGCATAATATCCGACAGGGTAAAGCAAGAAAAGAAATCCTTTGAATAACTAGCTCTGCAATGGAGGCTGTTGACTTCTACCCCTTCCTACAGCTGATGAACTCCAACCTTGAATTCCAGAGAGAGAAAGTTACCTTCAATGTATAATTTAACATTCACTGGGAGTAGCAGACGTTTTCAGCTTTGGGTACTAAAACCATCCCTCTGGCACAATTCTTTTAGCTAACAGGAAACAGAAAATTATTCTAGGGAAGTAGGTTCTTTTATCTCTCTCTGCCCAGCCCACATCCCCACCCCTGCCCCATAGATTTTTTTTTTAGAGAGGGAGGGATCGGGAAGGTCAGAGTGTGGCCCTCTCCTAACTAAGTGAGGTTGATTTATTACTTAGCATCTTTATAATTCTTTCCTCAGTAAAGGCATACAACAGTGCTTAACAGTTTGGACCGCCCTCAGCCCTACAGCCACCCCACTTCCATCTTCAGACCCCTGGGCCACGAAACACTGAGGTAGGGCTCCCCGCCCCAGCTCCAGCCCCGGAACCCCCAAGCCAGAGACCCCTCTCTCTGGACTTGAAATTCTCAAATATGGAGCAAAAATTTACCATTACCACTCACTCGAATATGCCCATAATAAAGCATTCTGAGCCTCAGGCTCCTCTTCTGCAAAATGGAGTTAATCATAAAACCTATTTCATAGGATTGTTTTGAGGACTGATGGGGATAATGACATGAAATGCACTTAGCTCTTGGTGTCTAGTAAGTGCTCCTTAATTATGATGGTGTTATTTTTGTTCCTTATCCTCAGGATTGGTGAACATCTGACAACCTGCTCCCTTCTAAGAAGCCATGTCCACAATCTATCCTCAAAACCCAACTGGCTAGATGTGACCAGGGCTGGATAAAGCTGTATTACCTGTTCCTGATGCTGTCCTGGAAGGAACAGATATTTGAGTCCTCCATCACATCGTAGCCCTTTAAATCAGGGGTTTTAGTTCTGGAAGCAAGTGTTCACTCTTACAATCAGATTTTTTTTTAATACAGGTTACCATTTTTTTTTCTGCCTCCCTGTACTTATTCCTGAGTTTTACAAGAACCAGGGGAATGCCACCATTTAGCTTTTCAGATTTGTCTTTGTTTTTTATCCCCCAAGTCTATTTAAGCCTCTCTTCTGAAATTTGGCCAGAAATGTCAAGGAATCATGAGTTGATTCCACTGCGCATCGCCCCAGAATGATGACTCCTGAGCTAAAGGTTTCTCTAGCCCTCACAGTAGAGTGAATGATTGGACATTAGCGCCCCTACTAACAGTCATTGATGAATCTGCTCTTGGCGGTCAGAGCACTGAAGTGTGATCGCAGCAACAGTGAGGGGGAGACTTTGAAGGGGGATGAATGAGCTCCTTGTGCCTATGTATTTTGGGAGGCCAAGGCTACTGCCAGGTGGTTCAAGAAATGGGATGCAAGAAAAATGAGTCTTATCACCTAAAATGAGGAACAAATTCAACAAAGGCAAACTCTGGGAAGAAAAAACAGCCGATGTCACCCTGTTTCCAGCTCTTCCAATCATGGCATTGGTCTACTCCATTATTTTAGCCGAGGGAAAATCCTCTTTTACAGGTCTGTTCTGCTGGAGGTGGCCATTATTAAAGCAATTTGTTAGAGGCAGATTGTGTACATATTAAAGCAAGATAATCATACTGGAGAAGCTAGCCTGAAGCAGGGATTCGGCTGGAAAGGCCACTACACACACATCTGTTTTTTAGACCTTGATAATGAGGACCACGTTTAATGACCATGCTGCCTGGCATGCTTTAATGGGATTTCCCTCAAAATATATGTGGTAATGGGATTAAGCCTGATTAAAAGGTGGACACTTCTGGAATCTAGCTGTAAGAGAGGAAAGCTTATCAATCAGATCACAGCCTCTTTCAGAGAAGAAAAATTCAGTTTTACCCTGGAGTGTATTTATTCACAAACATTTATCCAAGACCTACTCTATGCAAGGGGCCAGAAATATACAGCATGGTGAATAAGAAAGACATAGTGTCTGTCTTTGTAAGATTTCCATGCTGGCAGGACTAACTCAATTACAGTCATGACGAAAATGCTTCAAAGGAGAACTACAGAACACGTTGCATGTGAATATCAGAGAACTCCCCTAATCTGGATGATCAGAGAAGATTTTTTTTGAGGAAGTAGCATTTGAGCTGAACACTAACAGATGAGAATTAGTTAACGAGTGGAATGGGTAATGGAAATGTGTCCCAGGAGAAGAATATGGTATATACCCAAGAGCAACAGTGAAAGCTGGTGTGCTTGGAGCTAGGACGATAGAAGGGAAGCAGATGAAGGCTTTGGAAAGGTTGTTAGAGCTCTTTGCATAGGCTGTGCTCCCTCCTGGAACACACACTCAGAGCCATGGTCAGGATGTGACTCTAGCTAAGAGCAATGAGAGCCATTGCAGGGTCCCAGGCACATGGCATACCAGCAAGTTTGGCATTTCTTTTCTTTTTTTTAGGCTTTTGGCATAGGACTCATATGTTCACCAGAGAGAGACAGAGATAGAAGGAAAGTGAGAAATCATCAACTAGGAGGTATGGCTGTACCACAGTCCTTCTCCTCCATGCTCTGGGGATTTTGAGAATGTACACACATGCACTTGGCATGCTTTTCAAGGTGCCTGGTCTGGGACTCAAACTGAGAAGTCAACCATGTGAGATCCAGCACCTTAACTACCACACCATCTGCTAGCCCAGAAGTTTAGCATTTTTGCAAGATCAGTTGGGCTTCAATGTGAAAAATGAGTTGGGTAGGGCAAGAAAGAATGTAGATTCAGGAGGTATTTAGGAAAAAAGGGATGATACATAAGAGGAAAACCCACCAATGCTTAGAAATCATTTGGACATAGATTGTCATCTATCAGTTGATATATTGTTACTAGTAGGAAAATTTCATTTCGATTTTTAGTTTTTAAGTTGACAAGTAATCGTGTCCATTTGTTGGATACAATGTGATGTTTTGATATATTTATATATTGAAGAAAGATGAAGACAAGTTAATTTAACATATCCATCAAAAAGTCGATTTTAGGAAGAAACTTTGACATTGGGGATGTTTCCAAAAACTGTTCCACGATTACCCTCTCTGAGCTTTGTTTAATGAGATAAAGAGAATCAGTATAATAAAGCCTGGCATGTGATCTTACCACTAGACACAGTTGGCGTCATACTGGAAAAATCAATGTGAACATACCCAGTGTGGTCAAAGCACGTTCGACTTGTTTCAGAGATTCAACCACCAGATGAGTTGGGTATGGCTTCTCCCATGGGGGATCCAGAGGCCTGGGTTGAATTGCTTTTTCACCATGAACATTGTTAAGAGGCCAAATCACAGACTAAAATCACAGCAAAGTTCATGATGTACTCACGCGTGTACCACTTCTCGCTGGTTCCTTTGGGTGGCTCTGACTTGGACAGTTATTTTATCTTCCCAAGGTCCACATTCCTTATCTGAAAGAGTGACCGAGAAAGGACAACATGCGTAAGGAACTCATGATCCTTAGTCATCAAATATTAGTTTCCTTCCTCTGTCTCTGAAAATAATGATAAGATCTAGCTAACACCAGATTTGCAATAAAGTGATAGTACCTAGCTAATAGTTGTTGAGAGCCTATGATGGACCACCAACTATTCAAAACACTTTTATTAACTCATTTAATCCTATAAACAATCCTCTGAAATAGGTATCATCATTACAGTCACTTTATACATGAAAAAACAGGTTCATAGAACCAGGGCCACCCAAGTGAGTGGCAGGGTCAAACTTCAGAATCAAGCAGTTTGCGTGGGTACTGAAGGAAAACAAGTTTCCACACAACTTACGGGCCAAGCACAGGCAGAAACACAGGTTGAAATTTATGTTAATCACCTTCTGTGATTCTATGCCCTCGATAAATTCAGATAGAAAAAGCCAAGTTGACTGCACAGAGGCACAGCGCTCTGAAAAATTTAACACTGCGTCATGCGTATGAAGAATGAAACCTGCTGGATGTCTGTTTCACAGCATTCCCAATGCTCTCCCACCCTTCTCCTTACTACAAAGGAACAGCAACTTCAATTTATATGCCAACTAATCACGCCCAGCATTCTGAGGTACTTTGCTGGGGACCAAGTGCAGTGGTTTAATGGTACAGGGTGTCCTGCTGGGGTGATGATAGAGAGGAGAAACTGCATGGGGCCTCCAGGCTGGCTTACAGAAGGGAACTCAGTCGGGGATCTAGGCAAGCTGGCCCAGCCCAGACTGAGCAAGGCTGAAGGTTTAAAAGGAACTCTTCTTTCTTCTCTGGTGAGGAGCAAAGAAATGCTGCAGACATTGATGTTCTGTGGAAACCAACTGTCTAAAGAGGAGGCTTTAAGCACAACCACTGCAAAGATAACAGCTAGATTATAGAAGACAGCACATGGAGGACTAAACTTTTTATGTCATCGTTTGCTAGAAAGGCCACTGAATATTGACGTGTAATAATGTGGTGTACTCTTCCTACTTCGATAGCTGAGAATGAACAGTAAATTTAAAAAAAAATGTTTAAAGTATCCAGCCAGGTAATTTAATTATGAGCATGGATCAACATTTCAACATTCGTGACAAGCGACTTTGCTAGCCTTAGAAGGGACATTTTATGGAAAAAGAGGAACACGGGATAATCAATGTCGTTGGGATACATGTGAAAAGAATGTCTGGTTAAGAAGATCATTAGACCTTTGACTGACAGCCAGTTAAATAGGTGGGTAGGTAGTTTCCCAGAAGAGGACTTAATCTCATTAAAATTTAATGCAAAATTGCTTGAGCATTTTATCACAAATCTTAATTTCCTTCCTAGTAGGAGGTTGTGCATTACATCATGAAAAAACTTCTGTCTCAAACCAGGTTGAGACAATTTCTCTTTATCATAAGCCGGGGAGCTGACTGAAGCACCAGGTACTCACCTCAGGTTAGGGGAAGGATGAACATGATGTCCAGAAGTAAAGTCCTAGGCCTAGGCAAAAGGAGGCAAGAAGAGCCCCTCAGGTGACAGTCCAGCCACACGGAAACTCTGGCCTCCATGTGACATACATGACTCCATGTCTGTTATGCACTGTTTCTCTAATGTAAGTTTCCAGATCAGAGATTGTGTTTGTTATACTTTTTTCCCCACGCATATCCTCAAGCACATGGTAGGCACACAATATTGACTGAATGAACAAATGTCTAAACACTCAGATAGCCAGTAACACTGCTTTCCCTATATTCCACGCACACCGAATGGGGAGCTTAAATCATATTAAATCATGACTGTATTTTATGAACTGATATCTGGGAAGCACATGTGACAGGTTTGTTTGTTTGTTTTGTTTTGTTTTGTTTTGTTTTCCCTTAGGTTTTTGCCATGGGAAAAAATTTCAGCCTTTGGGGATCAGCAGGTGGCGTGGTGGTTAAGGTGCTGGACATTCCCACATGCCAACTGCGGTTCGAATACCAAACCTGGTGGCTTGCTTTCCTTACTTTCCCTCTCTTTCTCTCTGTGTATCTCTCTGGTCAAATTAAAATAAATTAATGACTAAATAAAATTAAATAATTATTTTTAAAAATTTCAGCCTTATCTTATAAAAAGACCTCTATCCAGACATAGGATTCACTCAAGGGAGCCATCATTATAATTATGACGATGAAGAACAAGTCAGTGGTGCTGGGGATTAGTA
>NW_006159657.1:7157353-7164650 GCF_000334495.1 Tupaia belangeri chinensis | reverse complement strand
AAAGGTGGGTAGATGTGATTATAAAGGGACAGCATGAGGGAGTTTGGAGGGGAGGGGGAATATTATGTATTCTGATTGTGGTGGTTATATAAATCTACACATCTATTAAAATCTACAGAACATTAGACAAGTCAATTACTTAAATTTTTGCCACTAAAAGTCTGTTGAAAGAATAATCTTGAGGTAGGGAGTTTTGTCAGCCAAGCACCATTGCTTTCTCCTCCTGGATAAGCCCCCACCTCCAGACATGGTTAGGTCTCTAGGAATGACACATACACTGTGACACTCCACCACCATCCCCATCCTTCAGGATGATTGACACTGGATAGACCCCAGGCTGGACCAATCAAGGTTCTCTTTCTTTCTCAGCTATCTGAAATCGGGACTAAGCTACAAAAATAAGTCTCCGAGAATGGCTGGATTGAGTAACAAGACAATCTATGGTTATAAGGGAACCATATTCTGTTACAGAGATAGAGAAGTCTGGTTTACAAAGGAAGAGAGAAAAGGATGCAAACCCTCTGAAAGAAGTGGAGGTAAGAGAAATGAGAGAGAGAGAAGATCAAACATGTCAACTGGCTGATTGTAAAGGTCTCCAGCTCCTAACTCCTCTTCTTAAGGTCCATTTACTTTATTATCTTTGATTTCAATGAGTCATTCTATGGTCTTCTGTACTCTTGTTTACGTCTCTATTTAATTAGGCTCAAGGTATCCTGTTTCTAAAGCATAGACTCGAAATTAATCTATGTGCCTTGAAATACTATCTCCACTACCATCTACTAACAAAAATTTGGGCAACCTTTTGATGCCACAGTTTTCGGACCTCTAAAATAAAGATAATAGTACCTTGCAAAGAATTGTGAGGATTAAAGGAGCCCATGTGAAGTTCTTAGAGCAATGTCTGACATACAATAATAACCTAGATATGGTTGCTGTTGTTATTACTAACACAGCATTATCATAATCTGTTTAAATCCCCAATCTCATTTCAGAGCTACAATTCTGTTTTCTGAGGTGAGAGAACAAAATATGGGAAAACAACTCATCCTCTATACAAGCTCCAAGACTTCTCCAAACATGAAAAAACAAAACCCCTTGAAATGATGATTCTAATATAATGCAAAATTATAAACATCAAGAAATGTATCATATTTCTCTAAATTCTCATAAGATGGCCTATGGAATTATGCCACATAACACAAATTCCAGATCTTTCACTAAGTCTGGTCCTATCCTCTCTGTGAAGATGATACGAAGTTGTAGCTGACTTCTTACTTCTGTATTGTAATTTATAATTTTACAAAACACGAGACCAGCAGATAGCATAATGGCTATGCCACTAAACTATCATGTAGTCGAACATGGTTTCGAGTCCTGGACCTGGTGGCTTAAACTCATGCTAGGCACGTGTGCATGTGCACCCAAGATCCCGAGAAGAGAATGGAGGAGAAGGAACTGCAGCATGGCCAACCCCCCTGGGGGGTGATTTCTCACTCTCTCTCTCTCTCTTTTTTTCTCTCTGTCTTTCTGGCAAATGCACGTGCCCTATAGCAAAAACCTCTCCATAAATAAATAAATAAATAAATAAAATAACAAATAAATAAAATTTTGCAATACACTTTCTTGGATTCTATTGCATGTATTTCTTTATGACAGTCCATTGAGGCATATATTATTGTGGAAATTTTACAGATGAGGAAATTAAGGCTCAGAGAGTGGCTGACAATATCCAGCTACTTCGTTTCATCACTAGGACAGAGATCTCTGGCCCTGGGGGTTAATGGGGATGAAGTTTTTCCACAATAATCATATTTATGCCTACCAAATGAACAACTCTTCAGATAAAGCCCAGCCTGGCATGTATATTTTCCCTACTTATCAAATTCTACTTCCAACTCTTATGTTCCAGACCACATATTCAGTGCTCATGGAGGTCCCGTGAGGTTAGCATATCATCCTTATTGTACAGATGACAAAACCAGGTCTTCAACAAGCCAAAGTTTTCCTCTGGGTATGTGAGCTAGTGATTGTGTGAACCTAAAAATATCAACCCAAATATCTCTTGACTTCAAATCCAGTATTCTCTTCCATTATAAGATACTCTCTCTTGGGTTACTTTTTAAATTTTTTAAATTACCAGAGGATGCACACCAGAGAGAGACATATAGACAGAAATAGAGGAAGAAAGCACCTGCCAATGGGGTGTGGTCCTGCCACAATCCCTTCCCCTCCTCTCCTCCATTCTGTTGAAATCTGGGGGCATACATGACACTTCAGAATGTTTGAGCCACCAAGACTGGGACTTGAATTTCAGTCATCCAGGGGGGTCCAGCTCTTTAACCACTAAGCTATGGGGCCAGGCTGGTTACTTTATTCTTAACTCTGGAATTTCAAATTACCCACCAGGATGGGGTAGTAAATGTGTTCTTCATGGTCAGAAAAAAATGGCATAGCTCAGAGAGAAACATACTTGCTTTTCCAAGTGGATAGAGACAGCATGAAAGCTGAGTTGGATTACTTAAAACTGTGTGTGTGTTACACAAGAATGAGGTATATTATTTAGATTCCAGTAGAGAAAGATGTCCAAGATAGAGTATTAATTGTAGGTAGGGCAGGAAGGGGTAATGAAAGAAGCAAATTATAAGATGTTTTAGCTGTTGGCTTAAAATTAACAAACTTAATAGGCATGTAATAAGTTAGGGTGTTTCTCCAGAAACATGGCATTTATCACAGGACAGGTAACAGGGGTGGATCTGGTGCCTGGCAGAGCAGAGTTTCATTGGTCTTCAAGCCAGGACAAAAAGGCTGTTTACAGGCACAGTATCTGGCTGGCGCTGGACACTCTCCTAGCTCCAGCTACCATAAAAATTGTGATTTGTACTAAGGAAATAATTGCAAGAGAGGGGGAATATGAGAGACAAGAGAAGCTGTGTGTGTGTGTGTGTGTGTGTGTATGTGTGTGTGTCTGTGTACATGTAAACTATAAGATGTATTAGAGGGTTTCAGGAGACTAAGGCCTGCACCCAGAGAGGCCACAGAGTAAGCTATTGGAACAACAGTTTACTCAAATGGGAAGAGAAACTGGCTCACTGGGGTTTGCAGCAATGTAATCCCAGGTCACTGTGAATTTTATGCCAGAATTTAAGGATTATACCAGCACAGTCAGAGAACCTGTGCTTCAAGAGTGACCATGTGAAAATGATAACTACCAATGCCAAAACCAACATCATTCCTCAGCCAACTAAGGAGGAATTTTCTTTTTATTTTCACAGGGATGGCAAGCAGATCTGCCTCCTTGAACGCATAAGCACTCCTGCGTTTTCACCAATTACTGTAGGAAAGAGGACTCAGGATAGGAGAAAAACTATTCTCACAGTATGAGGTTTCAGAGATATTCAATTTAGATAATAAAAGGAATGAGACTAGACTTCTACTTTTGCCTACGACAGTGGCTCATATCATTTTAAATCCTCTGCCTGTTACAACTATAAAATCTGGGAGAAACGTTTTGCAAAGGCTGCTTAAGGTCATCCAAAGGCAACCAAAGCATCCAGAAGTTGATGAGGCAAGACCATGAGGAGCTGAGAGCAATGTTGTGCTGAGCCCTGTATCGGCCGGTCTTTCCTGTAGAGTCACCTGCCAATGTACAGTGCGTAGCAGAGGCCAATCTACAACAGCAATCTCAGTAGAACATGCAGTCACTTTTCCAAGCTGGGGGAGATCAACCTGAACTTCAGGCCTATCAAGACATCAAGAAGTTGAAGGTCCCAGACCGTCAAGAAAAAAGAGAATTTCTCAGATGTGAGCCAAAGATTCCACGTACCATTTTCCCTCAAGGCATTTTCAAGCTTCAGAGATGCACACACAGAGTGAAATGCTGAGGACCCATGAAGGACGCATGTACCAGGACACCAAAAGCTAAGGCTACAGAGGCAGAATTTGGAGGTACGAAGAGAGCAGAAAGAGTAGACACTAGGTAGAGGGGGAAAGCAGGATTTGAGTTGGAACTGCTAGTAGGCAGTGCCCTTGGATTAGGGATTACATGTTAGGGCAGAGCCAGTACTCATACCACCGGAAACCTAGCCCCCACTGGGTCAGCCAGGTTGCATGGTGGCTAAGGTGGCTGGATTGCACATGGCCAGGTGTGTGATTCAATCCCAGACCTGGCTACTTGAAAAGCTTGCATGTGCATGTGTGCCCAAAACCCCACGAGGAGAATGGAAGAGAAGAGACTGAGGTATGGCCATTTCCCCTCCCCAACCCAAGTGCAGTGTTTTCCCACTTTTCCTCTTTCTCTGTCTCGGTCTCTCTCCCTCTTAGGAGTGCACACACCCTATACCAAATTAAAACAAAACAAAACAAACTAAAGAACCCCTGCCCTCACTAAAGCAGGGTGATCTGGTCATACTTATCTGACAGAAACTGAAACAAATCCTCAGTAGAAAAGAATCTCATGCAGTGTCTCTCTCTCTATTTTTTTTTTTGTATAAAATAGTCAGCAATCTACGAAAACCTCATGCAGTGTCTCTCTCTCTATTTTTTTTTGTATAAAATAGTCAGCAATCTATGAAAACAAACAAAACAAAAATCAAAATGAGCAAACCAAAAACAGGTATTTTGGGAAACAGAACAAAATAAATGAAAACATAGACAAAAAAAAATTCCCAGAAATTAATCCAGACATTGAGTTATCATACGTGGACTTTAAAGTAACTATTATTTCCAAAAACATAAAAAGATGGAGAATGTATTATAGAGTTAGAAACTCCAAGGGAAAAATAAAAGAAATAAGTCTAAGATTGGAAAAGATGTGACTCAAATTCATAATTCAGTAATGATTTTACTAGAAAATAAGACACAGCAAGGAAGATTAATTAAGTAAATAAAATGTATTTGGGTTGAGGCATGGGGATAGGAAGGGAAGGAGGGGAATAAAGATAAATAAATGTGTATGACCCAAGAAACATGGTAACAAAGATTAACAAATGTGTAATTAGAAATGAGAAAGAGAGAATAAAAGAAAAGTAATGAAAAGAAAAGAAAAGAACTTCAAGAGGTAACTTGAAAAGACTGAAACTTTCCCAAAACTAACAGAAGATCAAGCCGGATTTAAGAAGCTCTATAAACACTGAGAGGAAATGAATGTAAAATAAAATATAACATGTAGGCACATTGTTGCAAAGCAAAAACAAAGCAGATTGAATGACTAACCAGAGGAAGGAAAAGGCATATCACTTTCCAAGGAATATCTATCTGTAAGACTAACAGCAGATTTATCCATTGAAATGATAGAAACTGAAAGCCAACCTCAAGTTCTGTACACAGCATGATAATGAAGATACAATAAATACAGTTTTAGATAAGTGAAAACTAAAAGGTTTATTGACAGCAGACTGGTTCTAGAGGAAATATGAAAGGGTATTTTTTCTTCAAGTAGGAAAACAAAAACAAATCCTAGAACAAAACATGGCAATGTAAGAGGAATGAAGAGCACTGAAAAGGACAAATTCAGGAATAAATTTCAATTAATATTGTCTGCTAAAAAATTGGTGGTATGTCTTAGAAGTGTTTACTACTTTTCTAGAATTAAAGTATGTAACATAAGAAATAGGAGAGGTGAAATAGAAGGAAGCTGCTGTAAGATTCTAGATGTGCTGGGGCCAGCAGGTGGCATGGTGGATAAGGGTACTGGACTCCCATATGGTCAACCACAGTCTGAGTCTCAGACCTGGCAGCTTCCCCTCTCTATCTCCCTCCCGCCCTCTCTGATCAAATTCAAATAATAATAAAGATTTTTAAAAAAGGATTCTAGATTTGTCTAGGAATTTTTTTAAATGGTGACATAAAGCATATTTTTATGTCAGTGATGCATACTGTAATTTCTACTGAAACTGCTAAAAATAAGAGAATGTACACTGACAAGCTAAAAAGTGAGAAAAATGGAATAAAAAGAATTGATTGATCCAAAAGAAGAAAGAATAAACAAAAATAGAATGATATGTTTTAAGATAAATATTTCAGTGAGTGGACTACATAATTCAGTTCCTGGATTAAACAATTTAATTAAAAGAGATATTCAACCACAATAAAACAGACAACTATATGTTGCTTATAAGAAACAGACCTTGAATACAAAAATATAGAAAAATTGAAATTAGAAGGATGGTAGAAGATCTACAAGGACCGGCCAAGGCCAATGTAACTATACCAATATCAAGATGAAGTAGACATTACTGCAAGAAATAGAATAGAGATAAAGATTTATATAGGAATATTTATAAAAGCTTTCTCACAAGAGCCCCAAACTGGAATCCACCAATTTTTCCAGCAATATGATAAATAAGCAAATATATTGCAGTAGGGCCATACAATAGAACAATGCACAATGACTAGAATAAACAAACTTTGGGGCTGGCAGGTGGCATGGTGGTTAAGGACGCATGGCTGACTGCAGTTCAAGTCCTGGACCTGATGACTTGCTTTCTCACTTTCTCTCTCTTGCTCTCATTCTGTCCCTCTCTAGTCAAATTAAAATAAATAAAGTAAAAATAATTCTTTAGAAAAAAGAATAAGCTGGGACCAGTAGTTCGAGTAATGGCTATGTCGCTGGACTCCCATGTAGTCCGCAGTTCGAGTCCTGGACCTGGTGGCTTAAACTCACGCCAGGCGCATGTGCGCTAATGCCCAAGATGCTGAGAGAAGAATGGAGGAGAAGGGATTGCAGCGTGGCCATCCCCCCTAGGGGGTGATTTCTCACTTTTTACCTTTATGTCTCTTTCTGTCTTTCTGGCAAGCGCACGCGCCCTATAGCAAAAACTTCTCCAAAAAAAATAAGCTAATTTTGGATAGACGCAAAATTTCAGATGAATTTCGTAGATAAAAATCAACATTTTATAATAATAAAAGAAGTCAGAACAAAAAGAACACATGCAGTATGACTCTAGCAAAAACTCTGAAACAGGAAAAGCTAATGAGTGGTGGTGAAAGTCCCACTCATGGTGATCTTTGAAGGACGAAATGACCAAGAAGGTACACAGTGTTCTTCTGGGCTTCTAGGTAACGTTCACACAGTAATCCAGGTTGTGGGTTCACCTCTGTGAACACCTCTACAACCTGTGCACTTTCGTGAATGTATTTTACTTCAAAAATATTCTAGAAATAAAAGAAATGTGATTTTATTTGACATACCAAGCTATTGAAAAAAGCATATATGATTGCTTACAATCACCATAATCACTAATAACAAGACTAAACACTTCACTAGCCCTGTCTGCATACCACACACTCTTCCAAGTAT
>NW_006159657.1:7154704-7157342 GCF_000334495.1 Tupaia belangeri chinensis | reverse complement strand
CGCTCTTCCAAGTATTGTAAATAGGTTAGTGGGGCACATGTAAGACTCCTGTTAAGTGGGTTCTAGTCTTTATTATAATTATTGCAGGAGGGCGTGTGCACTTGTCAGACAGAAGGGCAGAAGGAGAAGGTGTGGGTGTGGTCACACCACGATCCCTTCTTCATTTCACCTTCCTGTCAGGGTTTGGGACATACATACACACATGCCCAGCATATTTTCAAGTCACTGTGGCTGAGATTCAAACCACAGACAGATACACCATGCGGGATACAGCTTCCTTAACAACTAGGCTAAGAACCAGCCAGTCAGTTCTATTCTCACCCCATTTCCAGATAAAGAACTCGTACTGAATGGAAGGGAGTTCACATAACTTGCCCTGAGGACACACAGTGCACAGCGCGCTCCTCTCTCCCCCTCCTTACTCCCTGCCCTCTCCAGCTCTTCTGCTCCCCTCTGTGTCGCATATTAGAATCACTTGGGGAGATATACTTTTCAAAGTCAATATCCAGGCTACAACACAAACCAATGTCTGGGACACAGACAACGCTATTTCTTTTCTTTCTTTTTTCTTTCTTTTGGAGAGGTTTTTGCTATAGGGCGCATGCGCTCACCAGAAAGACAGAGAGACACAGAGAGATAGAAGGCGAGAAATCACCCCCCCAGGGGTATGGCCACACTGCAATCCCTTCTCTTCCATTCTCCTCTTGGGATCTTGGGCATTCATGCATACGCGCCCGGTGTGAGTTTAAGCCGTGGGTCCAGGACTCAAACTGCAGTTGACTACATGGGAGTCCAGCGACATAGCCATTATACTAACTGCTGGTCCCATGAGCTGCCTTCTTAAAGGTACAGCCCCAACAATTTATGGGGGGAGCAGGGATAGAGGTCTGGCATTTATTTTCCCAGCTTCCTTCATCAGAAAACACCTGGAGGTCAGCATTCACCTACTTCCAGAAACAAATGCCAAGGGTGTGACTGTGAGAATAAGACAGTTTTACCCTGCTCTGGTGCGACACCCACCCCTCACACCGTTCAATGACACCTCTCCCACAGGCGCCCAGAGAGAGGCTGTGCCACCCACTGACTGCAGATACCTTTCCCCCGGCTCTGTCTGTGATCTCACGTCAAGGCCTCAATCAGCACATGGACTAAAGTTTCCGTGATGCTCAAGTGAGCAAGGAGGAATTTTCTAACCTTAAATGTTATCATGTGATGCTGGCAAAAACTTTCTGAGAAAGAACTCTTTGGAAATTTCTATGATCTGAACCTCAGTGTGCGAGAGATAAAAGAGAACAATGTTTGCACAAGCTTTATCAATGAAGGGTGCTGTCATCACCATCCCCAGCCATAAAGGAAATGAATATAGGCAGTTCTTTGAAACATATCATTTAAAACAACAAAATGGATTTTGAGTCAAAGCAGAAAAAGTTAAAGCAGAGAAAGGTTTAGTGTGTGTCCATGACATCTCTGGTAAGATTAGTGAGAAATAGGTGCAAGATGTTCCCCTCGGGCACCTTTCCCAGAAGATGGGTTTACTTCTAGTATCTTGTGCCTATCTTCTTACCTGTCCCCTAAGAGATCTGCTTTCTTAATATCTAAAATGGCATCTGCACATCCCGATGTCGGCTTCCCTAAGTCAGCTGCTCCTATAAAACTGACAATGTCAGAGCCAGCATGTGGTATGATGCTTATGGAGCCGGACTCCCACAGTGGCTGCCCATGGTTCAAGTCCCAGACCTGGCGGCTCGCTTTCTCATTTTGTTTGTCTCTTTCTCTCTCTTTCTGGTGAGCACATGTATTCTGCAGCAAACTAAAAAATCATAATAGTAAATAAAAATTAAACAAATAATTCTTAAAAAAAAAAAAACTGACAATGTCACACGTCGCATGCAGAGAGGAAGCTCCTCGTTGAGCTATCACTGTGGAGATTCTTGAGATGTCAAGAAAGGTAGTCCCAATCACTGAACCACTTTGTGCTGAGACCCACAACCCATGTGAGACCAGTAAGTGTGTGGATAAACATACTTTCTGCCCATTTTCTGTATGTTTCCATCCTGTAACCCAGGCTATCTGAGTGGAGGGTTCTTGCTGAAAGTTTGGTACAATGAAGAGTATTTTATACCACGACATAACCGAAAACCTAACAGTCAAGTACCTTGCTATAGGAATTCCATCCCTCTTCCTGCCTGCCAATGGAATTTCTCCTGGACTACCTAGATGAGCCCCACTATCTTTCTTCTTTGTTTTTCTAGCCTCCCCTTTGTCCCAGGAAAGTCATAATTCTCAAATTACTATTAATCTCATCTGCAAACTAGTTTCATAATCTGTTTCATTATTTCCTTCCTGACTATACTTTCCTATCTCACCTCCCACCAAACTCAAGTAGTCTATATGAAGTTGTTTTTTAAAAGAAATTCTGTTTAGGGAACCAGCAGTTAGCGTAATGGCTATGTCGCTGGATTCCCACATAGTCGACCGCGGTTCGTGTACCGGACCCGGTGGCTTAAAACTCACGCCGGGCGCATGTGCGTGCGTGCCCAAGATCCCGAGAGGAGAATGGAGGAGAAGGGATTGCGGCGTGACCATCCCCCCTGGGGGGTGATTTCTCGCTTTCTGTCTCTATGTCTCTCTCTGTCTG
>NW_006159657.1:7150638-7154523 GCF_000334495.1 Tupaia belangeri chinensis | reverse complement strand
TCCCGCATACTTACGAAAAACATCCACAAAAAAAAAAAAAAAAAAAAGAAATTCTGTTTCCAGATGTAAAATCATTAATTTTTTACCATACTTTAACCAAATGATATAAGTGCCTTTCTGTTTCTAAACAAAGCCAGTAGATGATACTGAATCTCTGCCAGGCACTGATCAACTTGGGACGTCATGGCTGAGATGACAAAATCCCTAAGTTCATCGAGCTCCCAGGAGGGTGTTTGATAAATGCTTATTTGTTTGAAGAAAAAATACATTAAAGTCTTCTGCATTAATGAATGAACTAGAGGCATTATTTAAACACCTGTGATTTGAAACACAGAGTTTTATGCACAATGATTGTTTTCTTCTAAGGATATCTGCCTAGGCTCTTTCATTCCATAAATAGGAGGACCACAGCCATAGAAGCGATGCTTCTAACCACTCTCCACTAAATCCACTTTATCAAAATAACCAACACTCTGTTTCCTCTGCAAAACATACTGACTTCTCTCTGCTCTCTGCAGAAGTCTGAAAGCTCGTGGTTAACGGGAAACTCTAATTCTTCTGCTAGATTAACCAGCCAACTACCAGTTCTAATTATATCAGATCAGAAGCCTTCTACTGCATTTTTCCAAATAAAAACAGTTTCTCCCCAAGTGGGGCTCTAATGTAAGCCGCTGAAAAATGTAATTCTGTTTTCTTCCTACCCCATGCAAATCACTGGATGCCTCAGAAATACTTTGTCAGGACAATATAAAATTCACCTCCTTCGGTTACAAAGTATAACTACAATCCTCTTTTACAGAATGGATAAAAGGGTATCTGTCCTATCAGTTACCTATTCATGTGTAACAAAGTCTCCTACTACTCTGCTTTAAAACAAGATTTTATTGTTGAGTTGATGGGTGAGTAGGAAAGTTCTATTGATCTAGGCAAAGCTTGGGGAATCTCATGTTGTCGGCAGCAGCTGACAAGGCCATCTGGCACCAACTGGTCAAGGATGGCCTTACATCACTTATGATTAGTTGGCTATTGGCTGATCCCTGAGAGTCTCTGTATCCCTCAGGCTTGAGAGAAAATAGATACAAGACCTGTTGAAATCTATGTTCAAAACGGACACACTGTTGCTTCCACTGCTTTCTAATGGTCCAAGTAATTTATAAGTAATTTAGTATGGACTAAATTGTGTTCCCCGAATTTGCATGTGAAAGCCCAAACCCTACAATGTAACTGTATTTGGAAATAGGGCTTTTAAGGAGATTAAATTCAGTCATAGGAGTAGAGCCCTAATCCAACAGGACTGGTGCTCTGACAGGAAGAGACGGGGGATACAAGCATACAGGGGAGACCTTGTGAAGACACAAAGACGCAGTGAGAAGGTGGCCATCTGTGAGCCAAGGAGGAAAGCCTCAGGCAAAACAAAACCTACCGACACCTTGGTCATGAACTTCTAGCCTCTGGAACTATGTGAAAATAAATTTCTGTTGTGTAACTTTCTAATGGAAGCCCTAACATACTCATTCAAAAAGAGACTCCATATTTATTGTAGAGAAATACATCCCATCTATTTATGAAAGGGGCTACAAATTCCAAGTGGATGTAGAGAAGGATAGAGAATCAGATCATTATTGTAATCGATGTACCACATCAGCTGAGGCAGCATTATCAATTTTTTTTTGTAATGTATCTGAAATTAATGTGCAAATGTTAGTACTCAAAAGAAAATCAGTGGGTTCCCTTCCATTATGGACACAGAAAGTTATGAAAGACAATTGCTGTCACCCAAGAATCGAAACAAGTCACTCAAGCTATATCAAAGAGCTGAGCACACGCACGCACGCACGCACGCACACGCGCACACACACACACCCCAAAAGAAAGTGAGAAGCTCCATACAACTGAAAGATGCCTCACTGTCCTCATTCCTGGTAACACTGGAGAGGAAAGACACAGTAGTCAGGGTCCTCCAGAGATACAAAACCAATAGGACATGTCCCTAGATATGGGAGACGAGACTTATTAGGAGAACTGGCTCATGGAGTTATGGTGATCAAGAAGTCCTCCAACAGAATATCTGCAAGCTGGAGACCTAGGAATGCATCACTGGATGCCTCAGAAATACTTTGTCAGGACAATATAAAATTCACCTCCTTCGGTTACAAAGTATAACTACAATCCTCTTTTACAGAATGGATAAAAGGGTATCTGTCCTATCAGTTACCTATTCATGTGTAACAAAGTCTCCTACTACTCTGCTTTAAAACAAGATTTTATTGTTGAGTTGATGGGTGAGTAGGAAAGTTCTATTGATCTAGGCAAAGCTTGGGGAATCTCATGTTGTCGGCAGCAGCTGACAAGGCCATCTGGCACCAACTGGTCAAGGATGGCCTTACATCACTTATGATTAGTTGGCTATTGGCTGATCCCTGAGAGTCTCTGTATCCCTCAGGCTTGAGAGAAAATAGATACAAGACCTGTTGAAATCTATGTTCAAAACGGACACACTGTTGCTTCCACTGCTTTCTAATGGTCCAAGTAATTTATAAGTAATTTAGTATGGACTAAATTGTGTTCCCCGAATTTGCATGTGAAAGCCCAAACCCTACAATGTAACTGTATTTGGAAATAGGGCTTTTAAGGAGATTAAATTCAGTCATAGGAGTAGAGCCCTAATCCAACAGGACTGGTGCTCTGACAGGAAGAGACGGGGGATACAAGCATACAGGGGAGACCTTGTGAAGACACAAAGACGCAGTGAGAAGGTGGCCATCTGTGAGCCAAGGAGGAAAGCCTCAGGCAAAACAAAACCTACCGACACCTTGGTCATGAACTTCTAGCCTCTGGAACTATGTGAAAATAAATTTCTGTTGTGTAACTTTCTAATGGAAGCCCTAACATACTCATTCAAAAAGAGACTCCATATTTATTGTAGAGAAATACATCCCATCTATTTATGAAAGGGGCTACAAATTCCAAGTGGATGTAGAGAAGGATAGAGAATCAGATCATTATTGTAATCGATGTACCACATCAGCTGAGGCAGCATTATCAATTTTTTTTTGTAATGTATCTGAAATTAATGTGCAAATGTTAGTACTCAAAAGAAAATCAGTGGGTTCCCTTCCATTATGGACACAGAAAGTTATGAAAGACAATTGCTGTCACCCAAGAATCGAAACAAGTCACTCAAGCTATATCAAAGAGCTGAGCACACGCACGCACGCACGCACGCACACGCGCACACACACACACCCCAAAAGAAAGTGAGAAGCTCCATACAACTGAAAGATGCCTCACTGTCCTCATTCCTGGTAACACTGGAGAGGAAAGACACAGTAGTCAGGGTCCTCCAGAGATACAAAACCAATAGGACATGTCCCTAGATATGGGAGACGAGACTTATTAGGAGAACTGGCTCATGGAGTTATGGTGATCAAGAAGTCCTCCAACAGAATATCTGCAAGCTGGAGACCTAGGAATGCCTGGAGACCTAGGAATGCACAGAACCAGAGATGTCAATGGTTAACTCAGTCTGAGGCCAAAAACCTGAGAAGATGGTGGCTGAGGGAGGAATCTGATAGAACCTGGGGTCCAAAGGCAGGCATGCCTTGAGTGCTGATGCCCAAGGTAACAGAAGAAAAACTCTATCCCCTTTCTCTACGATTTTGAGATACTTGCCATTAGCAACAGCCCCCACTTCCTCGAACCAGTTTTCTGGTTTAGTTTCTTTTCCATTGCTAATATCCACAGACTGGGTAATTTATAAAGAATAAAGGCTTGGGAACCAGCAGTTAGAGTAATGGCTAAGGCGCTGGACTCCCATGTAGTCGACCATGGTTCGCGTCCCGGACCTGGTGGCTTAAAAAAAAAAAAAAAAGAATAAAGGCTTGT
>NW_006159657.1:7098121-7150573 GCF_000334495.1 Tupaia belangeri chinensis | reverse complement strand
CTGCAGAGAGTCCTGAGGGAATCGCACAGTGAGAGGGCTAGAGTCTATGTCAGCTCTGATCATTCTCGCTTACAAAGCCACAATATTCAATCATGGGGATCCCACCCTTATGACTTCATTTCATTCCATCGCTGGGTTAAATATGCACCATCTTAATACCATCAGATAGCAAGCAAATTTTAGAGGACATAGTCAAATTGTAGCAAGGGGAGAATCAAAACATCGGATTTCTTTTAAAAACTATTAATGGCGGGGGACCAGCAGTTAGCGTAATGGCTATGTCGTTGGACTCCCACGTAGTCGACTGCAGTCCAAGTCCCGGACCCAGTGGCTTAAACTCATGCTGGGTGCGTGTGCGTGCGTGCCCAAGATCCCAAAAGGAGAATGGAGGA
Organism: Tupaia belangeri chinensis; assembly: GCF_000334495.1. Classification (NCBI taxonomy): domain Eukaryota; kingdom Metazoa; phylum Chordata; class Mammalia; order Scandentia; family Tupaiidae; genus Tupaia; species Tupaia belangeri. The sequence continues at coordinate 7,150,181 of NW_006159657.1, read as the reverse complement.
GAAGGGATTGTGGTGTGACCATCCCCTCTGGGGGGTGATTTCTCGCTTTCTATCTCTCTGTCTGTCTCTGTCTGGCTGGCAAGGGCACGCGCCCTATAACAAAAACCTCTCCAAAAAAAAGAAAAGAAAAGAAAAAAAAATTAAGGGCCACGGAGGGCTAGCATGATAAATTAGAATTTTAGGAAGCCCAGTTAAAGCAGGTTTCTTTAAATCCACTAATATTTCTCAGAGGCTTTCACCTTGTGCTTGAGAATTGTGCACCAAACAGAGGTGAGAAAGATCCCCCACTCTGAAATTTATCACCTTTCCCAAGTGTACAATACTGAAGTTTAGAAAGAATGAAGTGGCAGGATTGGAGAGTGTTTTGTTTATTTCATTGTTAACAGAAATACTAGATACTCAGTGATGTATAAAGAAAAAGGGATAAATTAACTCACAATTCTTGTGGCTAAAAGTCCAAAGGTATAGGCCTGGCATCAAGCCAGACTACAGCATAGCCAATGGAAGCAGAGGATGGTGGGTCCATACAGAGAAAGAGAGACAGTTGTAAGCAGCTCTCTAAAAACCAGCCCTCATAAGCCTCATCCCATTCCTACAGGAGCTAGGACTCACAGGGTATTTCAAAACTCATTCATTTATTCATGAGACTGCTGCCTGTATAATGCAATCACTATGATCCAATCACTGCCCAGAAGCTTACCACCTCCCAACACTGAATGATAAAACATGAAACTTTGGGGGACAAGCCATCATCCAAACCACAACAGAGAATGAGAGAAATCACTTTCCATGCATTCTGAACTTTCACCTAAGAAAGACTAAATTAGGGCAGTAAACTAAAGGAAACCATAAGACATTTTAGGCTTTTACACATTACAAAATGGGAGAAAAACAGATAGGATAAATATCTCTCTCTAAATGTTCTCGTCTTATATGTGAGTATAGCTGCCACTCTCAAGAGATCAAGAGACAGGAGAGCAGAACTGAAAAATATGGTTTCCAAAAAAAAAAAAAAAAAAAAGAAACAGGACTGGGGAACAAAGAAAACTCTCCATAAACTCAACAAGTCTGCAAGTTAGTGGTAGAACAAGGAAGTATTTGTGACAGTTCCAAAAGCTGGCAACTAGCTCATGAGGCACAGAGAGGCTGGTGTAATCTCACTAGCACTCAGATCCCAGGTTAGGGGTGAATTAAAACAAACAAACAAAAAAGCTGCAACAAAGCCCAGACTGGCTCAGCTACATATCATGCTGAATCAGTCCCACTGTAGTAGCCAAAACAATAATGGACAAAAATAACAAAGTTGGTGGTATCATACTACCTGATTTCAAAATATATTATCACAATCAAGCAGCATAGTACTAGCATAAAAATAGATACATAGACCAATGGAACAGAATAGAGAACCTGGAAATAAAGCCATAGCCTATGGTTGACTGTTTGACAAAAGAACCAAGAACATACAATTGGGAAAGGACAATCTCTCCAGTAAATGGGACTAGGAAAACAGGATAACCACATGCAGAATGAAATTAGACTTTGACCTCATATCATATACAAAATTAACTCAAAATGGATTAAATACTTGAACCTAAGACCTGAAACTACAAAACTATTAGAAGAAAAGATTATTAGAAGTAAAAGCTCCATAACAGTAGTCTGGGTAGTGATTTTTTGGGAGAGGAACCCAAAAGCGCAGACAACAAAATAAAAAATAGACAAATAAGGTTATACCAAATTTAAAAAGCCTGTACACAGCCAAATAAAGGATCAACATAGTAAAGATACAACCTACACAATTGGAGGAAATATTTGTAAACCACACATTGATAACCAAAATACACAAGGAACTCAAACAACTCAAATGCAAGAATAGAAATAACTTCATTAACCAATTGGCAAAGGGCCTAAATAGACATTTCTCAGGAGAGGACACCCAAATGGCCAACAGGTATATGAGAAAATGCTCCACATCGCTAATCATCAACGAAATACAAATTAAAAGCACAATGAAGTGTCATCCCACACCTGTTAGTTATTATCAAGGAGACAAAAGAGAACAAGTGTTGGCAAGGATGTGGAGAAAAGGGAACTCTTATACACTGTTTCAGAGAATGTAAATTAATATAGCCATTATGCAAAACAGTATTGCAGTTCCTCAAAAAAATGAAAAACAGAACTATCAAATGATTGAGCAATTCCATTTCTAGGTTTATATCCAAGGACTATGAAATCGGTATGTCAGAGACATCTGCACTCTAAAGTTCATTGCAGCACTATACACAGTAGCCAAGACAGAGCATCAACCTGTGTCCATAAACAGATGAGCAGATAAAGGAAAGGTGGTGTATATATACAATGAAATACTCTTCAGCCTTAAAAAAGCAGGAAATATGTCATTTGTGACAACACAGATGAACCTGGAAGACATGAAGCGAAATAAGCCAGGCACAAAAAGATAACCCATGACTCACTTCTATGTGGAATCTAAAAAAGTAGAAGCTGGATGTGGGGGTTGGTTAAAGGTTATAAAACTGTTGTTGGAAAAGGGATACAAAATGTCAGTTAGACTAAAGGACTATGTTTAAAGGTTCTGTTTTACATTATGGTAATTATAATAACAACATATTGTGTGTGTGTGTGTGTGTATGTGTATATATATATATATATATATATATATATATATATATATATATATATATATATATATATATATATATATATAGCTATGAGGGTAGATTTTTAAGTGTTCTCACCACAAAAAAAATATATGCGAGGTAATTTCTGTGATAATTAGTTTTATTTAAACATTCCACAATGTATACATACAAGAGGATCTTTACAAAGTTTACAGAAAAATCATATTATGAAAAAGTTATGCATGAATTTAAAATTTTTCTGCACCAAAATAAACTTTTATTTCAATTTCATTTTTCATAAACTTTTGAAGTCCCTTGTATATAAAACATTACACTATACAATATAAATACATGCAATTTTTACTTGTCAATTCTGACAAATGAAGTTAAAAGATGCATAAGTCCAATATATTTTTATGATGAAAAAATTCATCAGACTAGGAATTTTTTAAAAAGCTTTCTCAAGCTGCCAAAGTATGTCTATGAAAAATCTACAGCCCCTACCAAATCACTCCTGATACTTAATGTTAAAATAGTAAATTCTTTTTCCCAAGATTAAAAAAAGGCAGTATTTTATCTTAGCATTTTTATTTGGCATTATCCTAAACACTACAACTAGTGCAATAAAAAAAATAAAAATAAAGATTAGAAAAGAGTTAAAATCCTAATAATTTGCAGGTTACATTGTTGTGTATGTAGAATGTCTATAGGAATCTACTAAATTACTACAATTGAAATGTAATCATATCAGGTCTTTCCTTTTATTTTTGAATAATTCAGTGAAAATTCTACCGGTGGGGCTGAACAAGTTAGGCACCCCTGCAGGGAAGAAGGGTAAGAAAACTGTGGGTTAGGACAGTGCTGAAGCCGGAGCATCGTGCAGAGGCCATCAGGGGAAGATGTTCCATCACAAGGTGTCAGAGCCTGAGCAGAGTGGAGAGATTGTCTACACAGGTCTTAATCACAGCGCATGCAGGTTGCATACAGCATCCATGTAAAGAGGGAAGTCCAGTGCAAGATGTTGGATCCAGAAGAGCCATTGGTGAGCAGAAACAGCAGCAATGACAGGATACTGCTACCTATGTGTGACTGGTCAAGTAAATAAACATATTGACAGTAATGGTAGGAATCATCTTACTGTCAGTAAAGATTTTTACCACTATGGAAAAGAAGAAAATTAAAATGAACTCTGGAGTGCTAGCATGGAATTAAAGATACAGGTGTACAACCACAGGTTTAAGAAGTATAGACAGATACAGATCTGCATAAGAAATAGATAGATAGATATGATAATGAGCACACCTAAGCTTCATATTTTCATTTCTTTCTTTCTAAAAAAGTTTCTTTCTTTTTAACTTCCATAAGAGAAAGAAACAGAGTGAAAAAGGGAGACAGAGACAACATTCCCATCAGGGTCTTGAGTATCTATATATTTATATACATAATTTTTTTTTGAGAGATTTTCACTATAGGGCGCGTGCGCTCGCCAGACAGAGAGAGACATAGAGACAGAAAGCGAGAAATCACCCCCCAGGGGGGATGGTCACGCCGCAATCCTTTCTCCTCCATTCTCCTCTCAGGATCTTGGGCACGCACGCACACGTGCCCGGCATGAGTTTTAAGCCACCGGGTCCGGGACACGAACCGCGGTCGACTACGTGGGAATCCAGCGACATAGCCATTACGCTAACTGCTGGTTCCTGATAATTTTTAACAAAATCAAAATATCAAATACCTAGGAATAAATCTAATAAAATATATGCAAAACCTACCTAATAAAAAATACATAGCATTACAGAGAAAAGTTTACAAACCTGAATAAATGACGTTATACAATGTTCACCGATCAGAAGACTTAATGCTGTTAAGATATTCGCTGTTTCTAAATTGGTATATAACGCCAACATGATCCCTAACAAAATTCTAGCAAGAAAAAAAAAAAATTCCAGCAGGCTACATATTAGAAATTCATAAAATAGAAACAAAGCTGGAGAAGTGACACTATCTGATTTCAAGTATTATCCTAAAATTACAAGAATCAAAGCAGCTTGAGAATGGGACTATAGGATAAAAAAAAACTAGACCAAAGGAACAGAATAGAATGTGAAGAAATAGACTCACATTCATATGGTCAGTAGATTTCTTACAAGGATGCCAAGTCAATACTATGTGGTAAAGAATGCTTTTTAGTAAACGTTGATAAAAAATAAACAAACTTGTTTATAGGGAAAAAAATGAATCATAAAATCTTTTCTGCATATACACAAAAATTACTTCACAATGAATTACATACTTAAACATAAAATTCAGAACTATAAAATTTCTAGGAGGCACAAAAAGTACAAGAATATTTTCATGGCCTTGGGTACAGAAAGATAATTTTGAACAGAACACTAAATGAACAAACTATATAAGGAACATTTTAGAAACTTGGACTTTTCTCAAAATTAAAATTTTCTGCTCATGAAGACATCATTAAGAAAATTCATAGACAGGTCACACATTTGGAAATATAACATTTACATGTAACCATGGACTTGTATCAGAATTTTAAAATAGAACCCTACAATTTTTAAAAATGTACAACGAAATTTTTTGAAAATCCACAGAATACTTGAACAGATGTTTCACACACAAAAAAAAAAAAAATACATGAATAGTCAACCAGCATTTGAAAAAGACTCAATGTCATTCATCATCAGGGGGATGCAAATTAAAAACCATAATCAGCACTATCTACTGGGAATGGCTAAAATAAAAGATCAATAACCCAATGTGGGCCAGGATGTGGAGCAAGTTGGACTCATATATTGCTGGTGTGAAAATGCAATGTTACTCCCACCTTTAGAACTATGTAGCAGCTTCTTATAAAGGTTTGACATGCATGTGCCTTATGATCCACCTATTCTCCTACATATTTACCCAAAGAAATCAAGTCTCTTATTATCTATCGCCTAGATATTTACCCAAATGAAATCAAAACACATTTATCCAAAGTCTTGTATGAGAGTTCACAGTAGCCATGCTGGTAATAGCCTCCGAAGCAGAAACGATGGAAATACCAATCCACAGGAAGATGTTGAACCCTTACAATGAAATAGCAGTCAGCAATAAAAAGAATGAATAACAAATACATATAATAACAGACACGGATCTCAAAAACAGTCATGTTAATGAATAGAAGCTATAAACAGACAAACAAAACAAAAATCCCAATCATAAGAATAACCATATAAATAGAATCCAGACATGGATAAAATTAAGGTACTGAGAGGTGGGGAAGGAGTTGGCTGAAGGAGCCAATGAGTTTCTGGGATGGTGGAGAACTGTACTGTTTTGAGTTCGTGGTTACACTGGTATATGCGCTTGACAAAATGGACTGAATTGCACATTTTATATTTTTGCATTTTCTTACATTAATTACATCACAATGAATTTTAAAAGTCTCACGTATCTAATAGAGAACCTAGTGAAGAATAATGCAATTATTAGGGTTTTTTTTTTCATTTCATAAGCAAACAATTCTTGAGAAATTAGAAATCCAGCACATGATATGTCAATTACACACCTTCAACTCTGCTAGGAAATGGTGGCTACCCAACAAAACAAAGTAGGGACGGAGCCATCAGGAAATGGAAAAGACCAGACTCCAGTTATGTCGCGGTTTGTACTCAACTGTCAAAAGTATTCTGTCTGAGATCTGGTCACAACTGCACCACTGAGGGTTATAACACTAAATTTGAAGTCAGGCAGACTTATGTTCCAATTGTGCCTTGGAAATTTTCCTCCTATAGCTCTCCATTCTTCTTTAATAATTCTGTCATCCTTCAGTCTAGAGGTAGAGAGTTGACTATTTCTTCCCATTTCAGTCTATTAAATGGCCTTGCTTGGGGCGTCCTCATTTTAAGTTTACCCCTAAGGGTCGCAAAGTTTAGCATCAGTTCCAAACGCACGCACAGCACCAAATTTATAAATAAATTCTTGACTCAGCCCCTCACCCCCTTCCTCTCATTGTGAACTAGCAAAGAATTAGATGTCATACCAAGGGCTGGGAACATTGGAAAGTGTAACTGGAATGTGAAACACTTTCCTTGAACAAGCTTGTCAAGGGGCAAATAGACATTTACTTATTTGGGGGTTACACGTGATGGAGGGTGCCACTCTGCAGCCTCGAAATCTCATTTAATGCCCCTCAGGCATGCAATTGTTTGACAGGCTTAAAACACATGAATCTATTTCCAAAGACAGAGACAGACATCAAGGTTCTCCTGCCAGAGCGTGTGGAAGAAAGAGTAAACGGCAAAAGAAACAAGCTGAGGAGGGAGAAGCCGTGGGCAGCTGCCACTGTAATTGTCTTAGAGCATAAGCAAGCAAAATGCTCCTCCGACATTTCAAAACTTTCTACATCCTCCCTACAGTTGCCAAGCTACCCCAGACTTGCTCACCAAAACCCCAGATGCCCACATCTTTCTTTACTCCACGATATAAACGTGACCCTTTTCTCTTATTTGAATGCAGTGAAAGACCTCCAGACTTACTCACTAGTTCAACTGGGACCCCCCAGACGGTTTGCTGAGCCAGCAAGAATGAATGCAGGGCAGAAGCAGAGTGATAACGAGATCGTTCAGCAAAGCCACCTGCTCATAACTCATTCACACATTTTCCTCTGGGCAAGGCAGCAACAATTTAAAATAATCTAACGTGAGTCTTCCTGAAATTACAAAAATAGGAGTACATCCAGATTTGAGGATTCGTTGCCCTCTGGTCCCTGGTGCCACCCCAGCTGGAAGACAGCCAGGAGCCAGCTAGACTGTCTCTTTAACAGAAATGAAGATTAGCAGGTGTTAAAGACAGATTAGCAAGAAATGAGTTTCTCCTTAGCATCATCAGTATTCAAAGAGGCAGGGATGGAGAGAGAAGTTGGGCAGCTGCTAGGAGTCTTTTCAGACAACAAGTTTGCCTGGATTTACCAGGTTTTCACAAACTCAAGAATCCAAAATACAAAGGTAGCCTATAAATGATGCTCGAGGCAGGTGTGTAACTGAGATAAAAATGGAGAGGCAGCAGGTGGGGTTTTTTTGGGGGGGAGGAGGGAGGCACTTTCTGAGCATAGAAAAGGAGAAGTTTCAGTTTTGTACTATTTTCCTTCTTGACTCTAATTTGAAGATTCCTGTGGCTGTACAAGACCTTCTTCCTGTGCCTTGAGATTTGGCCATTGGACTGGCACGGGGAAGATGGTAAACAGGCTCAGAGTAAACACACTGTCTTAGGCAGGTTAGGCTGGTCTAATAAAAATACCACAGACAGGATGGATTAAACAACAATTCTCACAGTTTAGAGGCTGGGGAATCTAAGATCAAGAAGCTGGTGAGGGTGTTTTTCCTGGTTTATGGACAGCTATCCTCTTAGGAGAAAAAGAGAGATCATCTCTGAGATCATGAGGCATGAGATCCTCTCTCTCATGTCTCTTTTTTTAGGGGTTTTTGTCTTAGGAGAGACAGAGACAGTGAGAGGGAAAGTAGTAATCAACCCCCCAGGGAGGATAGCCACATCACAATCCCTTCTTCTCCTTCATTCTCCTCCCAGGATCTTGGGCACATGTGCACATGCATCTGGCATGAGTTTCAAGCCACAGGTCTGGGACTCAAACCATGGTCAGCCCTGTAGGAGTCCAGTGATATAACCACTATGCAACCTGTTGGCCCACTTTCATGTCTTTTCTTAAATGGACACTAATCCCATTCATGAGGGCTCCACCCTCATATCCTAGATAGTTCCTAAAGTCCCCACCTCCAAACACCATCACACTGGGGATTAGGTTTTAAGAACCTTGGAGGGACACAGTCATTCAGTCATAGCACACGCCAAGTACACTGTCGTAGTCAACTAGGTTTTTAAGAGAGAAGACAGAAAATAGCTATTTATTAAGTACCTACTATGCCCCATGCACTTTACTAGGCCCTTTCATGATTTTATTTTAACTCAAAATACCTCATCCACATTAGAAGCTTTGGCATAACAACAACAACAACAAAGACAGATTGAGTTTCTTATTTCTTTTCTTCCCATGGTTTTATATTTCCTTCCCCATTTTATTTTGAATTTGTTTAGGCTTAAATTATATTACACCCTTGTCATCTCCATTAGGTAAAATGTATTTATGGCTGATTATGCATGCAGAAAATAAATTAAATATCTGAATAACATTACCAGTAATTGGTAAAATGGCCTTATGTTTTCACATCCTTACAACAAAAAAGGCATCAACAAATGACCGGGAAAACAAAGGGATAATCCATTATAATTGTCCATATTACCATAGAGATGGGACAGACACAATTATGGGCAATTTCAGTGTCTAAAAATCAAGTGTGATGAAAATTATATTGAAGTTAACAATGTTTTTTAAAATCACTTTAGCTGTTGCTCCAAACTAACTGCTAGATAGGGTAAAGGAAAGTAGCCCCTGCCCTGAAAAATCGGCCACTGACCTGGTTGTTGACATTGAATCTCTTAAATTTCTGTGAAACAGAAACCTCAGCTGAGGTGTTCATTTCTCAGATGATCCTCCGTGATATGATTTCCCTTCAGACACTGCTGGCCTGTTGGGGAGGTACTCATGCTGATTTAGAGGGAGATTCTATTGGTCTGTTTCTAAACACGAAAGTATCATCTCCAGCACAGCCATGGCCCCTCTGCGTGCACACGCACACACACACCGAATCCAACTGGCTAAATTGGATGATGCAAAAAATGACTTTTCCATAACCCAATACACATATAAATTTTTTTAGAATTAATTTCAGGAATCAGTAAATGGCATAATGGTTATGTTGCTGGACTCCCACATAGTCGACCATGGTTTGAGTCCTGGACCCAGTGTGTGTGCATGCACAAGATCCTGAGAAGAGAATATAGGAGAAGGGATTGTAGCATGGCCATCCCCCCCCCGCGGGGTGATTTCTCACTTTCTGTCTCTCTGCCCCTTTCTGTCTTTCCAGTGAATGCATGTGATCTGTAGCAAAAACCTCTCTTCAAAAGAGATTTAATTGCATGTGCTCTGTAGCAAAAACCTCTCTTCAGAAGAGAATTATTTAATTTCATTTGTTACTATTTTTTTAAAAATTTGACCAGAGAGAGAGAGTAAATTAATAAAGCAAGCCTCCAGGTCTGGGACTCAAACTGTGGTCAGCCATGTGGAAGTCCAGCACCTTAACCACGGCACCACCTGCTGCCCCCTCCCAATACACTTAAAATACTTATTAACCATAATAACCATTATGGCACAAGTTCTGATCAATTAGGAAGGGTTCTGCTAGCTGTTGCATTTGGTCAGGGTCTTGGGATCTCTTCTGTGCAAGATAAAGGATTCCAAGTAACCAGGATACACTCTAAATCGGGTATTTGTCAACCAGCGTGGGAGTCTTCTAGTTTTTTAACAACGATACCACCACACTAGTGTGTTCTAGCCAAATGCCAGCAACACGCGCGCACACACACACACACACACACACACACAACCAAGGTCTGGCCTCTCTAACTCTTTTATCCATGTGGCTTCTCTCACAGCATCTTGCTAAAAGTACATCCTTGCAGGCCTCTGGCAAGTGACATGGCAGCCCAAGCCAAAGACCATTTGTACAAGGACACACTTTCTCTTTCAGCACCAATACTTTGAAAACCACAGCAATATCCATGGAACATGGTGGCTAGAGTGCACACAGATTTACCATTACTTTGATTTTTAAAGCCAAAGATATGTGAGGTTTGAAACAAAGAGGAGGATTTAAAATCCACCTTAGGAACACTAAAGAAGAAGATAAATCGAGAGAGAGCAAGCGAGTAATCAGTAGTAAAGCCTTTCTCATGAGAAAGAGACTCCTTTTTATTTACTCTGTTAGAGTGAGTTTTTTAAAGTACAGATCCAATCATGTCATGCCATTCCTCAGAATTCTTCATTGATGCCACAACTGAATTCTTGAATGCAATAGACAAGGAACTTCATAATGGAGCCTTGACTTGTTTCTTACCCAGTACCCTACACTCAAGCCATAGTGAACCAATCACTTGTGGTCTCCAAATGGATCATGTTGTTCCCTACCCTAACTTCTACTCCATTGAGTGGGCAACCCACGACGACCATGTCTCAAATCTTGGAATTATTTGCTAGAAAATGACCTCAATGCCTTCATCCAAGTATCATGAGTGATACTTGGATACATCAAGGCTTGCCACATATTAGGTCACAATCATTTTTGTTAAACAAATAACTCAATATAACCAGGCAATTTTAAAGAATTAAAAATGGTGGCCAGACTCCCACAGATTTTTGAGGGAAATGAAGCTATGTTCAATTCTCTTAAGATCACAGGACCAAGAGGGGGTATGCGCCTGGCTACAGTGACACAGCAGTAAAACAATATTCTGCAATGTGGAGCTCACATGGGAAGGTAATGGGTTGATGTCCTGTGGTTTCCCTGTACTCTCTGGGCACGTGAGTACATGCGATTCTATGATAGCTGGCTGTGGCTACAGCCACAGGTTGATAAGTAATGGAAGCTCACATTCCCTGCTGGATTCCCACATGGCCAACCATGGTTCCAGTCCCAGACCTGGCAGCTTTGCTTTCTCCCTTTCCATTTCCCTTTCTCTCTCTCCCTTTCTCTCTCTCTCTCTCTCTCTCTCCGGTCAAATTCAAAAATAATAATAACAAATCGAATTATATACATAATTCGTTTTGTAAAAAAGCTAAATATTAGGACAAGCAGATGGTGTAGTGGTTATGTCACTGAACTCCCATGTAGTTGACCGCAGTTTGAGTCCCAGACCCAGCAGCTTAAAACTCACACTAGGCATGTGTGTGTGCCCAAAATCCTGAGAGGAAAATGGAGGTGAAGGGATTGCTGTATGGCCATCCCGTCTGGGGGGTGGGGGGGCGGTGATTTCTTACTTTCTTTCTCTCTGCCTCTCTCTTTCTCTCCAGCGAGTACATGTAACCTATAGCAAAAATCGCTCTCAACAACAACAACAAAAAGTTAAATATATCCACCATATGATCCAGCCACTCTAGTGGTAGGTATTTATTTGCCCAAGAGAAAAGAAAGTATATCTCCATATAGACTCTGTATACAAACATTTACAGAAGTCTTCTTTGTAATAGCTAACAAATGAAAACACTCTAGATAGTTCCAGTGAAAACGACTAGTGAATGGATAAACACGTGGTGGTGTACCCATGGAATAGAATATTACTGACTCAGTAATAAGAAACAATGAACACATGCAACAAGGATGACTCTCAGAGTAATACTAAAATAAAAATAAATAAAATTCTAAAAACTCAGAACTTCAAAACCCAAAAAAGATTACATACGATATGATTCCTTCTATAAAAATTTCAAGAAAATGCAACTAATCTATAGTGACAGAAAGTGCTTCAGGGCTTCCCAGGAATGGAAAGGGAAGCGATTGAAAGGAGAGATTATAAAAAGGCATAAGGAAACCTTTGGTAGTGATGGACATATTCATTCTTGATCATGATGATGGTTGTAAAGGTATACATAAGTGAAGACCCCTCAAATTCTATACTATATTTTAAGTGTGTTGCATTTCAATCATACCTCAATAAATCTGTTTTAAAAAATTAAAAACTGAGCATAGAGTGTGCTTTGTTATAAAAACAGTCATTGTGATTTGGGGAAATTACAATGTGACATTAAGAAGGTAAAACAGATGGGGTCCGACAACTGCATGGTGGTTAAAACACTACATTCTATGAGGCAATACTGCATAGGAATGAATGTTCCTGGATCAAGCCCAGAGGCCTCCCTGAGTACACCAGGCATGGGCTTGCTCATGATAAAGTGTTGGCTAAAGACCAGTGGATCTCAGAGTCAAAACCATTTTGAGGGTGTTATTTCTCTTTCTTTCCACCTGCTTGCTCTCCTTTCCCTGAAGAAATAAAAAAATTTTTTAAAAAAAAGATAAAATGGAATTCTAATTTTGGAAGTATAAGTTAGAAATTAAAAATGCTAATGTACCACGGTGGCATGGTGGTTAAGGCACTGGACTCCCACATGGTTGATTATGGTTTGAGTCCTGGACCTGGCAGCTTTCTCTCTCTCTTTCGTGAGCACACTGTCCTGTAATAAATTTTAAAATAAAAATAATTATAAATAAAATGAAAAGAATGGTAATACTTCAGAAGAAAGCAAAATATAAGAAAAAAGTCTAACAGGTAAGTCTGTGCAATAATGAAATAAACTGACCTCAGAAGTAGGGAATTCCTAGGACCAGCGGTTAGTGTAATGGCTATGTCGCTGGACTCCCACATAGTCGACCACAGTTCGAGTCCCAGACCCGGCGGCTTAAACTCACGCCGGGCGCATGTGTGTCCGTGCCCAAGATCCCGAGAAGAGAATGGAGGAGAAGGGATTGCGGTGTGGCCATCCCCCCTTGGGGGTGATTTCTCACTTTTTGCCTCTCTGAAAAAAAAATAAAAAAAGAAGTAGGGAATTCCTAGTTCCTGGAAGTATTAATTTTATAACCATTAAATAGTCCTAAAAATGTATTCTTGCCCTGAGTAGGGCAATTATATGATCTCTAAGATTCATTAAAACTCTGATTTCTTATCTGTTCACTAAGATGATGATGGCAGTATATACTTGCTGGTAGCAAACTCCCTTCACTAACGCTCAAGAAAACAACCATTAGGAATTTTCTCAAGAATAAAACAAGTAAAAATAATTCAAAGAAGTAGGACTTCAAAGACACATAGTTGAAAGGAAACCAGGTCTGAAGATATAGAAATTACAAGTACAAAGAAAACTTTTGAGTGATGGAGTTTTGGGAAGGAGGCAGCTGGATAGCAAAAGTCTGGGTGTGAGGGTATTTGGGAAGGAATGGGCACCAAGATCTAAAAACCTAGAGTGTTGGGTAAGAAACGGAATTGGAAGTGTCAGCAGGGATCAGGAGGCTGGGGTCTTAGGATGTTTCATCACAGATGCCATTGGACTTGATCTGGAATAATCTCCTGAAGAACAGGACACCCGCCCCCTGTTCAAAAACTGCCAGTAGCCCTCAGTTGTACTTAGAATGCCACAAAATTCTTTACCACAGTGACACGACTACTGCTAAGTAAGAACAGCAGGAGGCATATGCAACAAAAAATAGGATGATATTAAAAATGCAGACAATAAAAACTCCTATTGTATGTATGACGTTTCACATGAGCATTTTATTCCAGGTACCACTCTTGATGACAGTAAGTCCAAACCTCTCCATAAGCCTGCCTCAGGTCCCCTCCAAGTTCCCCTCTGGCATATGGCATTGCTCTGAGGGGGGAAGGGATAATTGCTAGAAGCAGAGGGCATCTGAAGAGAAGCAGTTGTGATCCCCACCAGTCGCCTGGATGAAGCAATTAAACAATCAAGTGAGCCAATGGTAACAAGATGCCACAGGGATAAAAACTGACTTAGGTAAAAGAAAATTTAGGTCATTTTTTCTCATTTCTAAGAAACCAAGGTGACTGTTAAGGGCAGAGTGCTCTCCTTATTCCACGCTTCCTTGCTGGCATATAAAGAAAAGGACATCGCTCCTATATTAACAGGGAGAGAGTGGTCAACTCCAAAGGGACTCTCTGACATGCTAGTCAGAGAGGGACACTGACTGAATTTCCTAAAGGGCAGGGATAGGGTATGTCAGAGGTAGGACCTGCTGTTTACTATCTTCTCTTTGGATACCTGTGAGAAATCCCTTTCCCTCCACCTTTGATGTCCCACAGGCCTGCTGTGGGTCTCATCCCTGCAGCTGGATGGGTATCTTAAGCCAGACCTGCCCTACAAGTCAATAGTTTTCAATTCAAAAGAGTAGGAAGCAAAGATATGTTTCTGCTCGTGACAGTATTTCATCAAACGTGTGAGGTTTTTCTTCACACTCACAACCAATGATCTACCTCTCCAGACACCAACTGGGTGTCCAAAGATTCAATTCAGTTTTGACACTGTCACCACAAGCATCCAGAAAACCCCCTTCGGTAAACCCTGTAGTGACAAAAACTAACCGCACGATGCAGCTGTGATTGCTTGCAGGCACCGAGAGTTCAAGAGGCCAACTACAGAATCAACTCAAACCATTGCCAAATGGGTCATGTTCGCAAGGTGCCAGATGTGAAAAAGAAGGTGCTGGATGCAAAGGAAGAGGGGCGATGTGTGCTCAAGGAGGCCCCTTCCACTTTGTGAGGACAGTTTAACTCCTTGTCAGAGTGAAGATGACTTTGGTGCACAGGCTCCCCCTTCGCTATTCTTTGGTCAAAGAATAAGGATTCTGCTGTAGCAAATCTGGTCTCTCTCAATCAGCATGAGTGACATGGAGCAGAATAGGACCTCTAGGGTTCCTCCGAGTCATGTGGGTTGGTATCATCACTACTTGGAGCTAGGGCCAGATTCCACAGGTTAAGGGCTCAGTGTCACAGGGCTGCCTCCACTTCAGATGCCACTCATGCATTCCAGGTCACCTGAGTTTCTGATCACCCAGCTATAAATTGGGGGTTCCCACAATCCCCTCCTCATGTTCAGTAACTTGCTAAAATGGTTCACAGAACTCAGAGAAAGCAGCTTACTTACTATGGCTGGTTTTTCATAAAGGATACAAATGAACAGCCAAATGAGGAGGTACATAGGTAAGGTCCAGAAGGGGCCTGATTACAGGAACTTCCATTCCAGTGGAGTTGGGAACACCACCCTCCCTGCACGAATATGTTTACCAACTAAGAAGTTCTCTGAGCCCATTCAGAAAAGGGTTCTATGGAGGCTCCATCAATAGGCATGACTGATTAAATCATGGCCACTGGTCATCAACTCCATCTCCAGCCCCTCTCCCTACCCTGGAAGGGTAGGGGAAAATGAAAATTCTAGCCCTCTAATCACGTGGCTAGTTTTCTGGCAGCTAGCTCCCATCTTGAAGCTGTCAAGGGTGCCACCAAGAGCTATCTTATTACCATAAACTCAGGCATGGCTGAAAGGGAATTATGATTAACAAAAGATGTTCCTCTCACCCCAGCATTCAGGAAACTACAAGGGCTTTAGAATCTCTGTGATAGGAACTAGAGCCAAAGACCCAATTACATATATTTCTTATCATGTCACAATAGCACAAATGCTTATCCAGCCTCAGGGCTAGCTATGCTCTTAGTCAAGGGTAAGCCTGTACCCTGAGATGCTGTTTTGCTTGGAAGTGTTTAGGAGAGGTTGTGCGGCTACCAGGAATGGGACCATGGCTCCTTTGTGTAGGAGCCCATGGATCAGAATCTGCTGAAGATATTTTGATCAACTGGACTGGGAGAAATGTTCACATATTGAAATGTTCACTTTGTAAGCTAAACAAAGTGATTGAATGTATATAAATTACTTAATTAATTTAAAAAAAAAGAATCCAGGAAGAGAAAAGATCAGTATGGCTTGTCCACCAAGAACTCTGAAATAAGAAAAATTACCTTCATGGCACATATAAGTAAGCAAAGACACACAGAGATAAAACAGGGGTAGGGAAGTTTGTGGTAGGACAGGCTAGCTCCATGAGTCCCAAATCACTGCACTATTCCACCTCCTTAAATTCTTGAAGAAATGTCCCAATGATTATTGTTACTATAATCTTGAAAGGAAAAAAACTCACTAAGTCAAGTAAGTCCAGTAGCTTCCCTAAACCAAACCTTGCAGGGATATACAGAGAAGGAAGTATTGTATAGTGGGCAGAGCTCAGAGCTTGACCCCAAAAGGCCTGGGTTCAAATTTCAATTCTATCATGAAATTTCAGCCCCTTCATCTGAGAAACTCAGAATCCCAATAAGGATCAGGCAAAATCACATACATGAAAGCATCTTACACATGTAATGGTAGGCCTAGACAAGCATGTGCTTTACATGGAGGTAGTTTCAGTTGTCATTGGTCATCAACCTCATGTGGACTCCATGGTTCTCCACCAGAGTGCTTTTCTCCTCCAGTGGACAGGAGGCAAGGCATTTTTCACTGTCACAAGTTGGGGGAGGGGTGCTACTGACATCAGAATGCTGCCCAATATCCTTAACTGCACAGGATAATGTCGGCAACAAAGGATTATCCAACCCAAAATGGCAATAGAAACCCTGGTTTGGAAGGCATTCGCATGTTGGAACAATTCAGAAGCAGAGTTGATAGCCAATAAGTATGCATTGAATATAGGGACCAGCAGTTAGCGTAATGGCTATGTCGCTGGAATCCCATGTAGTTGACCACTGTTCGAGTCCTGGACTCAGCAGCTTAAACTCACACTGGGCGTGTGGGTGCGTGTGCCCAAGATCCCGAGAGGAGAATGGAGGAGAAGGGATTGTGGCATGGCCATCCCCCCTGGGGGATGATTTCTAGCTTTCTGTCTCTCTGTCTCTCTGTCTTTCTGGCGAGCACACATGCCCTATAGCAAAACAAAACAAAAACAAACAAAAAAAACTTTCCAAAAAAAAAGAAAAAAAAAAAACAAACAAAAAAAAAAACTTTCAAAAAAAAAGAAAAAATTATTTATTGAATATATAAATAAATAAAGAGGTAATCAAGTTTTAGGATGTGGTTCATCTGAGAGAACAATGTCAGAACAGGTAAAGTTTGTAAATAAGCCGGGAAGACTGAGGGATAGGCTACATCCTTGCCACTCAGAGCCTGGCCCACATACCAGCAGCTTCGCCGCACCTAGGCACCTGGCACCTGTTAAAACAGCAGCATCCCAGATTCCATCCCAGACTACTGAATCAGAATCTGCATTTTAACAAGATCCCCAGGTGACTAACAGGCACATTACAGTTTGAAAACACTGTCCTAGAGTCTGTATTTGGTGTTTGTTAGTTCCCAGTGGTGATCCTAGGTTCCAATTGAATAATGCAGAAATAAGGGTCTTCTTAAAAATTGGCCCTGCTAAAATATCCCTCTTAGCTATAACCCAACTCAATCCACAGGTGGCATTTCCACCTGGATAATCTCCATTTGGATAACAGAGACCATGTCCCCTATGCATTAGCTGGGCCTTCTCTCTCTGTGCTCACGAAGTAGAGTGCTGAATATAATGAAATATGGCACATCATCAATACCCCCTATGCAGAAACTACACAGAATACCACAGCTGAAAGAGTCCTTAAAGAGGAAAAGAAAATTCTATTGCAACTTTTATTTGGAATTTGATTGCTTCATTGCCTTTTACCCTCCAGGTGAAGGGGTGGTCAAGAAAAATGCATTCTGTGTGGTGCTATGAGCTTGGATTCTTGGTTCTTCTTAGTTCTGAATGCTGCTCAGACTGTGCCCTGTGGCACCAAGAAAGGAAAAGAGATGTTAAACATGCAAGCATCCCTCAAGCATCTCCCTAGTCTGGATTATCATATTTTTGTCTCAAATCTTCTCTCAAATTGTCAGAAATCAGTGCTTATTTTGCATTGGCTAAGTACCACGGCTTTACTCTAAATATCTTACATATAGTATTCATTTAGTACTTGCATGCCTGGTAAGGTAGCACTCATCCATTTCCCCATTCTCTAGATAAGAAAACCTGAGCTTAGTGAAGTAACTTTCCCAAGATCAAGTATCTAGAAAGAGAGTAGTGAAACCACGATCTGAACTCAGGAGTTTCAGCTTTACAATACTACTTACACTTTAGATTTTATGAGAATCAATAAAATGACCTTTCTGCATGATAAAATATCCAGTCTGGTAAAGAGTGATAGATGAACAAGGGAACCAGCAGTTAGCATAACGGCTATGTCGCTGGACTCCCACGTAGTCGACCGCAGTTTGCGTTCCGGACCCGGTGGCTTAAAATTCACGCCGGGTGCGTGTGTGTGCGTGCCCAAGATCCCGAGAGGAGAATGGAGGAGAAGGGATTGTGGTGTGACCATCCCCCCTGGGAGGTGATTTCTCACTTTCTGTCTCTATGTCTCTCTCTGTCTGTCTGGCGAGCGCACGCGCCCTATAGCAAAAAAAACTCTCAAAAAAAAAATTTAAAAAGAGTGATAGATGAACAGATACGCCCTGCATGTCAGGCAACTAGAACAAAGATGCAGTTTTCTTGGTTTAGTACAATCACATCCTCCCTATTCTTCATCCTTATCCTAATTTGACTCAATGTTTTAGAATCAAGAAACATGTCTTCCAGCCAGCAGATGGTGTAATGGTTATGTCTCTGGACTCCTACATACCCAAGCATGGTTTGAGTCCTGGATCTGGTGGCTTTAAACTCAAGCTGAGTGCATGTGTGTGCATGCCCAAGATCCTGGGAGGAGAAGGAAGAAGAGATTATGGCATGACCATCCCCTTCGGGGGGGAGATTTCTCACTTTCCCTCTCACTGACTGTCTGTCTGTCTCTCTCTCTCTCTCAGATAACTTATGTGCCCTAAGGCAAAACCTTAAAAGAAGAAACATCACTACGGAATGCTACTCAGCCGTAAAAAAACAACAAGACCCTGGCATTTGATAGAAAGTGGTTGGATATGGAGGATCTATTGCTGAGTGAAATAAGCCAAGATATGAAAGATATTGTATGTATCCACTTCATATATACCGACTACCCACACTCTACAGTAGAGATCGAAATATTGGAGGACATAAAAGCAGTGAAAATAGTTAACAAGGATAAGACAGTGTGGAATGGGGCAGGAGAAGAGTATAGAGAAAGACAGCAAGAGAATAAATAGAGAGGCATGACATTAGTGGGACACAGATACAGTTTATTACCTGTTGATGATGACGTGTATAGTATTCTCAACTGGATTGGTCTGAGAAGTATTTCATGTTGGGTAAAGTCTTTTTACAATCAAAATGAGAAGTAGTGATTGACTGTTTAAAAAAATAATTGGAATAATAATAATGAAGACGATGATCGGGAAAGATAACAAAAAGCTATTGGATGATGAAATGGGGATTTTTATGTCTCTGTATTGACTGATATGCACGGTATTCCTTCTGGAAAAAGAAATGTAATACACTGTAAAGTTATATGTGATTCAATGTAATATAAACAAGATTATAATGATAATAAATTAATTAATTTTTTTTTAAAAAAGAAACATATTATCCCATGTCAGGTACCTTCCATGTGGTCATTAAATAATGGTTGAAAGACTAGAAAAACTATTGGCAAGTGGATAAACATAGTACTACAAAGAGGTTTTGGGAAAACACATACCATGAGTAGTGACAGGTTCTTAGTACAAATACTTGTTTTTTTCTTTCTCTCTAGCACTGTCTCCTAAGCCCTGTCGTTATTTGTGGAATTGCCCCTTTTCCCATCTCTGTTCCTGTTGTTACCATTGGAATTGTGATGTCTTCACTCTGCAACCACTCTGGACCTAGTTGACTGGCCAAGTGTGAGCTCCTGAAATAAGTTGGGCCAATTAACCTCCTTCTTTAGGAATTTTAGAATCAGGAAAAAGAAAATTAGAACAATTTCTCCAAGATAGTTGAAAATATACATTAAAAAATGAGTCTGTTGTCATTCACATTTTAACCCCAACATTACCTTGTCTGCAACATAAGAGGAAAGCTTTATGCTAATGAGCAGACAAGAGTCATAGAGGTGGAAATTACTTCTGATAACATTCAAGTTTCTGTTCCAGACTCTTAACCTCTTTGAACTTTTCTTCTCTCCTTTGTGAAATAGGAGAGGTATGGGCAGTTCCATCTGTAAAGGCTACAGTTCTACCATAGTTCAGGAAAAAGGAGCTCTAACCAGGTAACAAGGTCTAAGCAAGAAGGAAAGTTGACCTCCCCCCATATTCACCATCACAGTCCCAAGCACCAGAGAGCAGTACCATGAATTCTGCTAAACAGCCTTCTGATTCCATACTACAGGCAATGTGTCCTGATTAACAAGATAACAGGAAAGTATCTCAGTTGTGTCCCACATTTATCATGAACAAAACAGTGTGCTAAATTTACACAATGAGCCTCCTGCATCTCGGGGTGCCACAGACCATTTCTCAGGATCTGCTCACCTGGAAGGACTCAGCATTCAAATACAGCTGCTGTAGGGCTAAATGACTGTACCTCTTGGAGCGTATCAAATGCCTGGCCTAAACAAGGTGGTTTTCCACTCCACTCGCAAGATACAGTGCTCTTCAATGATGAAGCACAGTGGCATCAGTGCGTTCCAACCACGGTATGGATCAATGGAAACAGACCTTAAAATTCCCTAGATCTGTGTTTTTTGCATCTTGCTCTGAAGAGCCTCAGAGACCACCTGCAGGGTAAGTGGATGTTGAATGAGATGGTCCTTCTACAGGCTTTGACTACTGCAGCTCTGTCTGATGTGCTTCAAATATTTAAATATAACATAAAAATAATATTAACGTGACCTGTGATACATTGACATTTTCTATTTTATTGTTTTAAAATAATAAAGGGCATCAGGCTGACCCCATAGCCTAGTGATTAAGAGATTTGGATCCTGCATGGCTGACCACATTTTGAACCCTAGCCCTGGTGTATGTGTGCATGCCCAAAACCCCAACAATATGGAGAAATGGAGGAGAAGGGATAGCAACATGACCATATCCTATTTGGTGGTATTTTCTTCCTCTCCCTCTCTCTCTCAACTTTTTAAAAAAAGGCATTTATACCCTGCAAAATTAATGCTGTGATCCTCAATGTATTCCAATATGAAGTTTGAAGAGCATTACTCTGGCATACCCTCAAGCACGTTCTACCTGGGATTTGTATCACATGAGTTCCCTTATGTTAAAGGTCACAAACTGGTTCTCACAGATAGCAAGGGACATGTTTGATGGCTCTCAGTGGAAAAAATGTGCATTCTAGAACTCTGGCCTTGCTTCCGGGAAGAAATAAACAGAATTCTTTGGGACCTGGGGTCTTTATGCCCACATAGGTACAACAGGCTAGAGCAGAGTAGATGCCTGAGTTTGCTCCCTACTCTTTATGCCTTTTCCAAAATATAAGTTCTGAACAGGATGCAATTCCAAGACCACATGCATGGGCTCACCATGGGGTCTCCAAGTCCTTCCACATGTCAAGACTCTTGCTGAAAATCCTCTCTCACCATGAATGCTGCAAGCACAGCTAGCTCTCTTTTGATAAATGCCCTTTGCGAAAATGCAGGTCAGTGTAATTTTCCAAAAGGTTAGGAGGAGTGACTGTTCAGAGAGGTCTTGCTTATTATTTCAAATGCCACCTACCCCATCCTCTAACATTTACTCCGTTATTTACAACTTGATTCCTGCCTCACCTGCTAGTATATCTGACCTACCTCATATCCCCTCCTGCCATGGTCTCTCCAGCCCTGAGAGGAAGCTGGTGGCTGAGGGTCATATTTCCTAGAGCCAAACTAGTATCTAACCCAAGATAAAGAAGCCATCACGATGGGTAATTTTTTGTGCCAAGTCATGCCTAAAAAGACATTAATACAATTCACCTATTTTGAGGCATTCAAGTTTGTTGATTGCATCCATGTAGATCTAGATGTTTAGTCCATTTTCAATTTGTTCAGACACATGAAAAACCCAATTAATATTTTAAACAAGCAAGCCTCTAAAAATACTTCCTTTCTCCTCTAAATAATGTGGGATATTTGTTTGGCCTGGTAATTTCAATTAAAGAAACTTTTCCAGGACAAATCTATTCATCCCATAAGTCTGCTGAAGTTATAATAAAATGGTAACAATAAGGATAATATGAGGCTTTATCATCTATTCAGTATCTACTATGTGCCAAGCATAAGGAATGTGTTCACTCTTTTGCTATATATAATTACATACATGGTTCATATATATACACAGACACACATAGAGAGAACTTATATACATTTAGAGAGAGTTATATATAGTTTTTAGTGGTATAACTTTTTAGAGGTTTTTGCCTTAGGGTACACATGCTTGCTGAGAGAGAGAGACAGAGATAGTGAGAGAGGAAAGTAAGAAATCATCTCCCAATATGCATGACATTCCCTTTTGAAAAAGCAGTGTAATACACTGTAAAGTTATATGCAATTCAATGTAATATAAACAAGATTATGATAATAAATAAATAAATAAAAGAAAGCCTAAATTATAAAACTACCATTTTAAATTCAACTTCTTTTTTAAAATAAGGCAAGTTCCTATGTATTTCCAGATTGTTTGACTGTGGTCATCCCAAAATTTATGCCAAACATATGCTCAAATATATGTATATATGTATAAACATTTATATGCATTTGGACACCAAATCACAATCACTACAAAAAACTTGAAAATATCCGTGGAGTAAAATCATGACATCTTCTTGGTATTTTGTCAGTCATCTTATCATTTAGCAAATACTAAGTCATTGAACAATCCCAAAATTGGACTATTTGACCGTTTTATTTTGTTTTTGATTTTTTGCTATTGGTCATGTGTGATCATCTTATCTAAATATCCTCCCAATGCATACCCCTCTGTTCACTTACCATGATTTTTTAATCATATTACATTTAAACAAATAGAAAGGAAAAAAAAAAAGAAAAGAAAAGAAAAAAGAAATCACCGCCCAGGGGAGATAGCCATGCCACAATCCCTTCTTCTCCACACTTCTTCAAGGATATTGGGCATGCATGCATATGCCCTGGTGTGAGTTTCAAGCCACCTCTTCCAGGACTTGAACCATGGTTGGCCATGTGAGAGTCCAGTGACATAAGCGCTACACCATCTGCTGGCCCCACGTATAATTTTACATATTAAGAATCTTTAAAGAGTTCATGAAAAAGTGTGTTTTTTGAAAAAAAGTATGCCTACATTAAAATTTATAAATGTACACCAAAGTAAGCCTAAATTAATTTGTTATAACATGTCTGAACATGATCTAGTTTGAGGTGCTAAAAGGAATAAGACATCAGTTTGAAAAAAGT
The DNA here is from genome assembly GCF_000334495.1 of Tupaia belangeri chinensis. Classification (NCBI taxonomy): domain Eukaryota; kingdom Metazoa; phylum Chordata; class Mammalia; order Scandentia; family Tupaiidae; genus Tupaia; species Tupaia belangeri. The sequence goes on along the minus strand of NW_006159657.1, from coordinate 7,126,653 downwards.
ATCAGGGGGGCCAGCTGGTGGTGTGGTGGTTGGGCTGGCTAGATTCCACATAGCTGACCACATAGTTCAAGTCCTAGACTCAGTGGCTTGGTGGCATGCCCACTGTGCATATGTGTGTGTGCCCAAAATCCCAAGAGCAAAATGGAGGAAAGGGAATTGCTGGTGGCCATCCCCCTTCGGGGAGGTGGAGTGTGATTTTTTTCCCCTTCACCCATGAGTGCATGTGCTGTATAGCAGAAACTAAAGATTAAAAAGAGTCCCTATCAGAGCAACATGAATTCTGCTGAAATTCAAGGAAAAAAAAAACATCAAATTTATGGTGAAAGTTGGGGCAGAAGAATGGTAAAATTACTGAGACTTTACAGAAAGTTTACAGACAACACCCCAAATGAATCAGCAGTTCACAAATGAAGAACTCATTTGAAGGGACATGATGATATTGAAGATGACACATCCAGAGGCAGATCATACACATCCATTTGTAAAGAAAAAAAAAAAATCTTGCTTGTGCACTCACTGAAGAGGATGAATGATCAACAGCAAAAATAATAGCCAATATCATGGATAAAGCAACTGGTTCAAATTCCCAATTCTGACTGGAAAACTTGAAGTTGAACAAATTTTCTGCTCAATGGGTGCCAAAACTGTAGCACCAGATCAGAGCACAGCTTCCGATGTAAATTTTAAACCTAAGCAAAGTAAGCCAGACTATGAAAGAGAGGTATTGTATGTCCCCACTTAATATATACCTAATGTCTATATTCTATGGCAGAAACTGAAAGATTAGAATATAAAAAAGCAGAGAGAACAATTGCAGATACTAGAGACAATGTGGGAGGAGGATGAGAAATGAAAGATAGTAAGAGAGAGGAAATCAGGGAGAAAAAAAGCAAAACATTTAAGGGACACAAAAATGAAAAATTATCTGTTGATGATAACATATATGATAATATCTTTAATTGGACTGATATACAGTGAATTCATTCTGGAAAAATTGGTTTTGTAAGCTGTAATAATAAACAATAGTTTAACGTGTATAAATACATATAATAGTTGAATACAATAATATACAATAGTTGAAATTTTAAACCAGTGTGATCAAGATCCTGAAGCATTTCTTTGAAGAACTGTAACAGGAGATGACTTTACCAGTATGATCTTGAAGACAATGCACAATCAAAGCAATGGCTAACAAAGGTGGAAGTGGCCAAGTCAAAGCAAAAGCGGATCAGTCAAGAAAAAAGGTCATGGAAATAATTTTTTGGGATGCTCCAAGCACTTGGCATGACTACTTTCTGGAGGGTCAAAGAACAGTAACATCTGCTTATTATAAGACTTCAGAAAAAGTTAGCTGAAATTTAGCCAAAAATACCCAGAAAAGCTGCACCAAAGAGTCCTTCTCTATCACAACAATGCTCCCGCTCACTCCTATCATCAAATAAGGACAATCAGACCACCCATATAGCCTAGTGGTTAATGGAACCAGATCCTATATTGCCAACTTCAATCCCATATTGCCAAGTTCAAATCTTGGCTCTGGTGACTCGAAAAAACGTACTAGGTATGCATGTGTGCATGCCCCAAATCCTGACAGTATGAAGAAACAGAAAGAATTGAGGTGTGACCATGCCTTATTGGAGGTGCCTTCTCCCTCTCTCTCATCTCTCTCTGGCAACTGAAAAAAAAATTGTTTTTAAATCACAGGGACAATTTTGTGAGAATTTTGAGGGGAAATCATTAGACATCTACCTTACAGTCCCGATTTGGTTCCTTCTGAGTTTTTGTTTGTTTCCTAATTATATAAAAAGAAAAAATCTTTAGAGGTCCCTAATTTTCTTAAATTACTAATGTGAAAAGATTGCTTTGAGGGAACCAGCAGTTAGCGTAATGGCTATGTCGCTGGACTCCCACGTAGTCGACCGCGGTTCGTGTCCCGGACCCGGTGGCTTAAAACTCACGCCGGGCGTGTGTGCGTGCGTGCCCAAGATCCCGAGAGGAGAATGGAGGAGAAGGGATTGCGGCGTGACCATCCCCCCTGGGGGGTGATTTCTCGCTTTCTGTCTCTGTGTCTCTCTCTGTCTGTCTGGCGAGCGCACGCGCCCTACAGTGAAAATCTCTCTCTCTCAAAAAAAAAAAAAAAAGATTGCTTTGACATAGTTAATTTTCAGGACTTTCAGTTCTTTAGGGATAGAATAACTAGCCAATATCACCACTTACAAAAGTATTTTAACTTTAAGCTTCTTTTAACAAATATAGTGTATACTTTGTTTTCATCTTTTAATTCCATTTCCCACAAGCATTTTGAAAACCCATCAGGTATAACATGTGTGTGTGTGTCTTGCAACATCTCTGTATATTAGCTATCAAAAAATTATTTCCTCTTTACAAATAAGGAAACTGAGGCTGAGTCTATCAACGACTTTCCCAAAGACATTTAGTCCCTATCAGAGAAAACATTGGATTTTGGGACCATCACAATACAGATGGTCCCCACCCACTGCCTCTCAATTGTAATTATACCAAGAATCACCACCATGTAGCCAGAGTGTTACATTTTACTCATGTTACACTTCAAAGCACCAAGTTATTCAACCTGGTAACTGTGAACATTTCCAGTTACCATAAATGTTCTTCTTCTTTGGAATAAGAAATCCTGGAGCTAGAATGAAGCCAACCTCCTTCTCCCCACAGGACCTGGGAGATCTTGGTCTAATGGCCTGAAAGTGGTTGAATAGCTTGGCACTGGGGTCAGACTAACTGAGATTTGAATCCTGACTTCTTCATATATTAGCTATGGGACCCTGGACAAGTCACCTTATTTCTTTAAACCTCAATTTCTTCTTCTAAGAAAAAGAGGGAAACATCAATAAATTGGCCTCATAGAATATAGTAGGGGAAAAAGGAGGTATTATGTATAAAGTTTAAGTGGCTGGAGCTATGATAAATAAATGTTAAATACTGTCAGAACTAGCAATCAGGAAGTGGCTGCATTAAGAACTGTTAGGGCCATGATTAAAAAAAAAATCTGTAAGAATAGAACATGGTATCTTTGCAATTGGGACAAAATGACCAACCTTCATGTCACTCCACACACTATCCACAATCCTATCACCTCCTCTTCTATGGAGAGAACCAAAGACAACCTTTCACAAGTTGCAAAGGTCACAAAGGGAAGCCTCAGGCTGTATGTGACCCAAGCTTGTCCCAAGATATATGACACTTCATCTTTAGGCCTCACCTTTGGGACTCTCTCTTTCTCAATCCATATGGAATAAGAACTTCCAAACCCCACTAGGCTTACTCTGCAGGCCTAAGGATACATTGACTTATTTCTTCTGCATCTTCTTTCTTCTCTTTTCCCTTTTTCTTTCTTGACTTCCTCTTCCCTTTGTGCTTCCTCACTTTTCTATCCAAGATTATTAAATTACATTTTGGTCTATGAGCTTTAGAACTATCCAGTGTTTACCTGCCCCATTTTCTGCATTTCTGTCCTACTTCAATATCAACATTGGGCTGGAAGAAGTTGAACTTTCTAGTCCTAATTAATATCTTCTAGTCAATGATCTGGGCATTATTACATCTCTATTAGTTTCCTTAGACTCCCATAACAAATGACCATAATTATGAACCTTAAAGCAATAGAAATGTATTCTCTCACAGTTCTGGAGGCCAAAAATCAAGATATTGGCAGGACCATATGCCTTCCAAGGACTCTAAGAAAGAATCCTTGCTTGTCTCATCCAGCTTCTGGTGGGCCCAGGTGTTTTTTGGCTTGTGGCATTGTAACTCTTTCATTCTCTGTCTCCACCATCTCTTCTCATGTACATTTTCTTCTTTTGTCTCTTATAAGGGTGTGTGTCATTAGATTAAGAGTCTACCCAGACAAGCCAGGATAATCTCATCTGGAGATCGGTAATTGGATTACATCTGCAAAGACACTTTCTCCAAATAAGTTCATACTCACAGGTAGACATACCTTTTGGGGGACCACTATTTGCCCTACACCAAGAACCTAGTGAGTCCCACAGGAGTTTTTTACATGCCTTCCTTTCATCATTTAGCTCACCTTACTCCTTCATCAAACACTGTCAAGACATGGAGAAAAACTTCATTCCATTGGAAAGGACATAACTTTCCAACCCCCTTTTTTAAACACAAATACAACCCAAGTAAAAGAGGTTGTGAGCGATATGGGGAAATGAAACAGATCTTCTTTTTTCACTCTCTCTAGTGAGACAGAGGCACAGAAGAACACAGCCAGCCCTTCTCAAAATGTATATCCCCATAACAAAATTTCTCTTTTCAAATAGATGTATGAATTGCTGAGCTAAATAAATTCAGATCACTTTCATTATTGTAGAACTTGTATTGCTCTCAATGCAATAAAGTATAAATAGAGGAAGAAATAATTTACAATATTTCCCAAACATCCAGTCAAAGAAAACCCCTTCTTTTGTGAAGCATCTAAGAGCCCTAGTATTCTCTCAGATACACAATGAGAGATTCTTTTATAGATTCTGGACTAGATCATTCCAAAAAATTAAGTTGCCATCAAACCATCAGGAAAATGCAAATTCGAAACCACAATAAAACACAACTTAACATCCGCCATGATGACTATGATCAAAAAGTCAGACGACAACAACAAGTACTAGCAAGGACATAAAGCAACAGGATCCTCATATTTAGCTGGTAGGAATGTTAAATGGTGCAGCTGCTTTGGATAAGAATTTGACAGTTTCTTTAAAACAATCAAATTTAAATCAAATTTAAATCAAATTTAAATCAAATTTGCAGGGACCAGCAGTTGGCATAATGGCTATGTCACTGGACTCCCATGTAATCGACCCCAATTCAAGTCCCGGACCCAGAGGCTTAAACTCACGTTGGGTGCGTGTGTGTGTGTGCCCAAGATCCCGAGAGGAGAATAGAGAAGAAGGGATTGCAGCACGGCCATCCACCCTGGGGAGTGATTTATTGCTTTCTGTCTGTCTGTCTGTCTGTTTCTCTCTCTCTCTCAGTACTTGTCTTTCTGGCAAGTATACCCACCCTACAGCAAAAATCTTTCAAATAAATGAATAAATAAAACATCAAATTTACCATATGACCCAGCAAGTCCAGCTCTTACAAGGAAAACGTACATCCACATGTAAATGTTCATAGCATCTTTATTCATAATAGACCAGATCAGGAAACAATGCAAAAATTCATCAACTCTTAAGTGATCCATTTAACGTCATTATCATTCAGCAATAAAAAGAAATACTGCTGCAGGCTACTACATGCATTAAGTTCAAACACATTATGCTAAGGGAAAGACACCAGACACAAAGGACCACATATTATATAATTCCATTTACACAAAATGCCCAAAAAGGGTATGTATGTATGTATGTATGTGTATGTATATATATATATATATATATACATACACATACACACACACACACACACACACACATTATATATAAATGGAAAGTAGATTAGTGGTTGCCAAAGGCTGAGGAGGATGGGATTAGAGATTAACTGTAAATGAACATGAGGGATCTAATTGAAGTGAAAACTGCACAGCTCAATAAATTTATCAAAAGCCATTAACTTGTATACTTAAGATGGGTGAATGTTATGGTATATAAATTATATCTCAATAAAGTATTTAAAAGTAGTAGTATTGATTGATGAAATTAATTTTTATTAACCAAAAAAAATTCCTATTGGGCTTTACACTCAGCCCTATATTTGCTCAAATGAAGATGTTGAACAACTATTTTAGAAATAAAGTTTCAGGAACAAAGTGCTCATCACACTGGAGAATGTTGAGCCAATTGCATCAAGTTGAGTGGTGCTTTGAAGGTTATATCGAAGTCTTTCTTACTGAGGGATGTACCTCATGTGGAGGTATTTTCAAACTAGAAATATTTGCAATGACTCTATTTGTACACTATATTCTGAACAAAACAAGACCCAGCCCAAGAATTAACTAAAATGAAGGAACTGATTATAATTCCAGGACCAACGTGATAGAAGTTCTAAGGAAAAGAGATTGGGCTCTTTGATCTGCCTGGTTCCACTCTGACTTCTTTCTAATTACCAAAGCTTTTGAGGCAGACTGATAAGCATTCTGGGCATTGCACATGTCTGGCCACTAATTAATTAATTTTTGACTTTGAGCAGTGACACTTCATTTGAAAACTTTCTACCATTCATAGATGAATGTGGAAAACTAGGGCAAAAAGATTTAACAATATGTTAAAGGTGCCATTTCAAATCCAGTTGACTTCCAAGAGAGCAAAATGGGTCACTGAGCTAAATAAAGAGATGGACACTGGAGGGGAAGGGCTAGGATGGGGAGGTATTCTAAGCCAGTTCTGTATCTACTTTGCCATGTGTTTGTCCTCTCTGTTCTCTTGGTCACTGGTCTCCTCAGCATCCTTGTTTATTCATAAGTGACTATTTCTGTCCCACAGAGAAAAGGGACAGAAAATTAAAATGATCCATGGAAAGGAGAATGACTTGCACAGACATTTGTTAGATGAACACTGTTCAGATCAGGGGTCTGCAAACTACAGCTCCAAAGCCAAAGCCTGGCTACCAACTGTTTTAATAAATCCAACTTTGTTGGAACACAACCACGTCCATTTGCCTATATGATGCTTCGATGGCAGAGCTAAGTGGATGTGACAGAGACCACACCATCCCCGTAAGTACAAAGATTTAGTCTCTGACCCTTTAAGACAGAGTCTGCCACCCCTTCTTCTAGATGGAGTCAGCATTGTGACTTTGTTGTACAACTGAAAAGATACTGGGAAATCTTCATTTTTATCTTAAGTTCCTTTTTTTGACAAGAAGGAATCTAACTTATTTTTTTAGTGCCTCTCTATGCCTGGTCATAGGTCCCTTTCTCAAAGGTTGGCCTCATCCCAAATCTTTAAGATGGAGATTAACATGGCTATGTTTCAGAAGGGGAATTGAGGCTCAGAAAGTTAATAACTTATACAACACAAGACGCAGAACTGGTATTTGAGACCAGGCTTTCTCCAACATTATAATATAATGCCTCCCTATTATGTCCTCCAAGCAGGAAAAAATAACAGACCATACAATTTAACAAACTTTACTGGTTTGGGGCTTGAAAAATTTTCACAGGAATTCATTGCTGTCTCTCCCATGGAAACCCTAAATTGTAGGTCTCTGCTCTTCCCAGACCCAGAACCAAAAAGAAATCTCTTCCTCTCCCAGCCCAAGGTCTTATTTCCCATTCCAGGATGGCTGACCACAGGAACAGACCATTCTTTCTGATCATGTGACAGGATTCCATCCTCCAAGGTCTACACTAGGTGTCCAAAATATTTACAGCATAGTTCTGAAAGCCTAGGTTATTCACTACCTGGAAGGGTTATACTAAGGCTGGCCTGACTCAAGTTCAAGTGTGTGTGTGTGTGTGTGTGTGTATGTGTGTGTATGCTTAAAGTCTCTAATTAGAAAATATGGAGCAACATGGTCAACATAAATGGTCTGTAGATAGTAAACAGTAACCACATGAAAAGACAGACATGACGAATGGTATTATTTGTGTCTATCAAAAGTTATTTTTCCTATACCTGCTCTTTCTGGTTACGGTATTCTTCCAGCGAAAATCTGAGATGGGCCATTAGTTGTCCCTGGGTTTCCAAAAAGGTCAGCTATGAGATAAAGTGTCCCCAATGTGGAAGGTAATTAGCTCTCAAAGCCTTTCCATCCCACCTGATCAATTAGACGAAGTACTAAACACTCCCATCTCTGAAGTGCATAGAATTGAAGTGTACGTATGCTTTACTGCTGTGGAATGGTAATGTGCTGCTTTTGGAACTAGTCACACACACCAAGGAGTAATTGAATTAGTTTTTTAAGTCACCACCCTGCCTAGTGATATGCCATCAGCTAGATGTGTTTGACTACAGTTTTTAATTTCTTGAGAATGAAAACCTATGATACAAACTTCCATGTGCCTCATCAGGGCTGCTTTAAAATTTCTGTGGAATGCCCAAATCGTAACAGGGCTGCTCTCACTGTGCCTTTCTACTGCTGAAATCTGCAATCCAGAATCAGTGACTGTGCCAAGTGTAAGTACCAAATGCAAGGCCCATTTTTCTTTGTCAAAGGCTCCCTGTGATAGGAGGAGATGTTAGACATCCAGCCCAGGATTTTTCTTAGCAACCCATCCAAGCATAGATGTGCACCCCTCTCCTAGAAGACAAGTTATTAAAAAGATGTATTTCTGAAAGCAGCCTTCTCTGCATGGAACATCAGTGTCAACAAATAAAGGGGAGGGAGGAATAGGCAATGGGAGGGCTGTCCAGAGGTGGGGGAAATGCCTCCCTGAGCACAGTTTAAGGAATGATCAATGCTTCTGTCAAAGACTGCGATAAGACATGTAGAGCTTATCAAAAACTGAAGCTCTGATGACAGAGTTCACATGTGGCAAGAAGATATGAGAAGCTGGGTGCTTCTCCCCCTTTATTTCCCTCTCCCCAAAGACTCTGTTTTAATTTCCCACTCTGCATATTATGTTTTCAGTCCCAATGGAGACCAGCTAGCTTCATTCGATTCCTTTTCTAATCTCACTGTAAATGTTTCCAGGAGACTGTGATTAGCTGTTGTCAACCTCGGAGCTATTTGGGGAAATACTGTGAGTGGCTGCTGAAGACCCAAAATGCATCTGCAAATTCAGGAGACACTCTGAGCACCTGAGAAAGAGGGGTAAGGGCATCAAGCTGGATGTTAAAAATGCAAGCACATTTGCCTCTACCACAAATGCACTTTTTGACTTTGTATGAGTCCTTCTTCCACGAACGGAATAATCTCTACTGTAGTCAGAGAAAATGGACCATGCTATCAAAAATCTTTTCATCAAGTGGGAACCAGCAGTTAGCGTAATGGCTATGTCACTGGATTCCCACGTAGTCGACCGCGGTTCGTGTCCTGGACCCGGTGGCTTAAAACTCACGCCGGGCGCGTGTGCGTGCGTGCCCAAGATCCAGACAGGAGAATGGAGGATAAGGGATTGCGGCGTGACCATCCCCCCTGGAGGGTGATTTCTCGCTTTCTGTCTCTATGTCTCTGTCTGTCTGTCTGGTGAGCGCATGTGCCCTACAGTGAAAATCTCTCAAAAAAAAAAAATCTTTTCATCAAGTGATGAAAAGACAGTGGCACAATCCCATAATCTGGGCCAGCTGATTTAGGGGCGGAATGCAGCATTAAGATCCTGCTTGGGGTGCTTTCTCTCCATCTCTGTCTGTCTACCTAACTCAAAGAAAAAATAAATTTTTTTAAAAGAAGGCTTTTGCCATGATGCGTGTGCTCACTGTAGAGAAAAAGACAGAGACAGAAAGCAAGAAATCACCTCTCAGGGGGAATGGCCATGCTACCTTCTCTGCCATTTTCCGCCTGAGATTTTGGACGCATACACACACACACACACACACGTGTGCCCGTCATGATTTTCAACCTGCCAGGTCTGGAACTCGAACTGTGGGAGTTCAGTGCATTAACCCCCACATCACCTGCTGGTCCCATAAACAAACTTTAACAAGAGAATCTTTTCCTCTAAAACAATGTTACCTACATCTTTGTCCTCTAGTAATAAAGCTGAGAGGTCATAAAGTACTGAAAACCTGAGCCCGCGTCCTCAGCTCACTGCTCGATTGCTAATGACATCATCTTATCTTTTTTGTTTTTAAGAGAGATTTTTGCTATAGGTCATGTGTGCTTGTATGGAAGGCCGCATATTAGATCTTGCACATGAACTGTTTGTCCTTTTTGTTCCGTTACCCTAACATGGCTGGCTGCTTCTGTAAACCTGCTTGCTCTTCCCATGAGAAAATAGTTTGTGCTAGCCATACAGAAAACCGCATCCGGGACGACATCCTACACCTGCTACTGTCTTTGCTAACTAGCCCGAAACCCTTCTGTTTAGCAACGTAACTGCTTGCATGGAAACCCCACTCCCCTCAGAAATAATTAACCTGCTTGATTCAGCTTCTATAACTGCTTGCATAGAAACCCATGGTAATTGACCCCCTATAAAAAGACTACTCAAACTTCGATCAGAGCTGCAGTTCTGACTCTCAGCCCCCGGGCCTCAGGTTGTAGTCACTGGGCAGCTAATAAAGACTTCCTTTAAATTTAATCTGGCTTTGGTGTTCGTTCATTCGGTGGCACTCTACAACACTTGCTGGAGAGACAGAAAGCAAGAAATCATCCCCCAAGAGGGATGGCCATGCTGCAATCCCTTCTCCTCCATTCTGTTCTCGGGATCTTGGGCACACGTGCACACATACCTGGCATGAGGTTGAAGTCACCAGGTACGGGACTCAAATTGCAGCCAACTGTGTGGGAGTCCAGTGAGGTAACCATTACTTTATCTGCTGGTCCTCGTACTAGTTTATCTTAAGCTGCTGTGACAGAACACCATAGATCAGGTAGCTCCAACAATAGGTATTTATTTCTCATATGTCTGGAAGCTGGGATGTCCACCTCAAGGTGCCAGCAGATCTTGCCAGCAGATTCTTGGTGAGGGCTCTTTTTCTGGCTTGTAAATGACCACCTGCTTACTATGTCCTCATGGGATGGAGAGGGGAAGCTGTGGTTTCTTCCTCTTATACTAAGGGTACTAATCCCATCAATGGGCCTCCATCCTCATGACTCCAAAGTAATATAATCACTACCCAAAGCTCCCACTTCCTGATGGGGGTTAGGACTTCAACATATGAATTAGGGAGAGGAGTTCTACAATTCTGTTCACAGCAGGTACCAAAGCTTCCCATGAAATGACCAAATGCAGATAAGAGAGGCAAAGGCTCTTGGGTGTCTCTATCCCTTCCCACTCCAGTTTAGCAGTTGCTCCCACTACTGCCTGCTTCACCCAGAGCAAAGCTGTGGTTGCCCCTTTGGTCATCCCTAAACCGCAAGTATGTCCTCAGCCTCTTGTTCTACCTTGAGTCTGTTCCATTTTTCTTTTGTCTGCAATCAAGGCCATATTCTGTTCCATTTATCCAAACCTGAGATGAAACTCAATACATGGATTTCTCCCAGTTTCCATACTTGAGACTCCTTGACATTCTGCCTAATGAACTAGAAGTGACTGCCTAGCACTGAGAAAGATCCTGATCAAGATCACACTGAGATGGGAAGAGAACTGTCTATTGATTAGTGATGTCTGTCATGGACACAAGGTAGACGAGCAGAATAGATACACTAGACAGTTATCACCCCTGACACTCAGAGACTCCACAATGGCTCCCAAACACCTGCATGCATCAGAATGAACCAGAGCTTATTTGTTAACTTATTGTACCCTCTACTACCACATTATGATTATTCTTAAAGTGTCTTCAAAATAGTTGTACCAATTTTTGTGACCAAAAGATCATGTAGACAGTTCCTGGATGCTTTAAACACAGATTCTGATAAGATCAAGTAAGCTGGCTTCTCGTTCTGGGTTGTCTTTTCTTTTTAAAAGAATTATTTTATTTAACTTTATTTTTAAATTTTGACCAGAGAGAGAGAGAAAGTGAGAATGCAAGCCATCAGGTCCAGGACTAAAATCAGTCACCCATGTGGGAATCCAGCACCCTTAACCACCACAGCACCTGCCAGCCCCTGGGTTGTCTATTGTGAAATCATATTTTTTTAATCAAAATTACATATACTTAAGGTATACAGCACAATGTTTGTGTTATGGTTTGGATGATGGTTTGTCCCCTAAAGGTTTATATTTTGGAATTTGGCTTCTAGTGTAGTGGTAATAGTAGGTGTTGAAGTCTAGTGGATGGTGATCATAGGGGTATCGGCCTCAAAATTAGATTAATTCTTCTGATGAGAGACCAAGGGAGTTCTAGCACCCATGAGAAGGGTTTAACTCTTGTGAGAGCTGGGAGCTGGTTGTTATGAAAGGAAGATGGCCGCCCCAAGGTCTTTCTCTCTGCTTGTTCCCACTTCCTGCCCTGCTTCTGTCAGTTTTGTTGTAAGGCAGCCAACCCTACACCAAATCATGAGTCAAATAAGCCTATAACATTTCTTTGTAAATCACCTAGTCTCAAGAACTTCAGTTAGCAATGTAATGACAGACTATAACATCTGCCCTATCTCACATTCCAACACTTCTCCCTCAAAGTGTATCCAGCGATTACCACCTAAACATACTATCTGCTCTGCAATTCTTAGCCTGTTAGCTGATTTGGAAGAAACTCACAAAGGGCAGTGAGTTAAGAGTTAATTTTAGGCATAACTTTATGACAGTAGAGCTATGTCAATGTGAGATGCATAATCCAGATAATGTTTTTCTTAAATTCCCTTCTCTCAAAACATGGAGAACTAATTCTTTTTCCTATTCTACCCCACACTTAATTTGTAACAAGAACAGTTCTGTGTGTTTAGGCATCCAAAGATTTGGATTTCCTTTCAATATTACACAAAATCTTCAAGGTAGGAGAGGCAATAACATTATTTTCTTGGTAAATGAGATCAGTCCTTTGAGTAGAATCCAAAAGATGGGTGTTGAACTATACAAGGCCACATGTTACATCAGTCTCCAACCTCCTACCAGCATCATTGTGCTTCAGACTGACATAATTTGCAGGGGGTTATATGAAGGGACTTCAAAAAGTTTACAGGAAAAAAATGTAATTAAATTATTTTGGTGCCCTAAACTTTGAGAGCCACACATTTTTTTTTAATAATACACATTTTCCATGAACTTTTTGAAGACCCCATTTATGCAGGCTCAGGAGCAAAGACAGGTGACAGTTTTTTACTCTTTGAAGTACCCAACCACAGTAGAGTCCTCCAGTAGAACACTTTGTAATAACAGTTATTTTCTATTTCTACCTTTGGATAAAAGATTACTCTAGAAGAAAAGAAATCAACTTGATGGGAAAGACAAAACTGTTTGAGCCAGAAGTTTTCTGAGCTAGACAGTCAATGATATTCAATTCTTTATCTCCTATTCATAGAGTCCCAAGACTATCAGAGGGAAATGAATAAACTTCCTTGATATAGTAATTCAAAGGTCAAGAAAGTATATGCCCAGGTACAAATATCAGTAACAGACTAGCACATCTGGAAAACAACAACAAAAAGAACAAACAAAAACCAGCCTTAAAAAGAAAGAAAATAAAAAAGTATGAGACTTAGTTCTCAAACTTCAGTATAAATCAGAATTCCTAGATCACTGGACCCCACTCCAGACTTTCTGATTAGGTCATTCTGGGTGGGGCTTGAATCTGCATTTTTCCCAAGTTCTTAGGTGAGGCAAATGGTGCAGGCCTAGGAACGACACTCCAAAGGCCACTGATTTAATATTGTGCTTCCAAATTTAATGTGAGTACACATAACCTGAACTAGAGTTAGAATGCAAGCTCTGACTCAGGAGGTCTAGACTATCTTCCTACAAACTATATGAGCCACAGTAAGTGGCAAGAGTCCAGGCCAAGTGTCTATCATATGGAAATCCAACTTCCCCTTAGACATCAGAAGTACCAGCCAACTTATTAAAACTGCAGATTCCAGAATGAAGACTTCGTCTGTTTGGGCTGCTACAGCAAATCTACAATAAATCACCGTAGACCTGGTGGTTCACGAACAGAAATAGATTTCTCATTATTGTGGAGGGTGGGAAGACCAAGATCAAGGCACTGGCAGATCTGCTGTCTTTCAGGGCATGGCCATTTTTAAAGAATTATTATTTACTTATTTTTGCTGTGTGCTCAGATGGCTGAAAAAAGGAATCCTCTTTTATAAAGGCACAGACCCACTCATGAGGACTCCACCCTCATGACCCACTCATCTCTCAAAGGTCACACCCTCCAATACTATTACATTGGGGACCATGTTTCCACTTCTGAATTTTAGAGGGCCATAAACTCTCAGTCTTTAGCAAGATCAACTGAAAAGGAAGTGCTGGTCATGGGCCTAGGAGTCTGCATTTAGAAAGCTCCTAAAGTGATCCTAAGATTTGAATTGACAGCCCTACATGAGGGTTCTATCACCTACAGACCATAAAAATCACCTGATGCGTATGTTCAATCAGACTCCTAAGCCTCAAGCTAGATTTATTAGATCAAGATATTCCAGAAGGAAGCTGGGAATCTGGACTGTGTTAATTTTTCAGATAAAATTCATAAAGAATAAAAGACCATGAAACATTCTGATTATTGGGGCTTACTTACTTGCCACACTTTTGTGTACCATAATCTTCCCTTTAAACCACCATAATATCCACCCAGTCCAGAAGTCAATATGGAACAATACGTAGAGGAGTTCTTCAACCTGTGGACTCTGACAACCAAAAGCTTAGAACAGCTGGCCCCATGCTATGGAATGAACACACACATGTACCACACAGACTTCAACACAGTTCAGTTACAAAGGCTTCATGGTGAGTCACCAAGTCTCTCCCTAGCTCCAGCTCTCTGCAACACAGCCATCTTAGCCCTGGCTTGCCTAAGTTTGACAAAGACGGGATTCTTTGAGTGTCTTGAAAAGAGCAAGTTGCAGAAACCCTTTTTAAAAGGAGAGGAAAAAATCCAGTAGCCCTATTTGACTTGGGGTGACACAGACTTTATGCTAGAAACCAGCTGGAACTTTCAGTTGGGCCAAAGTTGAGTTGGCCCATCATCAGCAGAACATCACTGAGGACACGACAGCTCCCCTCACCCCAGGCAAAAAGAGAAAGAGGGAGGGCGGGAGGGAAGAAATAGAAAGAGGAAATTGTGCCCTCATTACAGAATGGCATTTGAAAGAACATAGAAATTCAAAACAAATGTTGAACAACTTGCAAATTGCATTTTCCTGGGACTTTTGGCTTTTGTGTTTGTTTGCTTTAATTGAGAGCCGTGTGCTTTGATGGGCTCACGTGTGATGCCATGTTCACTTATTCCAAATGACTTGGGCCTCATGAAGCTCTGTTCCTCGTCAGTTGCAGAGCGCATTTTATGTTTCGGGAACTACGGTACAATCACTTTCTAACTATCATAGAGCACAAAATGGCTTCAGCACTCAGGTATGACGGCACTTCGTGAGTGATTGCAGGGGTCGTGCCTGGGTCAAAGATGCACAGAGACCATGAAAGGCAGATGGTTCTCTGTGTTACCACCTGGGAAAGGGCAGAAAATTGAATTGGAAAAACCAGCTTCAAGGGAACAGAACACAATAGCAGCCAGAGGTCCCCTGACCCTACTGTCAGAAAAGCAGAAAAAAGCCCACAAATGTGGCTAGAGAACTGGAGGCCTCAGGGTGGGGGACACACCTGAAGCCATCCACTTTAATTCTAGAGCTCTTCCAATCAGCCTATTGTCTTCTATGTTCTATAAGACAGGAAGCTTACACCAATTGTCTCCCAAAATGGGGCAAGTTGAGTTCATTTAATGAGCCAAAATACTATTTTTATTACCTTATACAAGTAAAACTTTTTTTTTTCCAAAACAACCAAACCTACATGCAAGATTTATTCATAGTGATAAGAGCTAATACAGAAATTGATATATGATCAACACTGGGCCAGTAATCTCATTTATTCCTCCTAACCAGTCTAGAAGTAAATATCATTACTTGTATTCTACAAAGCAGAAAATAGGCTGAAATAGTTTACCCAAAGCCATGCAAGTCATAAATGCCAAGGCAGATACTGAACCTTAGGCCGCATGAAGCCAGGCCTGGGCTTTTAACTACTGCTCTAAACTACCTTCCTTAATATAATAGATGCGTTCGTAAATGAGAACCACCAAACATTGCTCTGCATAAAACGCGAAATGGTAGGCCACTTTAGAAAACAGTTTAGCAGTTTAAGATGTTAAATATACATTTGCTACATATAGAAAGGACCCAGCAATACCACTCCTAGGTATCTACCCAAGATAACTGAGAACCTGTGCCTACAAAAGACTCTTAGGTGAACAGCAACATGACTCACAAGAACTGAAAACTGAGAACAATCCAAATATCCATCAATTGGGCAAGTAGCAAGAAATAGAAGAGCAGGCAGTGGAATACAATAAAACAATCAAAAGGAACAAAACACAAACACACACTACAACATGGATAAACCTCCAAGACATTACGCTAAGTGAGAGACATCAGATGCCAAAGACCACATATTGTATGAGCGCATAGAAAATATCAGAAAAAATGAAGTAGATGAGACAGGACATAAATTAGTGGTTTTGGGAGGCTGGGAATGAGAACAGGGACGAGTACAAATAAGCACAAGAAATTTTTTCAGGAGATGAAAATGTTCAAACGCTGAGCTGTGGTGATAATTGCACAGTTCTGTAAATTGACCCAAATTCACTGAAATGGGCACCTAAAATGAATTTTTTTTTAAAGAAAGGGTCTTGTCATGTTGCTATCCTCCTACCTCAGCCTCCCAGTGTAGTACTACAGGCCCATACCATCACACGTGGCTTTTTTTTTAATCCATAATAGAGTGCATGCACGTGCAGGGGAACATGAGTGAGCAAGAGAAAGAGAGAGATGAGCACCATCCACAGGGTCTGCTCACACTGCAATATTCCCTTTCTTGAATCCTCCAGTCCATGAGATCTTGGGCAATTGTGGTTCAAATCATGGTGGCTTGTAAAACGCACCGGGTACGTGTGCATGTGTGTCCCAAATCCTGACAACAAAGAAAAATGGAAGAAAAAGGATTGAGATGTGACCACAACCCATTAAGAGGTTCTTTCCTTTTTTTTTTTCCCTCTCTCTCTTTCTCCTCCTCCTTCCCACAAACATATGCTTTATAGCAAATACAAAAATTAATAGTAAATTCCTCTCTCACCTACCAACACCAGGACCTCTCCCAAGTACAATCATGCTTTTTGTTTATACTTCCAGAGATATGGTATGCCTGTATAAGCACTATGTGTAACAGGATAAAACTTCACCCATCGTAACTCTTGTATAAAAACTGCAGCAAGTCTCATACTACCTGATTGCAATTTTCTCTGAATCCCATTCTACCAGGTAATGTGAAAACACTAAACATGTTAATGTTTGAAATTCTCATTTCAGAAAGTCTTGAGTTAGTTCTTCTGAATAATGTTCAGTCATATCTCAGATTTAAATTCCGTACTAGGACTTTTCCCTTTCACAAGAGGTCACGTGGGTGCAAGAAAGGTCTACCAGACATCTCTGGGATTTTTCTTGTATCTACAACAATACAACTAGACTGGTCTGTCTCTAGTGTTTCTTTTGGTGTTTGGCATATTATTTTTGGCTTCTTTGTTGAATTCTGTGAGTCTGGTCACTGGCCTCTTGTTAAAGTTCCTATCCTCTGGGTCTTCCTGACTCTGTTTCTCTCAGCGGCTCAACATCACCCTACAGGGACACAGGGTGTAGGAAATCCAACCACATTTCTTCACCAAACTCATGGGGGGTGGGGGAGGCAAGGGGGTGTAACCATACAGGGATACAAACTTATTCACTCTGCACTCCAGAAAATGAGGCAAGTGCCCCACCATGCTCTGAATGGCCCCCAGATGTATCATTCAGTTTCTAACAACACTTCTGCCAAGATACACACACTTCATATTTCTCTTTCCACTTTTCTGCCAGTTAGCACTTCTTCTAGCACCTTCAGGAGTAGACACTCAGGGGAAACTCTGGAATCTAAGTTGACCAGGCTTGTACCTTGGTGCACAAAATTGGCCTTTTAGAATTTAGAAAGAGCAAACAAATGCACAAACACCTTTATTTCTTAATGAAGTTTGGCTTTGAAGATAATTGTCTTGCCATTTCCTGCCACAGAGAAGTCATCTCTGATACTCAAGACTGAATGGTGATCTTTTTGTTCCATTCCATAGAGAGGACTCCTTCCCCAGGGAAGTAAGACTCATGATTTAGCTTTTATAACAAAAGGGGAACTGTGAAGAAAAAAAATACTTCTAGGAGAATAATTCATCACCAAGAACTATTTCAAAAACTTTATATCGATGATGTGTGTGATGTGTGGAGTATATGTGTGTATTTGTACACAAATGGCCTACGTGCCACACTAGCGGTCTGCTAACTATAGTCCACAATTCAAATCCAGACTGCCTCCTATTTGAGGAGTTTTACTGCATTTTTTCTAATTAAAAAAAATATACTAAAATACACATAGCAGGGACTATCAGATGGCGTAATGGTTATGTCACTAGACTCCCACATAGTCAACCAGTTTGAGTACCAGACCCGACGACCTCCAGGCATGTGTGCATGCCTGCCCAAAATCCTGAGAGGAGAATGAAGGACAAAGGATTGCAATGTGGCCATCCCCCCTGGAGGGGTGACTTCTCACTTTCTGTGTCTCTGTCCCTGTCTCTCTAGCAATCACATGCACCCTATAGCAAAAATCTCTTAAAAAAATGCACATAGCATAGAATTTACCATCTTTATCATTTTTAGCTATATAGTTCAGAGGCTATAATTGTATTTATAATGCTGTATAAAGATCACTACCATCCACCTCTATAACTCTCACCACATAAAATAGAAACTGTACTCACTAAACAGTAACTTCACATTTCCTTCTCCCTCAACCTCCAGCAACCACCATTTTATTTCTGTTTCTATGAATTTGACTATTCTAAGCACTTCATATGAATGGAATCACACGGTGTTTATATTTTTTTATCTGGCATATTTCACATAGCTTAATGTCTTTAAGGTTCATTCATGTTGTAGCATATGTCAGAATTATCTTCCTCTTCGAGGCTGAATAATATTCCACTGTATGTATATAACCACATTTTGCTTTTCTGTTCATCCATCAACAGACTCTTGGGTTTCTTCCATATTTTAGCTATCATGAATAATACTGATATGAACATGAGTTATACAAATTCTATTTTCATTTGGGTATATCAAATCCTATATTGATTTGGATATACCCAAATCCTTTCAGATAATATATTTATTTCTACCTATCTTTTTTTTTTATTGCTAACAAGTCAAGAATTATTTTACTTTCTTAAATAGTTGAGCAGGAGGAAACAAAAGAAGAGTATGACATACGAAAAATTTGAAGTTTGGAGAACTAGCAGTTGGCGTAATGGCTATGTCTCTGGACTCCCATGTAGTTGACCGTGGTTTGAGTCCTGGACCCAGTGGCTTAAACTCACACTGGGCACGTGCATGCCCAAGATCCTGAGAGGAGAATGGAGGAGAAGAGATTGCAGTGTGGCCATACCCCCAGGGGGGTGATTTCTCGCTTTCTGTCTCTCTGTCTCTCTGTCTTTCTGGTGAGCACACGCACACTATAGCAAAAACCTCTCTAAAAAAGAAAAAAAAAAAGAAAAAAGAAAGAAAGAAATTTGAATTTTTGAATGTGTAAAAAAAGCTTTATTAGAACGCAGCCAAGCCCATTCCTCTATGTGTCCTCTATGTGTTCCTTTCCTTTGATAAGGGCAGAGACAATAAAGAACTCAAAGGCTAAACTCGTTACTATTTGACCTTTAGAAAGTTAAGTATGCCAACCCCTTTTCTATACTAGCCAGTATTGTACTTCTTTTTCCCCCATCTTAAATGTATGCTGGAGATCCTTCCATATCATACGTTTGAGTTTACTCCATTCTTTAAAAGAACTCTTTCCAGTATACTGCTATTACAAGCACTATCACAACTATTCTTAGACATCTAACTTTCTATACATAATACACAGTGCCATTGTCCATATTCTACACCTGCCCATTACACACACACACACACACACAAAACCACAAGCCCTTTGAAGACAGTGACCTTGTGCATTTATCTTTATCATCCCAGCATAGAACTAAATTAAAACATTAATTAATTGCTTTCAATACTTCTGGTTCTAAGTACAAAATTTTTACACTTAGAATCCCCTCCAAAAGTTGAACATGATTCAAACAAAGGGATTTGAACTTCAGTAAATCCTGCGTCCTTTAGTATGGAAATCTATCTTCTGCACCGTTCTTTGTATGCATATCTGTCTACTCTGCCTCCCTTTTTCTTAGCAATTTGACTTATGTTTAGCAGCCATTCCCCAAGATAGCATATTCCTTTGTGACAAGATTTAATTAAACTTCCAGCAAAATAATTAGCAAGGCTATCTTAAAGACTATTTTAAAATACCAGAGTGATACCACCGAGCAAATAGAGTTAACACTGTCATCAGAGATCAAAGCCATCAGAAGACGTGACTGAAAATCTAACCTCCAGCAGCCGCCTAATGAAGAAGTACACACTGGCGCGGTTGTGATATCCTTCCTCTCGGGTCCCATAGACAAATTCATTTGACATGGAAAATTTCCCAGAGGAAGCTTAAAAATGGTAAATTTCCATTAATTACATAGCAAAGAATGTTCTCTTCATAATTTATTATCCATTAGGAAACTTTAGGGGAAGCTGTAACTGCCTCTCGCTATACAGACAGTCTGTCCCTCTTTACTTCGGGATACTGATGGGATTAAGCAAACAGCTTCACCACTAACATAAAAGCTTACTTGGAGAAAGGCCCTTTGTGAAACTACCTGGGCTGGGATGGTGGTGACGGTGACTTTGCGTAACAGTGTGGCGGTTCTCTGGGTGATGGGTCCTGTGAATAATTCCAACAAGACCAGCTCCATTTTAGAACCCACTTCCCTCCATCAGATTCTTGGGAAGAATGAGAAAATTTCAAGGGATCCAAAGGAGGGAGACTTAGGTGTGTGCTTCTGCCCCACCCCTTGGTCATTCTGTGATCACAAGGAAGTCTCTTTCCTTCTTGATGCCTCAGTATGAACTTGTACGATGAGTATCATGCTCCTTTCTTTATCAGCTTTACACAATTGTGGGGAAAGCAAGAGGTGTTCTCGACACTCGGCGACAGTGAGAGAAGTGACTCTGTAGAGTAACCCCCTTCTCCCTTGTCTCGTACCCACTGTCTCTCAGGCAGCACCAAAAGATCTTGAAAAACAGTCAGACTCAGATTACTTTGCGATAAACACAAGGATATGAGGATTCTCATTTTTTTCTTCCTGGTCCCTACTTCAACATCATGCCTTAATTTTCCTTCCACATTGCAAATATGGGTTTATTTGCTCTTTGGAGATATGGATGGAACTATTTTCCAAATGGTGCTGAGCAGTGATTACATTTCATACTAAAATGTTTTCACCCCAGGAAATCCCAGTTATTATTAAGCCATACAAGACATATAAAGAGCGGATATTAAGTGCTTATTATGTGTCAAGCACAGCACTGAATACCTTCAAAGCCTGCCTAAGTATCATCCCCACTTCATGAATGATGAAGTTAAGGACTATGGGCATATTTCCAGAACTGGAACATTTTTTTTCCCTCTGCCTCTAACACCCAATATACCTTTCTACTCCCACCTAACTCACCATCACCATCCCTACCAACAGCAACTGCACCTCTACTCAGAGAGCTAACAGACTCTATTCCTAGTTCTTTGTCTTCCAAATTGGAGTGACACACACCTTAATGAGCACTGAATCAGTCAAGTGGACCACTGCACATAATAGACCTCACTTGCTGTCCAAAACACAGGGACTGTTTAGTAAATGCTGGCCTGCTGGTTCAATGCAGGAGCTTGGAACTCACATTCTTGGCTCGAACCTTGCTTTCGTTATTTCTCCAAGACTCAATTTCTTCATCGGGATAATAATACCTCTTCTCATTAGGTTGTTGTGAGGATTAAATAAATTAGATACACATAATGTATCTGGTACTCTGGCACTATAAGTGGTTCATACATGCAACTCCCTCTACTGTTATTTCCTGACAATGCAAAACTTCAATTAAGTCAGTTCTTCTTCCAGATGCTGTCTTAGTGCCAGATAAACCATATTAACCTTAGGAAGCTTATTACCTTTAAATCTTGATTGCAAGCATTCCTCCTTCGCCTGGCAAGACTCCCTCATCCTCTCAGTTCCTCTGTTAATACTTCTAATTATTTTTCTTAAATAGGGTTAGATCGTTTTTCCCCCAACAGGCTCAGTAGAGAAAATAGACATGAGGGAAAAATCTGTCTTAGCCATTAACTCTGTCTCATGCTGCTGGTGACCTGAGAGAGGCCCTCCCTGACCCATCTCACTTCCCATCTGCAAACAGGTTTCCTTTCATTTTAATAGAAACAGTAGTAAGGTCAATCTACCACAACCTGTGACCTCACCAACAAAACAAGCTCCCAACAGGGGACTCAAAGTTCAGGAAGCTTCCAAGTACAATTTAAAATAAATGCTCACATAGGTGCTATGGTCAGCACTTGGAATTTGTCTCCAAGTGATTTGCATATTCAGAACAATATTCTCCAGTGCTTTGGCCCATTGGGGAGTGATTTGCATTCAGGGAGGAAAGGCTAATATTCTAGTCTTAGCAATTATAGAAACACATCCAGTCGGTTCTCTAATAAATTATCTTAACCCAATTACTAAAAACATTGCAAAACATTACTGTGCATCGAAGACCGTTCTGCCCAGGAATCTTTATTGGCAGGGTAATTAAAAGCGTACTAGCTATGGCTTCTGCTCAAATATTTGGGGATGTTTTGTGCCATTTGAATTAGCTCTCTAAGACTCTAGGGAGAGAGAGAGAGAGAGCTCGGACTACTTGCTCTATCCATCTCTGCCTTCTCAAACCCCTTGCTTTGGGGACCACTCATCACTGGTGGCCCCTTCCTGTCTTGATGCCACCTATGAGTTCCTTTTTGCCCTACCCTTTTGTGTAGAAAGAAGTATTCATATAGGTCTATTCCCTTTCTCCTATATTCAAAGCAAAGGATTTTCTCAGCTCTTACGTATTGTCTACTTGATGCCAGAAACTTTCACATTATCACAGTAAATGCCTATATAACGTTACTGATATTTCCACTTCATGAATAAGAAAATCAAGGACCAGAATGTTCAGTGAATTTCCAAAACTCACACAGCTAACAAAGTCAGGATCAAACTCAGGATTAGTGGACCCAAGGTCCTTCTATCATTATTCAATAAGAACTTATCAACTGCTTTTGTGTGTCAAGCATGATGCTAGGTCCTGGGAATAAGATAGCACCTAAAAAGACCCATGTCCTTGTGGATCTTGTGTCTGTTCATCATGTGTATTGGTCAGGTACATCAGTGATGCTGAGGTAATGAGCAAACCCTGAATCTCAGTGGGATATAACAGGCATCGCTGTCATGCCATATGTCCACGGGGGTGACTGGAACCATAGCAAGTCACACGTTCAAATCTAACTTTAAGCCAATGGGGAAACAGAATCCTACCAGAGAACTGGAAATCGGAAGGCTGGAAATATCTGGTAAAGATCACTAATGACAAGCTCACTTCCTGGCAGAGAGGATGAATGCCATTTGCCGAACAGCAGCTAGGAGCTCTGCAGTGAATTTAAAATCAAGCCTCAATACAGGCTGCAGTCCCCAGCATGCTGCTTAACAAACCTGACATTCATCTCCAAAACCCTCTCTCAGACCACAAGGATCCCAGACATCAAACCCAGCCATGATCACAGGGACACGTGACACACTCCTTCATAATTAGACTGATCTTCACAACCCCCAGCAGGTGCCAGGCAGCTGGACTCTTAAGCCAAAGTCTAAGGGTACAAATGAATCCAGCCTGGAGCCCTAGAAAGGAGGTGGCTAGAGCAGCTCTGCCTGTTGAATTTACTTCTTAGAATCACAAAAAGTGTCTAGGTGTTTTCTGCAGATGGTGACCACGAAGTTACAGTTATTTGTTTACCTCGTCGATGGCATGGTTTGTCATTAAGTGTCTTTCACTATGGCACAGGCACTGGATGAAACTGCACTATCTAATTTAATTTGCACAATGATGCTAACAGGAAAATATTAATTGCTCCATTTTATACATAAAGACATGAAATCTGGGGAAGATTAAGCTAGCAGCTCACCAAGAGGCACAGCAGGGCTTTGAACACAAGTCTTTCTGATCCCTGAGCACACAGCTGTCTGCAGCTGCCAGAGCCTTAGTCAGAAGCCCAGTAGTAAAGACTGACTCCATTTTTCCCAGCATCTATGGGGTGCAAAACTGTGGCTCCTAGAGATCAGAGATAAAATGTACCCCAGCCCAACACAGAGGTGACAGAGGTGGCTGAACTTAATTCACACCCAAATCAGCCAGCAGATAACACAGGAACAGAAGCTAACTTTCAGCACCTATTATGCACCAAATGCCAGACATCTAGACTATGAATCTCCATCATGCCAACGCCTCATCTCATTTCATCTTCCCAGCATCACTGTAAGTTGGGTATTTTATGGATGAGAAATCTGAGTCCCAGAGAGGGTGAGTAACTTGCCCAAGGTCACACAGCTCGTAAGACGCAGAATTCGCACCTGAATCTTATGCTGCCTGGCTTCATAGACTCTACTCTACCATGGCACTTGTTGGGGATCCCTGGGGAAAACCAGGCACATCAGTTGGAAAGATTATCACACATACACACAATGCGGATTTTTATATGAGTGTCTCAGACATTGCACAGCATCAACCCAGAAATGAGTTTGGGATCCTCCCTTCATTTGAACTGAGTCTCACTCCAAAGTGAGTCTATTAGCTTGCTGAGGACCAGCAACACTACCATTAACAACTACGATAATAGGAAGAAGAGAAGAGGAGGATAAATGATGGGGAGGAAAGCAGAAGAGATAGGAAAAAGGTGGGGAAAGACGAAGAGTGAAAAAGTGATAAAGAAAGGAAAAAAAGGGAAGAGGGAAGAAGAAGAGGGAGAAGGACCATGACCACTCTCCAATCACCATTAATTAAGCCCTGGATAAGTACCAGGCAATACTGAGTATTTTACGAACACCATTTCTTAAAATCTTCACAGACAGCTCAAAAAGGTAGAGAGTAGTCTATTAATCTCATCCTTCAGACAAGGAGTCTGAGGCTCAGAAAGGTCAGAAATCAGTTTCCCAAGGTCAAAATTCAAGCCCACATCTGAGAGTCAAGCCTTTTCTCTTAACCAGCTACTGCATCAGCCTCTGAAGAGAGGCAGGAAGGCCTTTACATAGACCAGGGCCTGAGGAGACATAACTCAGCTTCCTTTTGGAGGAAAAGCAGGGTGCAGGCTTGGTTTTTCTCCAACGAAGATGCCTGTCCGTGTTCTGCCTTGCCACTTCCCCTCCCTTCTTCTTGGTCCCCCACCCAATTTCTTTCTGGTGGGAGCATTCCTCCCTGGAGGCTTCCAGCAATGGCTAAGAACACTCACAAGGCACCTGCCTTCTCCAGAGAATTCTCTACGCTTTCATCAAGATGAGCCAGCTCTGTGTTCTGTTCCAGGGTAAGAGCTCCCCAAGGGACCAGTGGGACACTGTCTCCATCCTTGCTGGGGGCCTTCTGCTCCATCCTCCCTGCCACCTTCCTTTTTCTCCCCTAATAAATCACCTGTTCAAGAATCTCCATCTCAGGCTCCGTCTCTGGAGAACCAGACCTAACACACCTCCACTTTCCCAGTACTCCATCTCTGCTTCTGCTCACATGCGGTTCCTGGGCACCAACCTCTGACTTCTGCTTCTGGGCCTCTTGGTGAGAGAAACAGGAGGGAAGGTAAAGAGAGGGACAGGCTAGGAGAGGGCAGCCCACTCGACCACGCTGGCAGCACCCAGATCAACCTGCCCTCGGCCTCGTGCTCTGTGGGTAATTAAGAACAGATGGCCCATCGCCTCAGCCAAGCCTCATTAACTCCTTAATGCCGCTCTTCTGGAGGCGGGATAGTTGGCCAGAAAAGCCAGCTTTGGAGGTCATCTGATTAGATGATGCCTGGCACAGAGAGCTGCCCAGCTCCTCTTCTCAGGCTGGCAGCTGCCCTGTTGCTCATCAGAGCTGCCGTCGAAGTCCAGATGGGCTGGGAAAGAGGCCTGGGTGTATTCAGTGAGGGGCAGGTGCTGAGTGAAAGGATGAGGAATCAGGAGACGTCGCCCTGTGGCCTTAGATAAGTCACTTAACCTGAGTCTGTTTCATCACCTGCCAAATGGCCATACTAATAATAGCAGTAACGACAACCACGATGGTAATCATTTTTATATTGCTCTAATGGCAATTATTATTCCTTTAATGATGATAGTAATTATTCTCGTGGTCATGCGGAAACTGTGCCAAACACTACACATGTACTCTCTTATTTCACTTCCTAAGTGCCTTTGAAAATGGAACCTCTTATGATCTCCATTTTTTAGATGAGAAAAACTTAGGCTCAGAGAAGTGGCTCTCTGGCAAGAGGTGAAGGCAGGATTTGAATCCAGATCTGACTGATTCCAGGGCTCCTGCTTTTTACCACTGTCTTAGTCTGTCTGAGCTGCTAAAAAAAAAAAAAAAAAAAAAAAGCATAAATTGGATAGTTTGTAAATAGCAGAAATGTATTCCTCGCAGAGTCTGCGAAGTCCAAGGTGAAGGCCCCATCGGACCTGGTGTCCAGCGAGGGCTCGCTCTGGCTCCCAGACTGGGCCTTCGCACCGTGCATTCACATGCTAGAAAGGCAAACAAACTCCCTAGGGCTTCTTTTATTTATTTTATTTTATTTTCCTAAGTTAACTTTTTATCGTGTACCTACATATCACATTATTAGATCTTTTAAAATACAGGACCTAAAATTTTCTACCCAACAAGATGAGGAACATAGTATAAATATTCTCAGGAACACGAGTTTTCACAATCTTTACCATGTAGAAACCTGCATTAAAATGGTTTTGGATGAAGTAACTACATAAGAGAAGAGAATGACACAAAGGATATTTTTAGTCACGTATGGGATAAAGTAATTAGGTACCTTGGAAATATTTGGAAAACAATACATAAAGAAGAAAGCTAAGCATGCTAGTTATTTTTAATTTTTTAACTTTTTAAAATGATAATTATTTATACATTCAATTGCTATAGAGCATTTAGAATGTAAAGATTTTACCCAGCATGATACACATCTCAATCCGGTTGAGAATACTATACACGTCCTCATTAACAGATAACAAACTTTTATAAGGGTAAGAATCCCATTCATGACACTTCACCCTCATGTCTTAATCACCTCCTAAAAACTCCACCTCTTACTACTACTGTACTTGGGATTAGGTTTCAACACAAATTTAGTGGGAACACAAAGATCCAGACCACAGGCAGCCAGCAGTGGTGATGCGCTATCCTGCCAACATTACAAGGATATTTCAGTCGCAAAGAAGACACTGTTCACTAGTTCTAGGCACACTAGAGAATCCTTGATTCCCTCCCTAAATCTCCCCCAAATTAAAAGACTCCATTCTTCCTTCAAACAGACTACCTTCTCAGACTTCAAACAGACTATCTTCTCAGACCTAAAAAATCCAAGACTTGTCTGGAAGCTCCACATTCTTTCCAATGCTTCTAGCTGCCTTGAACGAGGAAAGGTAGCGCACACACATCTACATGGTTTGGATGAAGTCGATTATAGAGAAGACTGAGAAGTGGCCATAATCTTGGTCAATAAAAACCCAAGAAACGCAAGCACAAGGGTCTCCTTTGAGAATACTGGGTATCCCAGAGCTACAGATGAATGGAACACTGGCCATGAGTATGGGATTCCGGGAGAGGCATGAGGCTGAACTCAAGGACCTAGGAAGCCAGTTCTCTACTCATACAACACTGGAGTCGGTGGCCTGAAATGAGATTTGGTGCTTGGTTTTGGAGCACTGACTTGAGAGGCAACCAAGAAGTAGTTGACTACAGTATTTGGCTTTGAAATTGAAAATGTTTTGACAGAAAATATTTTCTTCCTTGACCGAGATGACTATTCCATGGGTGTGTTCAGTTTGTGAAAATTCATTGAGCTCTTCACTTAATGTAAAAATACTTTTCTGAGTGTATATACTATACTTCAACAAGGAGATTATTTCCATTTTTTTTAATTCTTCTAATGACCAACAGGCCTTGGAAAAGCCCAAATTCTACTGAAGTTTACTGTTTCAATGTTCTTTTCATATTGTAATAGCCCTCCCCTCCACGCCTCCCCCCTCCCCTGACCCCACAGGTCAGGTCTTCATCCTAAAACAAATAGGCACTCAGCTCACTGGGAACATGCTTCAGCACCCACATTTGTGCAGGAGAATTCCCCAGCCCACTTATGGAAGAGTTGTTCATAAGCATCTTCCAGGCAAGACTTTCTTACTCTCTTCTCCAAAGGCCTGAAAAATGATAGGAGATGGTCTCCCTTATCATGTTCACTCCTTGGAAATGGAGTTCATGGTGTGGTTTAAACAGCCAGGCTGAGTTCCTCACTCTGGCAAACACCAGATGTATTGCCTGAAATGCCAGATGCTGAGAGCAGTAGCCAGCACTTCCCACCCTGGTGACCTTCAGCTTCCTCCAACCCTCTCCTCATCCCATCCGTTGTCTCTGCCTTTGCCTTGATTCCTAAGCTGGGTCTTCTAATTCCATTTCGACTTCCTAGTTTTTTCTTTGCTGCCTGCCTCTGCCAGCCTGAAACCACTTTCTCATCCAGGTGACCCCCATCACCATCTCCATCCACGTAGTTATTCAGGCCAAGAACTTAGAAACTCAGT